>NW_020664471.1:7696331-7737575 GCF_002925995.2 Terrapene triunguis
TGCTTTATGTTAGCAAAGTCTTGACCATTACTTTAGTTCAGGCCTTAAGCCTCATACCAGGCCTCTGATACCAAGGTTTATATCTCAGGGCCTCCTCTTACTACAATGTTCTAGTGAAACAATTCTAGGAATCTGCTTGCTATAGTATAGGACTGGCTTTGTGAAGATCAATAAAGATACTTAAAAAAGCCAGCTCAAGCCATTCAGAATGGTGGGTGAGGAGCTGGAGTGTGTGTGTGTGAATAACATGCATATTTAGTGTTTTTTAATAGTTCATCTTCCTAGTGCTGGTCTCTTAGGGCCTTATCTGAAGCTCATTAAAGTCAACAGAAGGCTTTCCACTAACTAGATCCAAAGCCCACTGGCGCAGGAATCGGTAGATGCTATTTACTGATGGGGGAAAATTAGCTTACTATCCCATATCTGAAGTGATCCAGATTAGTATGCTCCCTAAAGCAACACCTGCAGCTCCACGTGTAGACATACCCTTAGTTTACAAATTTCTTAGGTGGTCTTAGGAATTTGGGTGTACTGTTGCTGCAAAACCTGCAGGGTCTATTGTGATGCTGTATCATGTATCAAACTCTTTATCTACATCTTAATGTTAATGGCTCTGACCAGGTCTGTTTGCTTTGTTCTTTCCTAAAGTACTAAATATCAATCAAATATAAAATATTACATTTTATAATGTGGCTCAATATTACATTAATCATTACCTACCCCTTTGGGGGAGGGGGTGGTGGCTAGTGGGTTAGGTTCTGGTACTGATATCCTCTACTTGGCACTAATAATCTTGAACAGGCTAGGTTTATTGCATTAGTAGCACTTTTAAAAACATGGGAAAGGAAGCAATTGTTAATGAGTAATCAGTGTAACAAGTAATATTCTGTTACTGAATCATCATTCCTTTGTTGTAGCCATTGAAAGCTGTAACCCTGCAAGGAGCTCTAGCCCTGAAAGGAATTCACTCTGAATTTTAAAAAAGATAAGGGGTGCTTTGAAGTCTGTTGTCAGGTGTGTTCCTGGTCAGCTGGAAAGGCAATACTGAGATCACCTTTTATTTACTCCATGTTAACCCATTGGTTCACATACTGCCAACTATATTGACACATCGTCATCTTACTAGCATCTCCCTAGCTCCAGGTCCACCTGATCCTTCCTGCTGACTCCCACTCCTCCGGCCCCTCCCCATAACTGCACATGCACATTCAAAAAGGAACTAGATAAGTTCAGGGAGGACAGGTCCATCAATAGCTATTAACCAAAATGGGCAGGGATAGTGTCCCTAGCTTCTGTTTTGCCAGAAGCTGGGAATGGGCAACGGGATGGATCACTTGATGATTACTTGATCTGTTCATTCCCTCTGGGGCACCTGGCATTGGCCACTGTCGGAAGACAGGATACTGGGCTAGATGGACCTTTGGTCTGACCCAGTAGGGCTGTTCTTATGTGCTTATGCACCTGAACACCACTACTCAGCCTCAAGTCTAACTTCACCCCAGTTCTCCCTAGTGCCTCCTGAGTGACACTCCCACTTCCCTTTCCAACCTCCCTCCCCCACTACCAGGTGGCCATTCCCTCTGAATCCTCTCCAACCTGCCTATTACTCTCCTAGTGCACATTAGTTCAGGAATGAGGGGGTTAATCACACTAAGAAATTGATAACAATCCTCATTAACTAAACCCCAATAACGGATTTAAAGTTAAGGAGCCTCTGTCACGGAGTGTGGGGGGACTCAGGGCCCTGCACCCCCGGCGTCCTGCGATTCACCAGGACTCTCAGCCAGCCAGTAAAGCAGAAGGTTTATTTAGACGACAGGAATACAGTCCAAGATAGGTCTTGCAGGCACAGACAACAGGACCCCCCTCAGTTAGGTCCATCTTGGGGTCCCTGGGCACCCTAGCCCCCCTGGGAGGTCAGAGCCCTGTCTGCCTCCCAGCCATGGTCACTAGCCAGCTCCTCCAACTCTGCCTTCAGCGACCCCTCCCACAGCCTTTGTTCAGTTTCCCGGGCAAAGGTGTCACCTCGCCTCTCCCCCTTCCTGGGTTCTCATGTTACATGCTCAGGTATTCTCCTTGGTCAGTCTCCCATCCCCCGATGCAGACCATCCTAGCCCCACTCCCCTGTCAGCATTCACAGACCACTTCAAGAATAGTCCCAGTTCGTCACAGCCTCATATACTGTAAGTTATTCTTACTTATTTGTATTGTAGCAGCACCTAGGAGCTCCAGTCAAGGACCAGGACCAGGTTCTGCCAGAACACAGAACAAAACGACACACATTGCTTCAAAGAGCTTTCAGTCTAAGTATACATTTTTTGTAGTTTTCTTTTAGTTGATCTGAGCTCTAGGAAGCTTCTCTTAAGTAGGAAGCTCTCTTGTCTTGTCAGCTTTTGATCTAACTGCTCCCATTGGCTTCAGAGCTAGGCTACTGCTGAGTCCTGTTGAAAATCCCACTGTAAGAATTCAGTGACATGACGGGGCTCAAAAGCAAAAGTGTCTCATTACCCCTGTAATAGAGTTGCTAACAGAACATTGACTAGTTAATACTACTTCTAAAAGCACTGATTATTCAAACACTAGTAAAAGTTTAGCTAAAAATGCTGTTAATAAACGTGTAGCACTTCTCATATGCAGATGCTAAAGTGCTTTACAAAGATGAGTAAGCAGTTTTATTCTCATCTTGTAGGTGGGAAATTGAGGCACAGAGAGAGCAGTGACTTTTTGTCCAGGGTTACACAACCAATCAGTTACAGAGCCAGGAATACAACCTATGGTCTCTTGAGCCAGCACCTTATCTGCTGGACCACATGGCCTTCACATAGGGCTGATTCTGTGTGGTACTGAGTACCTCACAAGCTCAAACGTAGGAGGACTATTTACTCCAAGTTTATGACAAAATGAACTTAATTTATTCCAAATTAGTAGCCTCCTAACATTTACATTTATCTGCCCATGGCCTAATTTGCTTGGTTGTCTTGGAAACAGGAGGCTAATGGTGCGGTAAATGGGGATGAGAGGGAAGAAGAGCTGTGGTGCAACAACATAGTAAACTCTTGATTTTAAATTTTGGATCCTGCCAAGTTTTTTTGCTGCACTCTCAATCTAAATTATGGATTTACCCATTTAGAGCACTCTCAATTACATCTGAGACACTCCCAGTAAAATTGCAGCAACATATTCCTCCATAATTTAATCCTCAAGCCCAACTAGACTTCCTTCTCTTAACAATAAAATCTAGGTCTAGGCCTCTCTTTGAGTCAGATGATCATAGAGGACTTTGTTGGAAGATAAAATTCTTCTGAAGCCATAACACTCTTGGACAGAAGATTTTTCTACAGTTGATGCTTGTGTGGTGCCTGGCACAATGAATCCTGATGGGGTCTCTAGGCACTACTGTAACACAGATAAATACATGTCAACTGAGCAAAATATTTGATATGTTGCGAAGAGGAGGCGATGATGATGAAATATCACAGGGCCTGTATGTCCAGCATTGCAATGTATCCTGTCTCCACCTTCCCTATACTGTTAGATTCTCTTGCCATACTAACTGTTAGAAGTTCCTATAGCCAGTGTATTGCAGAAGGTGGTACCCAAGCATATATTATCAGTTAGAGAACAAAATGCTGACGACAGATTGTAACGATGCTGCCCTTGGTGGGACACTTCTGAGAGTAACAATTCAGGACAAATTGCTTAGAGCAGGGCAGTTACAGCCCAATGCTGGGGTTTCTCCACTTCTAAGGCACACCAAACCAGCCAGACAGAGAGGACTTTGGTTTCACCCCACTGGCTAACCACAAGTCGTACAAGCAATTCCCTTAGACACTCCAGTTTCCCAGTATCACCACCAGTGCCACTTGTTATAGGGACAAATGGTTATGAAAACCAATACCCCAGTAAAAGAAAAAGGTTCTCCCTATCCCAAAGAACCAAGCCCCAGACCCAGATCAATATACAAATTAGATCTTACCCACAAATCACGCTGTTGCTAATCCTTTAGAATCTAAAATCTAAAGGTTTATTCATAAAAAGAAAAAGATATAGATGAGAGCTAAAATTGGTTAAATGGAATCAATTACATACAGTAATGGCAAAGATCTTGGTTCAGGCTTGTAGCAGTGATGGAATAAACGGCAGGTTCAAATCAAGTCTCTGGAGTACATCCATAGCTGGGATGGGTCATTCAGTCCTTTGTTCAGAGTTTCAGTTTGCAGCAGGGTTCCTCCAGAGGTCAGAAGCAGGATTGAAGACAAGATGGAGGAGATGCAGCAGCCTTTTATAGTCTCTTGCCATGTGGTCTCTGCACATTAGTCATAATTTGTCTTCTATCCTAAATATGACGATGAGCCAAATTTAATCTTTCAGACACATTTGGAAAAATGTGTGCACTGGGGCCAAATTGGCTCCATTCCAAAAAAGCACAAGACTCACCAAAGTGAAGAAGTTCCTGTAAGTCTAACTGCTCTGAAATCTGGTTATTCAGCTCAGTATCATGTGGGTGCTTTTAAATAGGCACTAAAATCCATAGTTAGCTACCTAAATAGGTGGCCTGATTTCAGAGGTACAGTACACCCATCTCCCATTCGTTAGAGAACACCTAAAATGGACAAAAGGATACTTTTATTTGAGATCGACCTCGTCCTTTGAAAATGCCATTTACAAATTAGAAAAACAGGCAGGGCCAGACTGTAACCTGATGGGAAATATGTAGCATTCCCTTATTAACAGGTCAGATTATTTTTCATGATCAGCTACAGCAGCTCTGCATTCCTCATAGCTATAAAATATGCCACTATATAATGTCTAAAAAAATACATATAGGAGACCAAATGACAGCTTGGCATACCTTATATAAGCAAGTATTAACTTTCAGCCTGGATATGGTTGTGGAAGGAGCTCTAACCCCTAATGAATCAGGGTTACTTTGTTCATGAGGGGTATCACTGATATGTTCTTAGATTATCTATTTTGGTGGCACTTAAGGCCTTATCTTTGTTCCTTTAAAGTACATTTTTAAAAAAAATTGCATTAAGATTTCCCTTGATCCATCCTTCTTCCCAAATGTGTATCCCAAGAGGCCAGACTTGCATCTGTTGTTGGATGGTAGACATGAAGGTCCCTTCAATAGATTTGGGTTCATCACCAAAGGACTTTTTGAGATGGAGGGAACTGCGAGAAATCCAGTTGCAGTATTTCTAGTCGAGAGAACCACATTATTAAGGATACAAGTAGACCAAGAACTTGCATTTCCTAGTGAAGAGAGTACAGCTGAACAGTCTGAATCTCCCATCCAGTCCTTCTCATCTTTTAGGGGATGCTTAAGTTCTGTCATTGGTATCACTCATGGAGAGGAGCCTTCCAGAGGCAGGGAAGTAAGAAAAAGAGGAGTAAACGATGCACTGAGCAAATTTTTCCTCTGTTTCTCTCTCTCTAAACATGCACATTAAAAGCTAAAGAGTTTTAATGGTTCAGCAGGTTTCATTTACATTTAACCACAGGCTTGATTTCTGGCTCACCTCCTCCCACCAATCCTTTCCTTTGGCCATAAGAATTTTGGAAATTAAAACACAACTATACTCAATTAGCCAACATTAATTAGTTAGTGGATTAGAAACTAACTTCCTTAATTAAATCCAGGTTAATTTAAAATGTATTATCTCCCTAAAGGTACTTATGGTAACTTAATCATGATTATACAATAAACAGTTGATTAAGATCTATGCATATTCATTGTATAATTAGGAATAAATAGTTTAAATTACTGAAGAATTGATTAAGGGATTTAGGTTAGAAATATTTTAAAGGTGGTGAAATCCTCCAGTCTTTACTCATTCCCCTAAGCAGAAAAGCATATTCAGACAAACCAATCATTTGCCAGCCAGTAATTCAAAGGGATTTACTCAATTTCTTTTGTTGTCCTGAAGAGGAATGACAAAATCAGATTCACTTGGAAATGTGTGTTTTGTCCTGGACAAATGGTTATAGCTATAACAATAGTGGCACAATGTTGTCAGACATTCAGAGATGGTATCACATCCATGCGTGGTTCAAGAATCATACATGATTGAAGTTCAGGAAGCTGTGGCCATGTTTGATGTTCTATGTTTGCAGAAAGCAAGAAGAAAGTTCAAGCTCAGGATATACATGTGATTGAGTCCAAATTTGATTTTAACCAATCTCATCAAAATGTTGGATCTGGAATAAATTACCCTGTTTGGAAAAAAATGTGACTGGTTTTAGAGAAAAGATTAATGAAGCCTTGAGACTACTTAATTTCCAAGTGAAAAATTAATAAAAAATCATGCCTAAATACATCAAAAAATTGAAACCCTGGAAACTTTTATAAAATTTACTAGTATTAGGATATTAGGCACAGCAGAATCTTTGGGAAAGGAATTGGTTGTTTGAAAACATTTTCTGTTTGTTGAATTTCCTTGTTTGCTTCATCTCAACAAGGACAGTCAAAGCAATTCTGGCATTGCTGTGGGATTATGAAGAGGGAAAGGTAGGATTATAATTTTCAGATAAAAGGAATTTATTTTTTTCCTGATGTTAGCAGAACTACTTTAAACCATAGAAGAAAATTCTTAGCACTACACAGTGAATTGTCGTCATTTGGCTTGGTTACAAGAAGCAAGGTGACCCCAACACACTCCAAATCCCAAATTTTCCCAAAACCGTGTGTTATGCAGTGTCCATGTGCTCTGCAATTCTCCTGGACAGTTCAGAGAAATGATAAGGTTAGTTTGTTCCTCTAAAGACCCAAAACCACATCACAGCTTATTAACTTAATTGGGGTAAATACACCTGTTATGCTGGCAAATCAGGTGCCAGCTCTTGCCAAGATTGCAGACATTAGCTAAGAACTAACAAACTCATAGCTGGAGACCAGACAGCCTGACAATTGGCGTAGTCATGGCAGGGTTCACATGCCACAGGTCAAGTAGGTTCATAGCTCATAATAAGGCTACAATTATGTTATGGAGGTCACGGAAGTCACGGAATCCATGACTTCCATTGACCTCCGTGACATTTTCTGCCCTGGGGCTGGTGCTCCCAGTCAGCCCCACCCCTGCAGCTGCCCAGACCCAACTGGTGGCTGGGGGACCAAGACCCCACAGCAGCCCAGCCCCATGGGCAGGGGGACCCCAGAGCTCCCATGCACCGCAGTGGTGAGGGACCCGGGAGCCCCAGTAGTGGGTGCTGAACCCGCCTCCCCTTTTGCCAAGGACATTTTTAATGAAAGTCAGAGACAGGTCATGGGCTTCCATGAATTTTTGTTTATTGCCTGTGACCTATCCATGGCTTTTACTAAAAATATCGGTGACAAAAACTTAGCCTTAATCATAACCCAAGCACTGTTAAAAGTTGATATTGAGAGTTTTTAAGTGCTACAGATTAGTCAAAAGGAGTGAACCATAGTCATGTGAAGGTCTTGACACAAAAGACCTTGAAAAATTATGTAAAAATAGGGGAATATCACATAAAAAAAGTTTCAGATCAGGAACTGAGAGCTTTGCTTAGAGACTTTTGACCAAGGAGCAGGGTCTGAACACCCCCATACTCCAGATGCAACAGGGACTGCTGCAGCATAGCTAGTTTGGCTGGAGCTCCTGGAAGCCTAGAAAGAATGTGAGCACTAGATACTGATGGTGGAAATTCAAATCAAGGAGAAAGAAACCAAGGAGGCTGAGCAGAGAGCCTGCCAAAGACACAAAGCCACCACTGAAATTGAGGAGGAAGCTCACTGAAGATGCATAGAACAACTAGAAGCTGAGGAAAGACCATACCAGAAACAATGTAAGCTCATGCACTACAGTTCAAAGTCCTGGAGCAGCAAAAGCATCAGGGAGTGGGAGAAAGCCTGCCCAATTCATCAAGAGACTGACTTTGTTGAGACTGTGTGGGATCCACAAGATCCCAGATAAATGGATGCCTATCCTTGTAACCAGGTTGACAAGTTTTTAATGATATAGAGGAGGTTGAGGTTCAAGTGTATAAGAGAATATATTGAAAAGGTTTAAAATCATACCTGAGTCGCATCGATCAAAGTATAGAAATCTTAAAATGTTTGACAATGTCACTTGTGGAATATGTGCATAAAATATGTAATTATATGAAAAAATAGGTAGTAGGGGCAGGGGCTGAAGGTAGCTATGACAAACTGATCTGGTGGCACAAGAACAATTATCGTGGACAGTCACTAATGAGGTAAAAGCGGCCATCTGTGACAAAAAATCCTCCACCGTTTACAAGGCAACAGAAATTGCTGATGAATATTTTTAGTCAAGGGCTCATGGGGGTGCAAACTTCAGGGGAAGGGAAATCCTCCGTTTCCCAGGTAAAGAGGGAGGAAGGGTCTAGCACAGGGGTAGGCAACCTATGGCACGCATGCCGAAGGCGGCACGCAAGCTGATTTTCAGTGGCACTCACACTGCCCGGGTTCTGGCCACTGGTCCGGGGGGCTCAGCATTTTAATTTAATTTTAAATGAAGCTTCTTAAACATTTTAAAAACCTTATTTACTTTACATACAACTATAGACTAATAGAAAGAGACCTTCTAAAAACGTTAAAATATATTACTGGCACGCGAAACCTTAAATTAGAGTGAATAAATGAAGACTCGGCACACCACTTCTGAAAGGTTGCCGACCCCTGGTCTAGCAATAAAACTAACCCCAGTTTTGTTAAAACACCTCATGGGGGCCCAGATTTTAAAATCTCTTACCCTAAGGGAAGGCAGGCAATCTGTCATCACTCTGTGGCTCCTAACTAAATTGCCCCAAACTTAAGGTCACCCCACATTCTGCACTCAGCACCCTCACCATGAATGCCACTGCTACCACTGAGTGCTAACACCACCACCACCTTGATCCCAGAGGCAGTGGCGGATTAATGCATGGGCCCTGGCCAATTTGAGGACACCAGGAGGACCAGAATCTGTGCAGAAGTGTGTTTGTGGGGCAAAACTGTGTCCCGACCCCCTGCTCCTCCTCTTACCCCAAGGCCCTGCCACCTGGCCAGAAGCCGGAGCTAGCTGTGATAAGAGCCACCCAGGGAACCCTGGACCCTCTACCTCTGCACGGTACCTCCTGGGAGGTGGGGATATGGGCTGCTCTCGGGACTTCCAGCTCCCCTCCTAGGGCAGTTGGAGGGTCCAGGACACCCCACAGTAACCTTGGCTGCCTGGGTGGTTCTATACAGGGGCACCATTTAGGGAGGTGGGAGAAGCTGCTCTCCCCACCCCCAACCCCCGTGTTTCCTACCACAGTGGAGTGCAAACAGGAAAGTGAACTGCTGCTCCGTGCTCTCAATAGTGGGAGAAACCTGAAGCCCTTAGCTGTGATATTAGAAGTTGCTGTTGGCTGACAGGGCTGTCCCTGAGGAGCTGGACCAGCAGCTTCCGCACCCCCACCCTCCTCCCTGGGCTGTGGGAAATGTGTGGGCTGCTGCTTAGGGTGACCATACGTTTTGGCCAGGACAGTCCCTTTTCTAAGCCCTGTCACGGCCATCCTGAGTTTTTGGCAAAAGCGGGCATTTGTCCCTTTTCCTTTTGCCAACTTGATCAAGACAAATGCCAACTTTTGAATGACACCAGCCCCAGCCTTGCCTGGGGGGCAGGCAGTGCTTGGGTGAGCGGTTTGGGCCAGGCCCACACGGGGGTGGGTGGGAGGGCAGGCTTGGGCTATTCCCATGCAGTGTCCCGTTTTCCCTTTGAGAAATATAGTCACTCTACTGCTGCTGCTCCGTGCCCAGATGCAGAAGAGCGGTCTGTATTGCTCTGTCCACCTCCACCCCTTCACAGAGCAAGTCTAATGAGGTTCCCAAATGCCCCCTTCGGCTGGGTGGCTGAGAGCCTGTGTTCCCATGACATACTCCCTGCCAGACTCTGCAGCTAGCAGCAGCGCTAGCAGCCCCAGACCAGAGGGGCCCTCAAAGCACTTTGTGTGGGTAAATAGCGCCTTGTCACCCAGCTGATAGGATGAGAGCCAGGAGAGAGCAGTTTCTGGATAGCCTTGGCAGAGAGGAGACACCTGTTGAGTGCTGATCTCCTTAAGTCTCTCCCACACAGCTGATCAGTTTATTTTCAGTGTGACAGTCAGTGCTTCCCTTATACATTTCAGTTGCTTGGTCCTAATGGAAATCAGAGGAAGTTATTGTATGTACCTTTACTTAATCAGAAAATATAAATATTTTCTTTGTCTATGTACCACTGGGATTTTTTTTTTTTTTTTTTTTTTTAAAAAACACAATTCCTGGAGGGCTCTTAATCCTACGAGGTTGTGACATCCCTGGAACAAGTCTCTTTACTAATTTCCTTAATATTTATGTATGCCCTAGAAATGACATTGTTTAGAGGGCAAATTTTCTTATATAGTGTCATATTATATTTTCATTATGGCATGGTTAAGAGTCATCCGGTTGGGTCAGTGTAGATATACACTCAGCATTCCTATCTTACATTATAGAACTGAATAGTTTCCGGAGGCTAAAACAGGCTTTTAGATTAATCATTTGTAAATTTTTTACATTCATTTTTATGTTTTGAAACTTTACACCTTTAGTACCTTGAATTGAAGTGTGTTTTCATTTGTGCTGGAGAAATATCAAATTCATTGTATAAACAGATTACAATGTTTAAGACTTTTTTTCTAATTATTGAGTAACTTAATAGGAAAAGAAAACATATTGCCATTGAAAAAAGTGATAACTTTTATATGCTGGAGATACACCTTCAGGTGTGTCAGAGCTGATAGGAAACTCATGTGGGACAATTTATTGTAATATTTTCTTTCCAATTATCACTTTAAAAAAAAGGAAAGACAAAAAGCTTTTAAGCTAGTGCCAAAACTAATTTGTTCTCTAATTTGTTAGTTATTCTATATTTTAGAAAAATGTTTGAGGGGAAACTCAACTACTTTAGACTTCATAACTTTTTAATGAGAAATAAGATGTACAAATTAAGAGTGCGTATGTTTGCTTGCTTATAATTTTCCAGAAGGTAATAAAAATTAAAATAAAAAAAGCTATGTGGATATTTGAGGGTGATTGGTGTAATGTTGTAAAGACAGTGATATTGAGCAAATATGCTGCATTAATTTTATTTACCGATTAAAATGATTAGTTCTTGTATTAAGGCTCCAAAACGGATATAGAAAAGTAAATGCAAAGTAATGCACATTGGAAAACATAATCCCAACTATACATACAAACTGATGGGGTCTAAATTAGCTTTTACCACTCAAGAAAGAGATCTTGGAGTCAGTGTGGAAAGTTCTCTGAAAACATCCACTCACTGTGCAGCAGCAGTCAAAAAAGCAAACAGAATATTAGGAACCATTAGGAAAGGGATAGATGACAAGATATAAAATATCATAATGCCTCTATATAAGTCCATGGTATGCCCCCATCTTGAATATTGTGTGCAGATCTGGTCACACCATCTCAAAAGAGATATTGGAAAAGGTACAGAGAAGGGCAACAAAAATGATTAGGGGTATGGAACAGCTTCTGTATGACAAGAGATTAAAAAGACTGGGATTTTTCAGTTTGAAAAAGAGATGACTAAGAGGGATATGATAGAGGTCTATAAAATCTTGACTGGTGGGGAGAAAGTGAATAAGGAAGTGTTATTTATTCCTTCATATAACACAAGAACTAGGAGTCACCCAATGAAATTAATAGGCAGCAGGTTTAAAACAAACAAAAGGAAGAACTATGTCACACACTGCACAGTTAATCTCTGGAACTGGTTGTGTCAAGGCTGTATCCCCACTTTGAACTTTAGGGTACAAATGTAGGGGCCTGCATGAAAACTTCTAAGCTTAACTACCAGCTTAGCTCTGGTCCCGCTGCCACCATTCTCACTGGATTCCCTCCCTGGGAAGCCTTGAGAAACCTCTCACCAATTCCCAGTGGATTAGACAGATCCAAACTCCTTGGATCTTAAACAAGGAGAAATTGACCCTTCCCCCCTCCTTCCTTTCACCAACTCCTGGTGAATACAGATCCAAACCCCCTTGGATCTTAAAACAAGGAGAAATCAATCTGGTTCTTAAAAAGAAGGCTTTTAATTAAAGAAAAAAGTAAAAATCATCTCTATAAAATTAGTATGGAAAATAGCTTTACAGGGTAATCAAACTTAAAGAGCTCAGAGAACCCCCCTCTGTCTTAGGTTCAAAGTACAGTAAACAAAGATAAACACTCTGGTAAAAGGTACATTTACAAGTTGAGAAAACAAAGTAAATCTAAGACGCCTTGCCTGGCTTTTACTTACAATTTTGAAATAAGAGAGACTTGTTTAGAAAGATGGGGAGAACCTGGATTGATGTCTGGTCCCTCTCAGTCCCAAGAGCGAACAACCCCTTAAACAAAGGACACAAAACAAAAGCCTTTCCCCCCCCAAGATTTGAAAGTATCTTGTCCCCTTATTGATCCTTAGGGTCAGGTGTCAGCCAGGTTACCCGAGCTTCTTAACCCTTTACAGGTAAAAGGATTTGGAGTCTCTGTACACAGGAGAGCTGTTACCCTTCCCTTTATAGTTATGACAGGTTGCCAGGGGATGTTAGGAAGGCCAAAAATATAACAGGGTTTAAAAAAGAACTAGTTAAATTCATGGAGGATAGGTCCATCAATGGCTGTTAGCCAGGATGGGCAGGGATGCAACCCCATGCTTTGAGTGTCCCTATCCTCTGTTTGCCAAAAGCTGGGAGTGGATGACAAAGGATGGATCATTCAGTGATTGCCTGTTCTATTCATTCCCTCTGAAGCCCTGGCATTGGCCACAGTTGGAAGACAGGGTACTGGGCTAGATGGACCATTGGTTTGACCCAGTATGGCCTTTCTTATGATACCTCAAGTCTTGGGATTAGAAATACCTTGCTGTATTATCACCTGATTGTTCTACATTTACATATAAACTTAAAATATGGCTTTAATTGGTGTTTGTATATATATTTTGTCTGTCTTTATATACGAATTAGATACAGTCCTCCTGTCAGCTAATTTCTAAATTATCTGCAAAAAAACCCCTACAGTTTTCTGCTGCCTAAGTAGCCACTGGAATCACTGAAATGGCACCCCTGGGCTCTTATTATGGCGTGGCTCTGGCTTCCAACCTGGCCAGGGGGCGGGCCCTTGCAGGGAAGAGGAGAAATAGGGGGTGGGGCCCTGTGGCGAGGGGGGTCTAAGCCCTGCACCGGGAAGAGGCTGCCACTGCCACTCCGCACCTGCCCCAGGCTACTATGCCCATGTTAAAAAGTGTGCAGGCATGGCCTTTCCACTTTTACAAGTGGGGGGGGGCATGGCCCCCTTGGTTACGGTGACCCTGGCTCTCTGAGTGTGGGGACCCAGATGTTCTTTGTACCTAGGGCCCCAATAAATCTTAATCTTGCCCATTATTAAGGAGGGGTTTGTCAGAGTGTCTGTAGATATTGTGGGACTTCTCACTAAACTTTCCAGGAATGGAAAGAAATACAGTATATACTTCTTGTGGTGGATTCTGCCACCAGACACACTGAAGCTACAGCCTTGTCTAATATTGAAGCTGAAACAGTAGCTATAATTTTATTCACCATTTTTAGCAGAATAGGTTTTCCCAGAGAAATCTTGACAGACCATGGTTCAAATTTCATGTCTGTAGACTTTAAAAAGTTGTGGCAATTATGTGGAGTGAACCATATGAAGGCTGCTCCCTATCACCCAGAAACTCATGGGCTTGTGGAAAGATTTAATGGAACTTTAAAATCTGTGCTAAGAATGTGGGTCTCCAGACATGAGAGTGACTGGGATGTGTTACTCCTGTATTTGCTATATGCCTACAGAAGTGTTCCCCCAGAGTCTAGAGTCTGTTTTTTCCCCCCTTTGATCTCCTGTATGGGAGGCAGGTTAGGGAACCCCTAGATTTGATTCAAGGCTCTTGGGATGGAAGTGCAGAGGAGACAGGACAGCCCATAGGAGATACTCCTGAGGGAATTCTATGCCAAACAATTAAAATTCGGCATACAATATTTTAAAATTCTGCAAAATTTGTCAAAATAACACTATATAATCGCACCAGTTTCAATTCTTTTGGTAATTTATTTCAAAATACTTGTCAGCAAGTATGTCTGTAGCAATATAGACACAGAAAAAATTCCCCCAGGAGTAGAGAGTTAAAGAAACCCCTATGACAACCCCTATGCTTCCCTCCCCCCTTCCCCCCACAGCCCAACTGGGGGGCCAGACACTCTCACCCCCTTCCCTCCAGAGCACAACTGTGGGGCCCCCAGCCCAGACACACCCCCTCCTCCCCAGAGCCTAGCTGTGGTCAGGGCCGGCTCTGGCTTTTTCGCCGCCCCCCTCCAGGTGCCGCCCCAAGCACCAGCTTGGGTGCCTGGAGCCGGCCCTGGCTGTGGTCCCCACAACCCAGACACTCACATCCCAAGAGGGCAGCTGCAGGCTCTATGTTTTTTGCCACCCCAAGCACAGCAGTGAGGCGGCCTTCGGTGGCATGCCTGCGGGCAGTCCATGGTCAAGAGGATTCGGCGGCATTTCTGTTGGTGATCTGACGGTCCGGCGGCTTCAGTGTACCCGCTGCTGAATTGCCGCCGAAACCGTGGGACCGGTGGACCTCCCGCAGGCACGCCGCTGAAGGCCGCCTGACTGCTGCCCTCCCAGTGACCGGCAGGCCGCCCCAGGCACGTGCTTGCTGTGCTGGTGCCTGGAGCCGTCCCTGGCTGCTGGCCCCCTCTCCCCTGGCCCAGACATTCACAGACCCGACCCTCCTAGAGCTCAGGAATCCAGGGGGAGAAACAGCCTGATGCTGGGTCCCAGGCTTGCATGGAGTTTCCTGCGTGCTGCCACCTTCTTCCTTTAGAGTGTGCTGGGAACTGCAGCTGCTGGGAACCCTCCAGTTCTCTCCCCCGCCCCTCCAGCCTTGTCTTCTATTTGTGAGCTAGGCTCTGCCAGATCCAGCAGCCCCTAGTGGCGGCCGACATCTCTACAGCCCATTTCTGGGGGAGCGGGGGCAGGAGGAAATTCTGTGCACCCAATGTTAATTTCTGCAAAATTCTGTGTTGCGCAGTGGTGCAGAATTCCCCCAGGAGTAAAGGGAGTATGTTACTTGTTTTAAGGAGAATTTACAGGTTCTGATTAATTTAGTGCAACAGGATCTTTAAAACAGGACACTCAGAAAGTTTGGTATGATTGGCATACTGAAGAAAGGTCATTTGATATTAGTGATTTGCTGTTAGCGCTAATCCCAGTGAGAAAAAATAAAACACAGGATTATTGGGAAAGACCTTTTGAGGTGATTGAAAGAGTGAATGAAGTCACATATGATGTAAGGAATTCTAATGGCGGGGAGCTGTGCAAACAGTGCATATCAATATATTAAAAGCTTACAATGAAAGGGTGATGAATGTTCTCCGCCCCTTTAATAGATTTGATCAGGGAGAGCAGGGAAGAGACTCCCCTGGAGATCAGTGAACTTGAGTATGGTTTAAATCCAACCCAAAAGCAGGAAATGCTGAACCCTTTTAAAGCACCACAAACAGGTATTTTCCAACCAGCCAGGTTTTAACTGACAAGGTTGTACATTCCATTGAAACCTCAAGGTCCCACCCTGCTCCTAGCAGACTATGCCGGGCTAAAGGGGCATTGTAGAGACAAATCCAGGAGGAGGTGGACAGCATGCTAGAAATTAAAGTAATTAAAAAGTCAAAAAGCCCTGGGGCAGCCCCTGTTGTAATGGAACCTAAAAAGGACAAAATGAGATTGTGTGGATTACAGAAAGCTAAATGCTATCACCCAGCCTGACCCATATCCCACACTCCAAATAGAGGACTTAGTGGATGTATTAGGGGGAGTGCAAAATTCATAAGTACCCTGGATTTGACTTGCGGGTATTGGCAGACTCCCTTAGATGCTGAGGCCCAGGAAAAATCCGCTTTCATAGTGGAGACAGGCCTGTATGAGTGTAAGGTTTTGCCTTTTAGATTAATGCAGGAGCCACATTTCAGAGGCTTGTCAAATGAGGTGCTGCAGGGGTTCCAAACATTTGCCAGAACCTATATAAATGACTTGACTATTTTCAGTAGCTCCTGGCAAGACTACTTAAACCATGTGGGAATTGTTTTACAAAGGCTGAGAGAAGCCATCCTCACTTTCAAGGTCTCCAATTGCAAGATGGGGGCTGCAGAGGTGTCCTACCCTAGGACACGGGAGTGGGGGAAAGTGGGTTGGTTTGCCCCAACCATTTAAAGGTAAAAGCCATTTGGAGTTGGCCTGCCCCTCAAACCAAGAAGCAGGGGCAATCCTTTATTGGTCTGGCCAACTATTACCAGAGGTTTGTAAAAGGGTTTAGTGACATTGGGGCCCCCATTAACAGACCTCACAAAAAAGGGGAAACCAGACCTGTAGCATGAAGAGAGGCCCATGAGAGAGGTTTCCAGAACATGAGGCTTTATCTAAAGAGCCTGTTTTGGTCAGTCCTAATTTCAGCAAATCATTTGTGCTGTGTACTGATGCTTCTAACATTGTGTTAGATGCAGAACTGATGCAGGATGGGGTGAGGGCCAAGAAGCATCCCATTGTCTACTTAAGCAAAAAACTGACCCTCACTGAACAAAACTATGCTGTCATTGAGAAAGTATCTATGCCCTTCACTGGGCTGTTAAGCAAATTAAACCTTATTTCTGTAATAAATTTAATGTTTTACGTGATTACACCCCTTTGACATGGCCCTGGTCTACACTATGAGTTTAGGTCAAATTTAGCAGCGTTAGATCAATTTAACCCTGCACCTGTCCACACGATGAAGCCATTTTTGTCGACTTAAAGGACTCTTAAAATTGATTTCTGTACTCCTCCCCAACGAGAGGATTAGCGCTGAAATAGACCTTGCTGGGTTGAAGTTGGTGTAGTGTGGACGCAATTCGAAGGTATTGACTGCCGGGAGCTATCAGAGAGTGCTCCATTGTGACCGCTCTGGACAGCACTCAACTCAGATGCACTGGCCAGGTAGACAGGAAAAGTCCCGCGAACTTTTGAATTTAATTTCCTGTTTGGCCAGCGTGGCGAGCTCAGAGGTGACCGTGCAGCTCTCATCAGCAGAGGTGACCATGGAGTCCCAGAATCGCAAAAAGAGCTCCAGCATGGACTAAATGGGAGGTACTGATCTGATCGCTGTATGGGGAGAGGAATCCGTGCTATCAGAACTCCACTCCACCCCAGAGGACTGCCCAAGCAACAGAAAGCTGGCATTCAATAAGTTTTGAAGTGCAGTGTGGCCTTGTCCTTCCCTCCTCCACCCCTCCACCCGGTGCTTCCCTCCTCTTCAACCCCTCCCGGGATACCTTGGCAGTTATCCCCCCATTTGTGTGACGAATTAATAAAGAATGCATGAATTTGAAACAATGACTTTATTGCCTCTGCAAGCGATGATCAAAGGTGGGAGGGGAGGGCGGTTGGCTTACAGGGAAGTAGAGGGAACCAAGGGGGTGAGTTTTCATCAAGGAGAAACAAACAGAACTTTCATACTGTTGCCTGGCCTGTCATGAAACTGGTTTTCAAAGCTTCTCTGTTGCGCAGCGTGCCCTGCTGTGCTCTTCTAACCGCCCTGGTGTCTGGCTGCACGTAATCAGCGGCCAGGCGATTTGCCTCAACCTCCCACCCTGCCATAAACATCTCCCCCCTTACTCTCACAGATATCGTGGAGCACACAGCAGCAGTAATAACAATGGGAATATTGGTTTCGCTGAGGTCTAACCGAGTCAGTAAACTGCGTCAGCGCGCTTTTAAATGTCCAAGAGCAAATTCTACCACCATTCTGGACTTGCTCAGCCTATAGTTGAACTGCTCCTTACTACTGTCCAGGCTTCATGAGCCATGGGAGCAAGGGGTAGGCTGGGGTAGGTGCGACCGCGCAGTTCTGCCAGCTGGGAGAGCAGCCTGAGGCATGATATCCCAGGCAGGACTGAATCTCCATGAGATGAAACTTGAAGAGAATGACCTGGAGTCACTCCCATTTATGTCCAGGCGCCCCTGACTGACCTCACCGAGGTCTGCCAGGAGCACCCATGTCTGCCCAGGTACCCCTGACTGACCTCAACGAGGTCGGCCAGGAGCACCCAGGAGACGACGACAACAGCTAGCAGTCGTACTGCACCGTCTGCTCCCACGAAGGCAAGGAGCTGCTGCTGTGTAGCAATGCAGTACCGTATCTGCCAGCAGCACCCAGAAGACGTATGGTGACGGTGAGCTGAGTGGGCTTCATGCTTGCCGTGGTATGTTGTTTGCATGGGTAACCCAGGAAAAAAGGCGAGAAACGATTGTTTGCCATTGCTTTCACGGAGAGAGGGAGGGAGGGGGGTCTGACAACATGTACCCAAAACCACCCGCGACAATGTTTTTGCCCCATCAGGCACTGGGAGCTCAACCCAGAATTCCAATGGGCGGCAGAGACTGCGGGAACTGTGGGATAGCTACCCACAGTGCAACGCTCCGAAAGTCAATGCTAGCCTCAGTACTGTGGACACACTCTGCCAACTTAACGAGCTTAGTGGGGACACACACAATCGACTGTATAAAATCGATTTCTAAAAAACTGACTTCTATAAAAATCGACCTAACTTTGTAGTGTAGACATACCCTTGGTTGCACTGAGCTAAGGGAACTGATTCTAGATTACATCATTGGAGTCTAGACATATAGGAATTTTACATTGAAATAATTCATATCAAGTGAAAGGAAAATGTAGTGGCTGATGCCTTATTGAGAATGGGGGGACGCTGAGGTGAATTCAGGAGTGTCAGTGTGATCAGTGTCAGTCCACCTACCTGCTAGGGGGCAGTGGGGAGCTACATCATCACTGGCTGGCCTGGGTCACGCCTCCGCCAGCGGGGAATTAGCAGCGGGAAGGCCGCCAGCCAGAGTCTGTAGCGCACCCCTCAGGCAGGGGAGCACTGGCAAAGGTCCCGGCGTGGCTCGGCCGGGTAGGGGAACGCAGGCCCACCCTACACCACTGTGTTCCAGCCCAGGGCCCTGACAGTGGCAGGACAAGGGTCTCGCCACTGGATCAGCGGGGTCCTTCCGCGATACAGACTCACCACTGTGCAGCTCTGTCCCTGGGCTACTTCCTACCCAATTGCTCGTCCGAATCCCTCTGGTTCCACCAGTGCATCAGGGTAGTCCGCTGTTGGCAGCTCCAGCTCCCCCTCAGGCTCAGGCTCCTCCCAGTCCTTGGCTGCTGGCAGCTCCAGCTCCCACTCCAGCTCCTCCAGTTCCTCTGGGTATTCGGCAGCGGGCAGTCCTGGCAGCCCCAGTCCGTCCTCCAGGTGAGGTTTCCACTGGTCCAGGGCCTCCCCTGGCATGGCAGCAGGGTCTGAAGGGAGCAGCCCGCAGTCTGCATCTGCCTCCCTCCCTGGTGCTGCTCTAACTGAGCTAAGGGCCCCGCCCTTTATACTTCCTGTTCCACCCCTCCCCTTCCGGGGGGTGGAGCAAACTTGGGCTGGCCCCACCCACTCAGGCTGAGAGAAAGGCCTTTTACCCTCAGGTTCGGAGGGCAGCCACCCTGGCTCCCTACAGTCAGTAACACCCCTTCCTAAACCAGTTTTGCATTGACAAATGAGGTGCCTTCTCTTGCCAACACTGCAGGCATTAGCTAAGAACTAACAAACTCATAGCTAGAGACCTGACCTTCACCTGTATGTTAGTTTAGCTCAAAGTAGGTATTCATTTTATAAGAATGTTTTTAGTGTTTAGACTCTGTGAAATGCTTGTAAATTGTGGCATGCATTAATCTCACTTGTAATGTTGGTATTCCATGCCATAAGAAATTATGTAAGTTTTGCTTTATAACTTTGAAAATGTTTGCTTTGAATTTGTGAACCCAGCCATGGGAATCATCCTTCCCACCCACCCTGAAGGGCTATCAAAATCAGATGGGCCATGAAGGAACATAGTAATACAAAGGACTGGTTAATGGCCCTATCACACCATGGAAATGCTATGTGCAAGGAAGCTCATCCTGTGGACTCGGAAGCTGAACAAAAACAAACAAAACAAAGTCATGGGAAAATATTCCATCTCTTTGCTGTTTGATCTCTGACTGGGCAAGAGAGACCAAACTAAAGCCAAATATCTCTGGGGTTGCCTCCTGGATCTGCCCTGAAAGACACTTTGAATTGACAGATCACTACAACTCTGGCACTCTTAAGATCTAGATGGTAACTCACTTGTGTGTATATGTTTGCTTGCTTTAACCTGTAAATAACTCCCATTTCTTTTTCCTAGTTAATAAACCTTTAGACAGTTTATTACAGAATTGGCTACAAACGTAGTCTTTGATGTAAGATCTAGAGTACCAACCGGTCAGGGGTAAGTGACTGGTCTCTTGAGACTGGAAGCAACCTGAATATTGCATGATTTTTGATGTGTATGACCATTTATCACTAAGTCCACTTTGTCTGGGTGGCAAGATAGACTGGAGAGTCTAAGGGGATTGTCTGTGACTCCAGAGTAAAACTGATATACTGATCCAGGCACCAAGCCAGTAATGGCTTGGTGAAATGTAGTTATAGACCGCACCACCAGTTTATGCTGTCTGCCCTGCTTTTGACAGTGTGCCCTGAGATAGGCACTCACAGTTGTGAGCCACTCCAGACAGCATGGCAACACTCTTCCCTTTAAATATGGCACTGAGTTGGTTTATAGTAAAAATAAAACAAATTTATTAACAATAGGACATAGATTAAGTGATGCCAAGTAAAAGGAATAAAGTTAGAAAGGGTAACAAGCAACTGAGGGATAAAGGAAGTTAGAAAGGGTAACAAGCCATTGCCACCGTGCAGCACAGAGCACCGGATCAGGCTGGGCTCTGCAGCTGCGCTGCCCCAGGAGCTTGTCGCCCGCCCCCCAGAGCATTGTGCCGGCGGCGGGGCGAGCTGAGGCTGCGGGGGAGGGTGAACAGCGGGGAGGGGCTGGGAGCGAGCCTCCCAGGCCAGGAGCTCAGGGGCTGGGCAGGAGGGTCCCACGGGCCGGATGTGGCCCGTGGGCTGTAGTTTGCCCACCTCTGCTATAATGCCTAATATCTCCCACGTACATACATCACACAAGAATATTAATGATCCATGAGTAATTAGCCTTGAAATAATATCTCACAAAGCATATTTTGTACAAGATTATTACTATAATGTGTAGGACATGAATATAGGGATGTTTAGGGCCACACCTCCCCCCTTACAATGCTGCAGGAGGGTTAGCTAAGTGCTGACCCAGAGGCAGCATATCAAAGCCCACTGGGCTGCAACACCTCAATATGTTTAATTATATCTGAAATGACCATCTTAAGCCCACATATTAAGGGGCACCTTCCACCGTCCTTAACATATATACTTCCCCTCACACTTGCTTCTCACCCATCTGGGTCACCCAGGCCAATAAAGAGTCCTGTCACCTCTGAAGATGTTTACTCACTTCTCTTACTCACTTCTCGTAATCTGCCCTGCTGTCAGTGGAGTGCTGGCCCTCAGCTATTTACCTAGCTGTGCTAGAGTCCCACCACTCATAGCAGATCCTGTGCCACAGCACTGTCTAGCTGTGCCTCAGTTTCCCTCACCCAGACCAGTAAAGAGTGAAACCAGACCTCTTACCAGTCTGAGTCTGCCCTGTTCCCAGCAGAGTTCTGGCCCACAACTACCCTTACCTGTGCCAGTGTCTGTATATGCTCAGCAGTTTTGTGCCACAGCAAGGTCCAGCTGTGCCTCAGTTTCCCTGCTTTCAGTGGAGTTCTGGCCCACAGCTTTCCTAGCTGTGCCGGGGGACACCAGTCTCATATTTTGTACAAAGATTACACACACACTAGTGTGCAGGGTGTGAATACAGGGGTGCTTAGTGTCATATTTACACTGGGAAGTTTCTCACTCAATAGATAAGGGGCTTGCTAAACAAATGTTGTCGTGCCAGAAGTCCAGGCAAGGCCTCTTCTTTTCATGGTTGCAGTAGGCAATAAAAGTCTAGCTTGGCTAGCATGAGAATGAGCAACTGAAGACATAACTTTGATCAGTTAGGGTAAGAAATAAATCTGAATCCTAATAGAACTAGGCTATGGCCTTGCTTCTTTGCAATAGTTTGCCATTTAGCTGAAGACATCTATTATGCAAAAGAATAGAAGCACTTTGTCCTTTTCATCCTCATTGTACTTTGACGGGTCAGTCAGGTTTATTTATAAACCACAGGCTAATTACCTTGCTTCCCGTTTCACTGAACAAAGGTATGTTGCCACCTCTCCTAGCTTCAGCAAGACTTCTCATAAGGACAAGACGTTCTAACTAAAAATGGCTGAGGAGGAAAGTAAGAGCTTCTCTGTTGAGCTGAGTGAGAAAGGAGGTATAGAAAACAAAGGATTTGTTCAAAATGAGGCACTTAATGAAAAGGAATGCAATGCCAGCAGCCAAGAGGAGATACCAGAAACATGCGCTGTTGGCATCAACTCAGCAGCTGTGCAGAACCAGGACTGTGAAGTTTTGAAGCCCTTTGCAGGAATGCCTAAGGAAGTCTTGCTTAAATTCTCAAGTCAGGCACGGTACAGAGTCACCAGAGAGATCCTCTTCTGGCTCATAATTGCATCTACACCAGTGCTTGTAGGTGCTACAATTGCAATTGTTGCCGTGTCGCCAAAGTGCCTGGGCTGGTGGCAAGCTAGTCCCATTTATCAGATCTACCCACGTTCATTTAAGGACACCAACAAGGATGGGAATGGTGATCTGAAAGGTAGGTGCTCTACATTTTTGTGATGTTCAGTCCTTGGTAGCATGAAGCTGTATGTATTATATATATTTCTGTTTCCACAATCTCTCATTCCCTAAAAAGTGTATTAACAGTAGAGGCAGCCACCTGATTAGAGACAGATGGGATCACAAGTTAGCTAATAACCCACAGGCAGCCAGAACTGTGATTATCATTAACCATCTAATCAGGAAGGGCTCAAGCTGCAGAGTCTAAACCTTTATCAAAGTTAAAACCTCCCCAAAGTATGCCACTGTTCAGAGCTGGAGTTTTGATTTGGCCCATCAGAGAGAAAAAGAGAGAGAATAGCTGCAAAATTGTAATCCAGATGAGAATTTCCCACCAAAATTTGGGGAGTATTTGGAATCCAATGTGTTATTAGACAATCAGTTAATTGCCATTTTGGATTTTGCTCCATAAAAAATCTGAGGGGGAAAGAAACTATTAGCAAATGAAAGAGGAAGAAATGCGATTTTTGAGCCTTTAGGGAGACTCAATACAAATGTATCTGATACACTACATAGATGATGCCAAATATTAAGAACTCAGTTGACTCACAGATTTTACTACAAAAAATGGATAGGAAAAGACAAAAAAATAAAATATATATACAAAAGGTACTAGAACATCATATCTTCTATCAGGAAGTGAAGAACAGTGTGTTTCTATAGGTGGATAATCAGTGGTGGGCTGGAGCCGGTTCCCACCGGTTCGCAAGAACTGGTTGTTAAATTTAGAAGCCGGTGTAGAACCGGCTGTTAAAGGGGAGAGCCGGTGCACCATACCGGGGCGGCCCGGCTTCCCCAGGGGGCAATTTAAAGGGCCTGGGGCTCCCAGTAGGGGCTGGAGTCCTAGGCCCTTTAAATTGCCACCAGAGCCCCACTGCTGGAGCCCTGGGTAGGGCTGTGGAGCTCTGGGGGCTATTTAAAAAGTCCGGGGCTCCAGCTGCCTCTGCCACCCCGTCCTTTAAATAGCCGCTGGAACCCTTCCGCTTCCCCAGGGCTCCGGCGATATTTAAAGGACCGGGGTGGTAGAAGCAGGGGAGCCCCGGCCCTTTAAATAGCCCCCAGAGCCCTGGGGTAGCGGGAGGCTCCGGATGCCTCTGCCGCCCTGGTCCTTTAAATAGCCACCGGAGCCCCGGGCTGCTGCTGCTACCCCGGTGGCGGAGGGGGGAGGAGAAACTTGCGGGTTCTGAGGGGGGCAGTCGGGGGCAGGACGTGGGTTGGGGTCGGATAGATGGTGGTGGTGGTGGTGGGGAGACAGGCACGTGGGGCTTGTACTCACTGTGCGGTTCCCTACCGGGTCTTCCGCGGCACTTCAGCGGCGGGTCCTTCACTTGCTCCCGGTGAAGGACCTGCCGCCAAAAACCCGGAGTGAGTGGACCCGGTAGGGAACCAGTTCTTAGGATTTTGGGAGCTCATCACTGTGGATAATATTTGTGACATGCCATGAACATATATTAGTTTTGATTTCAGAGGAGGGAGACTAGCATGATTTAGGGACTGGAGAGAGCATTAGAGTGAGTGGTAGAGAAAAAGTACAGGTTAAAAGAAGAAGTGGGGTTTTTACCCACAAAAGCTTATGCCCTAATAAATCTGCTAGTCTTTAAGGTGCCACTGGACTCCTCGTTGTTTTTGTGGATACAGACTAACATGGCTATCTCTCTGATAATAGGTTAAAAGAGAATGTCTTCTATCTAACTGGAGGTGAAGCCTAGGGCTTTTTCATTTAAATCACACTTACCTGCTTCTCAGGGTGGTTGTGAGGGGTTAACTCACATTCCTTGACAACGAAAATAGATAATTCAAACATTTTATTAGAATTCTTTAATCTCAATTTTCCAAAATTGAATGTTACATTTAATGAATGAAAGAATAAAAGCTGTAAGCCAGAGTGTAAATGCTGCTTGAATTAGCATCTTTGTTCTGTTTTTCATGATTAATCTTTTTCAGTTGCTTATTATAGAATAAAGACCTTCAGTTGCCCTCAGCCTTTTAACATACTGTGATCCAATATGGCAACACAAAAGTTTTAGGATTCTGCTACCTCTAGCCATAATGAAAGGGAAAGAGATCTCCGCCCATGGACCTGTGTACATCTTCCAGATGGGGGAAACTTAATTTCAACAGAAATGACAACTTTGCCACAGACACATTGTTTTTGTCCTCGCAAAACAGACTTTTTTCTTTATTTACAGGTATCCAAGAAAAACTGGATCATATCATGTATTTAAATATAAAAACGATCTGGATTACTTCTGTTTATAAATCACCCTTAAAAGACTTTGGGTATGCAGTTGAAGACTTCCGGGATGTTGATCCTATGTTTGGAACGATGAGGGATTTCGAAAACCTGATTGCAGCTATACATGATAAAGGTAAACTTGAGCTATGACCAAAAAAAAAAAAAAAATGCACTGCTCACACATGGAATGTAGATGTACTTTTCTTTTTTTACTTCACATTTTGTTGTTTTGTGTTTCAATTTGTGTGTCTTCCATGGGCAGAGGGGTTCAGAACCTAGCAGATTGAATGGGGATTCTGAATAGGGTTACCAACTTTCTAATGGCAGAAAACCAGACACCCTTGCCCCTCGTCCTCTCCCACCACTTTCCTGAGGCTCTGCCCCTGTCTTGAGGCCCCGCCCTCCATTCCCTCCATCCCCCCTCCCTCCGTCGCTTGCTCTCCCCAGTCCTCACTCACAGGGGCTTGGGGTGCAGGAGGGGGTGAGGGCTCTGTCTGGGGTTGCTGGTTCCAGGGTGGGGCCAGAAATGAGGGGTTTGGGGTACAGGAGGGGGCTCAGGGCTGGAGCAGGGGTTGGGGATGCAGGGTGCAGGCTCTGGGAGGGAGTTTGGATGTGGGAGGAGGCTCAGGGCTGGGGCAGGGGGTTGGAGTGCAGGAGGGGGCTCCAGGCTTGGGCAGAGGGTTAGGGTGCTGGAGAGAGTGCGGGCTCCGGGAGGGAGTTTGGGTGTGGGGGGGGGGGTGGGGGGTATGAGGGTGAGGAGTGTGGGCTCTGGGTGGGGCTTACCTTCCGGGAAGGCTGGCATGTCCTCTGGCTCTGCGTGCCAATCCTGCATGCAGGTGCCACCCCCCGCACGTAGGTGCTGCCCCCGCAGCTCCCATTGGCTGGAAACCACAGCCAATGGGAGCTGTGGAGCCGGCGCTTGAGCCGGGGGCAGCACATGGAGACTCTGTGGCCACCCCTATGCCTAGGAGCTGGAGGGACATGTCACTGCTTCCGGGAGCCGCATGAAGCCAGGTAGGGAGCCTGCCTAAACCACCAACTGGACTTTTAGCGGCCCAGTCAGCGGTACTGATTGGAGACACCAGGGTCCCTTTTCAACCGGTTCTTCCGGTCAAAAACTGGTCACCTGGCAAGCCTAGTTCTGAAGGGATGAGTACTGACTGCAGCATTGCAACCCTTTCTATCAATCTTGCAGAAGCCTCTCCATTGGGGCTTCATGGAACTTGGCCTATGCAACATTGATGGGAGCTAGGCATGGGAGAGGAAAGCCAGTACTGTAGCATATGGACTCTGTAGAGCCTCTAAAATCCACACGGCTCTCAGGATGGCTACTGGTGTTTTGGGATGAAACTCCTTTCACATTCTATGTTGGGGGACAGGCCCTGTTCTCTTTTTGACAGGTTGTATTTATTAGTCCCTGCAGCAGTCTTCTGATGACTGAAGCCTGAGATGCTGTCACTTCTATCTTTGCATCCATAAGCAATAATGTTCTTGCTGGAGGTAGAAAATTAAATTAAATTAAGAAGATTGGGAAAACTTGGGTTCTTTCACTATCGTGACCTCCTTTGTCTGTCTGTTTAGACCCCAGTCCCACAAACATTTATACAAGCACTTAACTTCATACAGGTGAGTAGTCCCATTGACTACAAAGGGACTGCTCATGTGCGCTAAGTTAAAGAGATACATAAGTGACTGTAGGATGGGGCCTGAGTGTTTGTCTACACTCTAAAGGGTTTCGCTAGTATAGGTTATACCAGTTCCCCAAATTAAATGACCTACACTGAAAAAAGGACTTTTTGCATAACATTTTGGTATAATAGCATCTAAACTCGGACTTTTGCTGACACAGCTATGTTGATCAGTGGTGTGAATCTTCCACTCCCCCTCTTAACTGACAGCTATGCTGGCAAAACTTTTCCGTGTAGACCAGGGCTTAGACTCTAAGCCCATTGAGGACAGAGGCTTCTCTTAACTGTATGTCTGTAAAGCCACCAGTGTTATTTTGTCTTCTATGTTAATACTGTAAATTTTGTGACTTGGGATGTTTTGTTTTGATTTAATCTTTCCCACATTTGATTTGTAAGGTTTAAAGGTGATAATGGATTTAATACCAAACCACACAAGTGACAAACACAGTTGGTTTCAGCTGAGTCGCAATCGGACTGGGAAGTTTGTGGATTACTACATCTGGCATGACTGTGCACACACTGATGGGACAATCACTCCTCCCAACAACTGGGTAAATACAAGGTTTAGGGTCACCTTCAAATCACAAAATGAATAGGAAAATCACAGCAATGTAGTGAATATGAAACCATTGTGTGGTGGCTGCTGTACACAGCATGTAAACTCAAATCTTTTGTTTCATTAGTAACTTCTGCTCGTATATTTGAGTTAATCTGAACAACATGAATTAGGATACAAGAATAAGACAGTGAGGCAGCATTGCTTTTCTTTGATTTCATTTGGTTTTAATCTGTTTTGATTTCCATTCCTCTCCTTTAATTTTGTATCTAACACATTTTGGTATATGGTAGAGCTGTCAATTAATCGCACTTAACTCAAGCGATTAACGCAAAACAAATTAACTAGATTTTTAAAATCGCAGTTTTAATCACTGGAATACCAATTTAAATTTATGATAAATTTTTGGATGTTTCTCTACATTTTCAAATATATTGATTCCAATTACAACACAGAATACAAAGTGTACAGTGCTCAATTTATATTATTATTTTGATTAAATACTTGCACTTTAAAAAATGGTATTTTTCAATCACCTCATACAAGTACTGTAGTGCAATCTTTATCGTGAAAGTGCAACTTACAAATGTAGAATTATTTTTTTCCACATAACTGCACTCAAAAACAAAACAATGTAAAACTTTAGAGCCTACAAGTCTACTCAGTCCTACTTCTTGTTCAGCCAATCGCTAAGACAAACAAATTTGTTTACATTTATGGGAGATAATGCTTATTTCCAATGTCATCTGAAAGTGAGAACAGGCATTCACATGGCACTGTTGTAGCCAGCGTCACAAGGTATTTACGTGCCAGATATGCTAAACATTTGTATGCCCCTTCATGCTTCAATTTATCTTTTTTACAGTGCAAATATTTGTATTAAAAATAATAATATAAAGTGAGCACTTTAAATCTTGTATTCTGTGTTGTAAATGAAATCTATATATTTGACTATGTAGAAAATATTTATCATAAATTTAAATTGGTATTCTATTATTGTTTAACAGTGCGATTAGAACTACAATTAATCATGACTTTTTTAAATCTCATGATTAATCGTGATTATTTCTTTTAATCATTTGACAGCCCTAGTATATGGGCATTCCATTTGGGGAGCTTCTTACCAGCTGTCCTTTATTCATGCCAACTGTGATGTCAGAAAAACAAACCAGCACATTGTTGGATTATTGCTTTCCTTTCCTAGCCTTCCTAGCAGGCCAAGATACTGGAAATTGGCTTATCTACTTATTTTCCATATTTTAATGGGAAATCCAACCATTTACTATATGCATCTTCTAAACACATGATCTAGAAACCAACAAATTAACATATTTGGCCATAATTATTTTTAACTTAACAACACAGCAACAGTTTTGAGAAATATCTTGAATATTGTCTCAGATCTAACCCACATACAGCTGATGACTTTATTATTCTCAAATATTCACTGTTGCTGATATTTCAATAGAGGCTGTTATGTCAGTTGAGGCTTTGTAGAAACAAGTTTCACAAATTATATGTCCAATAGAAATGCTCCCATAAAATTAAAGAAAATTCTCAATGAAAACCTGCTTTTAAAAAACATGAATCCTTTCCCTGAGCATTTATAACACAGACATACCAGCATTATACTGGTTTGTGAGAACTGAAAATGAAATTGACTGTAAAGAAAAAGTGAAACTGACTAGTTTATTTTCATTGTCTAACCTGAGAGAAATGCAAAAAGTAAACAATAAACATAGTTATTTAAAATCCAGTTTACTTTTCACAATTATTTTCAGTGTTTATTTTCTAAGTTGTTACTAGTAACAGCAATGTAACAGCTGCTTGTTAGCAACAATAATAATAAATAAAGCTATTTTTTAAAAAGGTATGAAGTTTAACTGTACAGTCTCCCTTTAAAACTTAGTGCCAGAAAAAAGGCTTACCATTTCTCTCCATATCTTTTTCTCACAGACTAACAGGAAAGAAAGTCCAGATCAACATATTGCAAGCTCATCATGTATTTTATAGGTCTGTCAATTAATTGCAGTTAACTCACGTGATTAAGTAAAAAAAAATTAATTGTGATTAAAAAAATTAATTATGATTAATTGCAACTTTAATTGCACTGTTAAACAATAGAATACCAATTGAAATTTATCAAATATTTTGGATGTTTTTCTACATTTGCATATATATATTGTATTCTGTGTTGAAATCAATGTGTATATTATTATTATTACAAATATTTACACTGTAAAAATTATAAAACAAAATAAATAGTATTTTTTCAATTCACGTCATACAAGTACTTTAGTGCAATCTCTTTGTCATTAAAATATAACTTACAAATGTAGATTTTTTTTGTTACATAACTGCACTCAAAAACAAAACAATGTAAAACTTTAGAGAATACAAGTCCACTCAGTCCTACTTCTTGTTCAGCCAGTCGCTAAGACAAACAAGTTTGTTTACATTTACAGGAGATACTGCTGCCCTTTTCTTATTTACAGTGTCACCAGAAAGTGAGAACAGGCATTTACATGGTGCTTTTGTAGCTGGCATTGCAAGATATCTACATGCCAGATATGCTAAACATTCGTATGCCCCTTCATGCTTCGGCCACCATTCCAGTGGACATGCTTCAATGCTGATGATGCTTGTTAAAAAAATAATGTGTTAATTAAATTTGTGACTGAACTCTTTGGGGGAGAATTGTACGTCCTCTGCTCTGTTTACCCGCATTCTGCCATATATTTCATGTTATAGCAGGCTCGGATGATGACCCAGCACATGTTGTTCATTTTAAGAACACTTTCACTGCAGATTTCATAAAACGCAAAGAAGGTACCAATGTGTGAGATTTCTAAAGATAGCACAGCACTTGACCCAAGTCTAAGAATCTGAAGTGCCTTCCAAAATCTAAGAGGGACGACGTGTGGAGCATGCTTTCAGAAGTCTTAAAAGAGCAACACTCCGATGCAGCAACTACAGAACCCGAACCACCAAAAATGAAAATCAACCTTCTGCTGGAGGCACCTGACTCAGATAATGAAAATGAACATGCGTCGGTCTGCACTGCTTTGGATTGTTATCGAGCAGAACGCGTCATCAGCATGGACGCATGTCCCCTTGAATGGTGGTTGAAGCATGAAGGGACATATGAATCTTTAGTGCATCTGGCACATAAATATCTTGCGACGCCAGCTACAACAGTGCCATGAGAATGCCTGTTCTCACTTTCAGGTGACATTGTAAACAAGAAGCAGGCAGCATTATCTATTGCAAATGTAAACAAACTTGTTTGTCTGAGTGATTGGCTGAACAAGAAGTCAGACTGAGTGGACTTGCAGGCTCTGATGTTTTTCATTGTCTTGTTTTTGAGTGCAGTTATGGAATAAAAAAAATCTACATTTGTAAGTTGCACTTTCACGACAGAGACTGCACTATAGTACTTGTATGAGGTAAATTGAAAAATACTATTTCTTTTGTTTTTTTACAGTACAAATACTTGTAATAAAAATTAATATAAAGTGAGCACTGTACACTTTGTATTCTGTGTTGTAACTGAAATCAATATATTTGAAAATGTACAAAACATCCACAAATATTTAAATAAATGTACTCTATAATTGTTTAACAAAGTGATTAATCACGATTCATTGTTTTAATTGCCTGACAGCCCTAGTATTTTATTAATAGTCCTTTTAATTACTGTTGAAATTCTTAGAAGAACCTATATTGCTTGTACAAAATATACTAGGCTTGGGAAATCATTAAGCAGATTTTATGCTGTTTGGTGAGCAATTTCGGAATTTGAGCAAATAAATATTTATATAATATGAGATTGACCAAGCACAAATAGGTCTATTAAAGGTGATAAATACCAGGGCATAGGCAGAAGTGTACTAGGGTAGATGATTTGCATATGAAGGATCATATATAGCAGCTGGTTATGTCTTTGCAGGTTAAATAAGTTTGTAGTAGTAGTAGTAGGTGAAATATATGGAAATTGGTTTTTAGTTGTGGATGAGATTTATACTTGTATGTAAATATGAATTTATTAGGTTAATATTAAGGAATGTTAATGTTAAGGAAAAACATATCTCATTTAAATGAGGGTATTTTCTGTTTACGTTTATTAATGAAAAAATAAAAAGTTAAAAATAGAGTAGGCTGAGTAATATTAAATTCCGTTTTTTAGTCATCGTGATTTGAAGATGCACTGAGTACATGCAGCTCCCATTGACTTCAATGTTTTTCATGTAACATCCATATATGTTCAGTAAATTGGATTTTAAATAGTTATATTGCATATTTACTTTTGCATTTCTCTCCTTTGGACAATGAAAATAGACTAATCAGTTTCAGGCCAACTAACTGTTATGGATAGTAAATGAATACTATTTACTAAGTGATGCATGCCTTTCTATATGCTTGTAACGCACTGTGTAAATTACAATGCTGTGCAAATGCTCATCATTTATTAAGTAATTAATAATCATCATTTTCTTATGTGATCAGGTGAGTGTTTATGGGAATTCCAGTTGGCAATATGATGAGGTGAGAAAGCAATGTTATTTTCACCAGTTTGGGAAAGAACAACCAGATTTAAACTTCCGCAACTCCGCTGTGCTAGAAGAAATCTATGTAAGTATATAATCCACGGCTGCTACTCCAGTAGTAAAGAAACTGTTGGGTTTTATGTTTGTTTTAATTTTTAGAATGTAATTTCTTTATATAGTTGACAATCCAGTGGGAAATAATTCAAGGATTAGTGTCTATGCAAACAATGCAGACAATGAAGTGTCAACACAAATATACCTGCTTAGGCAAAATGTAAACCATATATTATAATGCTTCAAGTATCATAGTCTTATCTTTGAAGAGTCTCCTTCTAATTAAAAAAAAAGAGGCAGCCTCCCACTGAAAGAGTCACATACATTGCAGTACCACAGCCTGCAGTGTGCAATGTTCTGACCATTATTGTATTATACTTTTAAAAGGATTAATCATATAATATCTAGGATCTAGTTTCTATGTGTGAGGCTTACACAAATGTACACCTCTCCCTGGCTGCTCAGAGCAGACTGCACTCATCTCCTGACTCCTAAGATACAGGACCTACCATGTATTTCTTATAATTGTCTTAACCCAGCAGCAAAAAAGTATCTGCCTCCTTCTGCCCTGGGACTTCTCTACCTGGGTCTCAGCAGCACCATTTCCCTAAAACCCCCTCCTGCTGCCCCAGGACCTTCTCTCTGCTATAGGGCCCTATGTGAAGGGAGTGCTCAGTGGCAGGGCAGGTCTGTGTCTTTAGCCCTGAAGCTCTTGCACAGAGCTATGCCAAGCCCTGAAAATCTTGGGATCGGAGAAGTGTCTCACTTCACTGTGACAGCTCTTCCTGAAGCTTTCAAAATATCATGCTTGTGAAGGGTTCACACAAGAGATCATTGCCTTCCCCAGCTGCTCAGAGGGAACTCCCCTTACCCACACCCCACAGGTGGGGGAGCTCCCACTTTATCCTCTCCATCTCCCACCCCATCATTGTCCTCTGCACCCCATTCACCTGCAACCCCCAAATCTGTCTCCTGCTCCCCCCAGTGCCCTGCTCCTCCTCACTCCCTCCTTCACTTCTCAGTGTCTGGGCTGCTCTCAACAGTCTATGTGGCCCGCCTTGCCCCCTGAATCAAAGAGTGGCAGGCATTTTGCCTTTGGGCCTGGCTTTAACCTCATTGAAAATAGTGGGAGGTGGCAGCCAACTTTATTAAGAGCAGCCTGACTTCCAGGCGCAGTTAAAGTATAGGAAAATGGCAGCCATCTTGCTGGCTTCAGCTCCACTGACAATAATAGGAGAAGGTGCCATTTTGAATAAGGAAAAATTCATGAGTTGGCACCTGTCATTGTGTATTCATGAATAGTTAAAAGAATATAGCCGCAAATCGTTAGAGGGGTGCTCAAATCATGAGAGTTGGCAATACTGCGCATCCTAGAGTGTCTGCAGAAAAAAACTCTGGACTAGAACAGTCTGATACATTTCAGAAGTGCTGCTGAGCATCACTAGTTCTGTCAGTATTTTAAGGAACAAGAAAACCGTAGGTTCGTGTTTTAAAATGAAGCTCTACTTCGAAAGGCTGGTGCTTTGGGACTTAATAGGAGACCAGGGCTACTCTGTGACAGAGTCTGAAATCTTTTACATTCTGTGAGGATAAACCAAACAGGGGAAGCTGGAACAGTCAAGCTTTACCAACACCCTGCCAATGTGCCACAACCAACCTCTGTGTATAAAGGTAGTTCAGTCTCCATGGCCCAAACAATCCTCGGTGTTTTTGTGCTGGTTCTAATTGAGAGGTTTTTACAATATACACAACTGCTCAGATGAGACCTCTTTCAGTGCATGAAATCACCATAGAGGCTGTTGACATGGATACCTGTAGTTGTTTTCAGAATTACTGTAAAGGGACAAGCAATTCAATAAAATGGAGTATGTATTGACCTAATAAAATCAGTGAATCTTTAACATGGACTAGTTGAATTCCATCATATTTTTGATCGAAGTCCTGGCTTGTGCAAGTATATTGTATATGTAATAATAATAAATGACAGCACTGTGCGCATAATCTATTTTTACTACTTAGTTGAGAGATATTGTCTGGCACATAGTAACATTTACACAAATTGCTGCAGGGGGATTAAACTTTGGACTCATCTGTTAAAATTTAGGACCATTAAAATTATAGTAATAAAATAACCATGCAAGCATGATGTACTTTTACTGATAATAGCTAAACTCTGAATTTGATAAAGAAACCACAGATCCATAACCCTTAACTTAGGTAATCATTTTTCATTTTCCAGAAAATAAATCTGAACTATTTTCACATCAGTTAAATAAGAGAGAACAGATTTAGTTGTTGTGTAAAAGAAAACCCGGTGTCAAAAGGTCTGTGCAGAACAATGAACATTTGTATCAATATGTTCTAATTGTCTGCAGGCTTGATGAGTGTACATCAACCATAGAGCTTAGCAGAATCAGCTTTCTTTACACTCTGTTCCTCTTGATTAGGTATTTACAAACTGCTATAAGGCACAGATTCTTTGATAGACTAGATCAAAAGTGGCTTCCTGTGAGGTATGGGGTTTTTCTGTCCCCTGTCCCCCTTGAATTCTTGGGGAAGTCACAGCTGTATGTCTATTATGGTTGAAAAATAATTCAAATATTTCCTTTTTAGTAAGACAAAGTCAGCCATAGATAGTAGCTTCAATCTAAAATGGTCAGCTTTAACCTTACTAAAACTTTAAATTTAAAAACTATGTATTGTTATATAATGTTATATTATATAGTGTTATATTAGTATGTATTATGTAGTTAATAAATTATGTGCAATGTATATGATTTAAATTAATATTTGGAAAGTGGTTGACTCATCAAGAATTATCTTCATTTTATGTTTAGGATATTATCAAATTTTGGCTTGGCAAAGGCATTGATGGGTTTAGTATCAACGCTGTTAAATTTCTTCTTGAAGCAACACACCTGAGAAATGAACCTCAAGTGAATAAATCCCAAAATCCGGTAACACATTTTCTGTTTTGAATTTGTTTGCTCCTTATTGTCTTTGGAGATGCATTTATCACTAATACATTTTCCCTTTGAATTGCTAATGGGACTCACTCTTTTTTTTTCTGGTAGGTTTTGCATTGACAATAAATTACAGTGAAATGTGTACAGATGAGCTTCAGAAGTATATGACTAATTATTTATGGAACTTGCTTTTAGTGGGGCTGTGGGCCCAATAAAGTCAGGAGATGATGCCAACACTGAGAGGCAATAACATTACTGAGTTGACAGAAAGATGTGCATCTTGTTGACTTTGCAAGTCACTACAAGAATCTCATTTATATTGCTTCTGCCTGGAATCTGGTATTCAGCAGCATCTACTGCATGTGTCATGATCACTGGTGTAAACTGGGTTATATAGATTATTCCTCATTTAGATTGATGTGTTCCCCAAATATTTAGCTCCTAGTCTAGCACAGCATTAGATAAATAACTAATGAAGATGCAGCTCCAAAACTCTGCCATTGATGTATTATTTAAATGATTCACTATTTCAGATAGATATTTGGAAATAACTGTATTCCCCATAGGGCTACAATACTTGCTATCTTTCTCACAATGAGCGGTATCTTATTTTGTGAGTAGTCCCACTGAAATCCTCAGGGAGCAAAAACATGAGTAAAGGTGGCAGAATCAGGGCCTCATTCATCAAAGTCCGTTTCTAGGGAGTAGGGGCTTGGGGCAGTGAGTGGTGCAATCCCTCTCCCCTCTGCAGTCAAGCCAGCTTCAGGGCATGGGAAAGGAAATGCCAGGAGTCTGGGCTACCTTGTATCTTCTTTGCAGCACTATAGTCTCAGGTGAAGAGGAAACAAGAGTAGGTAATATCATCATGCCCCCAGTTTGCTAACAGACACAAGTAAAACATTATCTAAAGTGGTGCACTGTCTTTTGAAAAACTTTGGAAAGTGTAATTCAATGAACAATAGAAGGTCTAATGCAAAATGTTGCATTATTCTTCAAGGAGAGTATCTCAGCATATTCTGAGCTGTATCATGACTACACCACCACCCAAGTCGGCATGCATGATATCGTCCGCAGTTTCCGGCACACCCTGGATAAATTCAGCATTGAGCCTGGCCGATACAGGTAACTCAGTTTGTTAGCATAGCCGTATTGAATTTTCCCTCTAATGCTAAAGGCACAATCTCACCAGTGGATAAACAGGTTTGTCATGTTAAGATGCTTTTGCAAGAATACCAGCCATTAATAGTGACATATAGGTATGTGATATATAGAAAGAAAAATAAATTCTTTTTAAAAACAATGCTAAATTATTAGCTATGTCAAGGTCCATTCTAATTCCTTGCAATTCTGATAAAACTCTGAATGAACACAGTTTCCATTTTCTTTTTTAAAAGAACCCACTTGTGTGCTCCTTTGTAGGTTTATGGGAACTGAAGCCAATAACCAGGAAAACATCGAAGCAACAATGATGTATTATGGAACATCTTTTATCCAAGAATCAGATTTCCCCTTCAACTTCTACCTAATTAACATGGAAAACCTCTCAGGAAATAGTATTTTTGAAACTGTATCTTTGTGGATGAAGAATATGCCCAAAGGAAAATGGCCAAACTGGGCGGTAAGAGTTCAGACATTTAAATGTCATGTTCCTGCTCCTATTACAGCCCACAGCAAAGCTCTCATTGGAGTAAGATCAAGCCCAAAATAACCGTAGCTGTTGTATCTGTGGAATCTACCATGTTCTCTCAGTACACTATAGCAATGGCTGTAGCGGGTCCATGTTATCCATCCTAAGCATATTTACAGGAGTGTGATAGTATTTTTGCCTAGTTTTAAACATAATCATCAGGCACATTGTTTTATTCTTTCAAGATAATATTCCACTCCCCTTTCCCTGGCCAAACAGGGTTTGTGCCAGGAATGATGTGGGGTTTGGGAAAGGCGACAGAATCCACCTCCAAACCCTCAGGCAAATTTGAAACAGCTCCAGACTGCTTCCATGTCAGCTGCTGCAGCTCTGGGACTGGAATAGAGGCTCTGACCCTATGCACCTTCTACCTAAGGGATTGTGGCCTCTGACTCTACCTGTGCATAAAGTGGCTCCATCCCTGCCTCTCTTTTCCCCCATGTTGGCCTGTGGTGCAAGCCAAGCTGCCCAAGTATGCCTGCTCCTTGGACGTCTACCTCCAGTGCAGTGGAATCACCATAATCCCAAAGTGCTGAGGGGCTTCCATTGCTCCTGTCAGGGTTCCTTCCCCACTCTGAACTCTAGGGTACAGATGTGGGGACCCACATGAAAGCCCCCTAAGCTTATTTACCAGCTTAGGTTAAAACCTGGTACTCTGCCACCACCAAGTGATTTAACAAGAAACGGAAAGGACCACTTGGAGTTCTTCTTCTCCCAAAATATCCCCCAAGCTCTTACACCCCCTTTCCTGGGGAGGCTTGAGAATAATATCCTAACCAATTGGTTACAAAGTGATCAAAGACCCAAACCCCTGGATCTTTGGACAATGGAAAAATCAGTCACGTTCTTAAAAGAAGGATTTTATTAAAAAGAAAAGGTAAAAATCATCTCTGTAAAATCAGGATGGAAAATAACTTTACAGGGTAATCAGATTCAAAGAGCCCAGAGGAACCCCCTCTAGCCTTAGTTTCAAAGTTACAGCAAAACAGGGATAACCCTCCCTCTAGCAAAGGAATATTCACAAGTTGAGAAAAACAAAGATAAACTAATACGCCTTGCCTGGCTATTACTTACAAGTTTGAAATATGAGAGACTTGTTCAGAAAGATTTGGAGAACATGGATTGATGTCCGGTCCCTCTTAGTCCCAAGAGCGAACAACCCCCAAAACAAAGAGCACAAACAAAAGCCTCCCCCCCCCCAAGATTTGAAAGTATCTTGTCCCCTTATTGGTCCTTTGGGTCAGGTGTCAGCCAGGTTACCTGAGCTTCTTAACCCTTTAAAGGTAAAAGGATTTTGGTGTCTCTGGCCAGGAGGGATTTTATAGTATTGTACACAGGAGGGTTGTTACCCTTCCCTTTATAGTTATGACAGCTCCTATTATAATGGATGAATGCTACCCTCACAAAACCAGCACTACACAGCAGAAAAAATAAGTGTGGTCAGCAAAGCAAACATTGGCAGAAAGACATGAGAACTGTAACTGAGGGTGTTTGTGTTAGAATGGAAGACACTGTTGGCTGGGATGCTAATATATCAGCATTGTTTACTTCTGTCTGTCATGCTGTTGGCAGTATTTCCAGATTTCAGTTGTCAGGCAGAAAATTGTACTGATACAAAAATACTCAAATATTTCCCCTTGAGGATATGGAAATGAAAGAAAAAAGCCAAACGTAATAGTTTGCATCATAGGATTTAATGTAGAAAACCTTTGAAAATATAAGAAAAAAGATAATATAAAATGGATGTGATGATCAAAGGATGCCTTAATATATCAATGCATCCTGAGATTTATACTTAACATTTTGTTACATTAAAAAAACCCCACCTCTTTTACTTAATATGATAAGATCTCACTCTGCATTCAGTGATAATGGAATAGATTTGCTACCATTATACTGTACAGAGCAACATCTCTTGGGGGAGGGGGCGGGAGGGAAGCAATAGTAAAACAGTTATGCTACTGTGCACTCTTATCATAAAGCATGTAAGTGCTTGGACAATACAATAGAAATATATGTGAAACTTTTCCTCTGGGGCTACTATACATCACTTCACAAGGGAACAGAGCCAGATTTTCGTTACTCACACCTCTATAAATGCAGAGGAATTCCACTAGTTTAAATGAAGTTACTTCATGTTTACATTGATGTAAATGAACAGAACTTGTATTAGACCAGTGGTTCCCAAACTTTAACAGCCCGCGAACCCCTTTCTCTAAATTGTGAAATCTCGTGAACCCCCTTCTAAAAATGAATATTTCCAGGATTTTAAATTTAAATTTCCTCAGTGTGATGGATGCGCTTGCTTTGCTCTGCATAGCTCTTTGAAGTCCGGAACCTTTGGAGAAAGATAAAGTCTCAGGTCTGGTTCGGCATCAAGTCTGTTTCTGTATTTCGTTTTCAGATGTGCATACGAGGAAAACGCTTTCTCGCATAAGTATGTTGTTGAAAATGGTAACAAAACTGCAGCAGCTTTTTCTGCCAGAAGGGGATACTCGTTTCTTAAACTCAGCCAAAAGTTGATCAATGACAGATTTCTGAAACTCCTTCTCAGTTCGTAATCACAGGAGATCTCAATCAATTTCTCTTTTTCCTCAGTGTTCAATATCTGTGTTGAGAAAGTGGTATCATCAAAAGGGTTGCGAATCCAGTCATTATCGCCTGATATAGCTGGAAAGTAATCCCTGAATGTTGTGCAAAGTCCTTTTAGGTGTGCAGTTATATTGATTTTAGTGCACTGATCCAACTGAAGTTTATGTTCTGCCAGGAAGTCATGAAGATTACTGAAACACTCAGTTTGATTGTTTTCCAAACAACTTTCCCAGAACTGCAACTTCTTTATCATGGATTCAACTCGGTCTTGCACATTGAAAACTGTTATATTGAGACCTTGAAGAGATAAATTTAGGTCATTAATTCTTGAGAAAATATCTGCTAAATAAGCTAGGCTCTGGAGCCAGACATTATTTTCCATACAGCTGGCAAGGTGGAAAGGGTGGCTGTTGAAAAAAACTAGGATTTCCATTCTAAGCTCAAACAAGCGCACCAGGATTTTGCCCCGTGAGAGCCATCTAACTTCAGTGTGGGTCAACAGACAATCGTGTATACTACCCATTTCTTCACAAAGTACGTGAAATATTCTGGAATTTGTTGGCCGTGATTTTATGAAATTCACCATTTTCACTGCATTGTCCAGCACTTCCTTCAGTCCCTCAGGCATGCGTTTTGTTGCGAGGGCTTGTCTATGGATGCTGTAATGAGTCCAAGAGACTTTTGATGCAACCTTTTTTGTTCGAGCTACAAATCCAGTATACTTCCCTGTCATTGAAGTGGCCCCATCAGTGCAAATGCCGAGGCAATGGGACCAATCTATTTCCTTTTCTTGAAAATATGCATTAGTCAGATTGAAGATATCTTCTCCAGTTGTACGTTCTTCCAGTGGTCGGCAAAACAACAAGTCTTCTTCAACCAGACCTTCATTCACATAACGTACAAACAGTAGCAAAATAGCTAGATTAGCTACATCAGTTGATTCATCCAACTGTATAGCATAATATGGACTATTTTTCACTCTCTGTACAATTGTGGTCTCTACGTTATTTGACATGTCATTAATTCTTCGTGACAACGTATTATTGGACAAAGGTACCATGTCAATCCTTTTTGCAGCCTTTTCTCTGAGCATGCAATGAACTACGTCTTTTATACATGGACCAATCAAGCTCTCTGCTATGGTATGGGCTTCTGATGCTTTAGCTACTCGGTAGCTCACGCTGTATGATGCTTCAAGTGCATTTTCATTATCAGTACTTGCTTTGGATATAAAACTGGTAATGTCACTTTTCCTCTCAGCTAATTTTCGCTTGAAAAAATCAACAGGCTTGTCGAGTTGTGCAGGATGCCTAGTTTCTAAATGGCGCCGAAGTAGAGAAGGTTTGAGGCTGCTGTTTGCTAGAACATCACCACAAATCACACACAGTGGTTTTGGACATTCTTGATCACCAATGCATGTAAAGCCATATTTTATATAATCATCATCATATTTTCTTTTCTTTGTAAGTGACTTTCCAGGACCATCATGATCATTAGACGTAGATTTTCCACAGTGTGGACTTGAGGAAACACTAGCTGATTCTTGCGTCTTTACACTTTCCTTTTTCAGCCACTTATCCATTGAACTTGTGTACAAAAGTTCTAATAAAAACAACACAGAGAGACTGCTAACAACCAACAAACTAGAAAATGAGAAGATTCACTCAAGTCTCACTGAAGCAAAACAGCACTCCAGAGAGAATGACAATTACAGAGGCACCTTAACACTGCTACACTGGCTACAACGTCCTTCCGGCTGGTTTGGCTCCCAAACAGCTTTTCTTCCGCCACGAGGTTTCTCCCTAGGAGGGTGTCCTGTGAGGGACAAATTAGCTTGGACCACCCCCCACGTACAGCATTGCTCCTGCTAACTCTGCCCTCCATGCCAACTTCCCCTGTTTGACAAAGACAGGAGTCCGAGCTGCCACCTGCAGGTCTGGGGGTCTCAGCTGCCAACCTGCCCACCACAGGGCTCAGGCTACTGGCCCCGCACCAGGGCCTGGGCTGCTGGATCCACACTCCCTGGGGCTCCTGCTGCTGGACCCCATTGACCGCCCCGGTCAACTGAGCTCCACTGAGCTTGTGCTGCAGGTCCCACTGACCGCTGGGGCTCGGGCTGCTGGCCCCAACTGCCCG
>NW_020664471.1:7737675-7754318 GCF_002925995.2 Terrapene triunguis
CCCCCGCTGACGGGGGCAGGGCTTGGGCTGCCGGCCCCAATTGCCCGGCCCCGCTCTCAAGGGGCTCGGGGCTGCCAGCTGCCCTGCTGACAGGGGCAGGGCTCGGGCTGCCAGCCCCAAGTGCCCGGCCCCGCTCTCCCTTGGACTCGGGGCTGCCAGCCTCACCGGAGCGCTGGGGCTCAGGCTGCCAGCTGCCCCGCTGACAGGGGCAGGGCTCGGGCTGCCGGCCCCAACTGCCCAGCCCCGCTCTCAAGGGGCTCGGGGTTGCCATCCCCGCCGGAGCGCTGGGGCTCGAGCTGCCGGCTCCCCCGCTGACGGGGGCAGGGCTTGGGCTTCTGGCCCCAACTGCTCGGCCCCATCTCAAGGGGCTCGGGGCTGCCAGCCCCGACGGAGCGCTGGGGCTCGGGGCTGCCGGCTCCCCCGCTGACGGGGGCAGGGCTTGGGCTGCCAGCCCCAACTGCACGGCCCTGCTCTCCCTAGGGCTCTGGTTGTCTGCCCTGCAACCAGGTCCCACCTGCTGCCTCCAATGCCGGGGTCCTCTGGCCGCCATTACTGAATTTTTTCTTGCGAACCCCCTGTAACGTTCTGCGAACCCCCAGGGGTTCGCGAACCCCACTTTGGGAACCACTGTATTAGACCAATGTCATATGGATGTATTTAGTTCTAGTATGGACCTTTATTCTTGTATTTTGATATAAGAAATTATTTTTGTTTAGGTTGGAGACCCTAGCACTGCTCGAATTACGTCTCGGATTGGAAAAGAATACACTAATGTCATAAATATGCTCCTTTTAACTCTTCCTGGGACACCTACAACTTATTATGGTGAAGAAATAGGAATGGAAAATATTGCAACTGAAAATGTGAGTGAAGGACTTATAAATTCAAATCCCCTAAGGAGCACTATTAGTTCTGAGTACACAGAATTTTCTAACAAAACAGTAACTTTTGTTTAATTAAGCACATATATTTCTCATTCCATCCCCAACCACTGTCCTGTTTCTAAAATAATCTTTCCCGAGTTAAAGGGGAGCAACCACTTGATTATTCTCATTTATTATTATCTCCATGAAAAGTCAGCATTGAGTGGGAGCATTCTGAATGGCAGATGTTCCTCCTTTATTGGTTTCTTACTCACTCACTATGGGAGAGAACTGAGTGTGTGAGAGAACCAGAGTAGCTTCATCTCCTCATGCCCCTGCACAGAGCTAGTAGTTATCCAGCCCTAGATGACCTGAGCACAAGGACTGCATGTGGATAACAGCAATGGTAGGACTAGCCTTCCCAAAGTAGGCTCCTCTGCCCACTGCCCCCAGCCCCAGCCGGGCTGAAGGAAGTATATGGTGTTAAAGGGTGTAGTAGAATAGAATACACAATGCATTCTCGTGGCTAATAGTGATAATACACATCTAGGCACCAAAGCAGTCTGCCTTGGATGCTGAAGAGAGTTCTGTGTTGAGGCAAAGATTTTCAGTGACAAACCCACCTTTTCTCCCCTGACCCCTTCAAGTGGATTAATGAGTCCTTCTAGCAGTTAAATCTTTTCAGGAAAACTTTGCCTTTCCTTCCAGAAATATGCTGACAAAGCTTCTCAAGGGCTTATTACTACAGATCCCAGAGCCTTGTCTGCTGCAAACACAAAGCTGCTTCTTAGAAAGGTCTCACCCTTTGGCACAACCCTCTCTCTCTGGGGTTTCAATGGCCATCCAGTTCTGAGCCCTGGGCCACAGGAGGGAAGGAAAGGTTTCCTTTAACCCTCAGAGACAGGACTCATGAGCAGGGTCTCTGAGAAAGGAGGAGTCATTTGCTGAGGTACACTTTTGCAGCCATGAAAATTTACTCCTGGGGGAATTCTGCACCATAAAATAAAAAATTCTGCACACAATATTTTAAAAATCTGCAAATTTTATTTACCAAAACAACGCAATATAATCACAGCAGTTTCAATTATTTTGGTAATTTATTTCAAAGTACCCATCAGCAAGGATGTCTATAACAACAGACAAAAAAGATTCAGGAAATTTTTTGATGAATAGATTCCTTACTAGGCATACTAATACAGAACTCTAAGTAATAATTCATTTAAACGACAATACAGAACCATATTTCCTGCACCCCTCAGAAGCAGTGTAAACGCTTGAGGGAGTCGGGGGTAACAGAGGAGTTGAGGGAGAGGGAAGTAATTGCTGGGAAAGAGTCTGGATGTGAACTTGGAGGGTTGCTGGGTATGGGTGGGAAAAGTATAGAACAGGGTTTTTTTTGGGGGGGGCAGAGAGGGATTGTTAGGGAGCCTCCCCCATGCAGACCCTGGCTTACCTTTAGCATCTCCCATTCAGTCAGACACATCTGCCCCTGTCCCCCTGTGTCCCTGCACTCCTCAGCTAGTCCCCTCCCCATGTGTCTGTGCCCCCACTCAGCCAACCCCCTTCTCCCATGTGTCCCTACACCCCCCCATTCCCACGTATTCCTGCACCTCCACTCCCGTACAGTCCCTGCCCCAGTCTGTCCTCCCACACTAGCCCTAATGAACCCATCTTTGACCCCCCAGCAGCCCCATGTGTCCACACTGTCTGTCTCTCCATATTCCCTGTCTCCCGATGTGGCCCCACCAGTGCTGTGAAGAAGGCAGGCTCTTTCTCTTCCCTTTGGGTGCTGGGGCTGGCAGGGGATTGGCTGCTCTGTGCTAGTGCCACAGTGGCCCCTTGTGGGCAAAAGTCAGAACTGCAGCAACTTTCCAGAAGAAGTTTATTTTCTGCAGGGAAAAAAAATTACATGTGGTACAGAATTCCTGCAGGAGTAACAACTGAAGCCCCAGGAGATAAACTGAATGAGGTGAGGGAGCATTACAGGGTACAGACATCTGGGACTGGTGGTTATCCTGCCTGTCAGAACATGTGAGCAGGAGAAACCCAGTACCTATATTGCCACAGAAAGGAAAGTGGTACAGCTGGTCAAAATTTTCCTAACAGTTTTTCACAGAGAAAGGCCTTTTTACACACACACACACACACACACACACACACACACACACACACACACTTACTTTTTTTGGTGAAATTGCTGAAATGTGTGTGTAAAATATTTCATGTTTTTAAAATTTTACAAAGTTTATCAAATCATTGCAACTGTTGCTAGAGCTTTTGATAATTTAGAGAAGGTGTTCAATCATATATTCAATAAAATTTTTGAAAAAATATTGAAAAACAGTCAGGAAATGTTTTTGAAAAAGTCTATTTTGAACTTTTCAAAACAAAACTTGGAAGTTTTCACAAAGCTAGCTTTTCATTTTTGATCAGCTGTAATAATTTGTTTTGCAACATACAACACAACTGTCACACTTCTCAAAATTTTAAATAATTCTTTACGTTTTGCAAGCAAGTTTTGACATGTTTTTCATTTACCTGTTACCGACCATGAGTTCTAAGAGTATATCTTGCACTTGAGGAGGGAATCCTACAAAAGGACTGATATACACCTCTACCCCAATATAACGCTGTCCTTGGGAGCCAAAAAATCTTACCATGTTATAGGTGAAACCGCGTTACATCAAACTTGCTTTGATCCGCCGGAGCACGCAACCCCTCCCCCCTGGAGCGCTGCTTTACTGCATTATATCCGAATTCGTGTTATATCGGGTCGCGTTATATCGGGGTAGAGGTGTATTGAAAACTGTAATATATTTACAAAGCACTCATCAGGACAGATTACATTTTCTCAGATAATTAGAGCTAAAAATATAATACATTGTAGAACAGTTAACAAGCACGGATACGCTACTGAATAAGGTACTTACAGTCTTCAAATTTAATATAAACTTTGATTATTCAAATATTAGTACAGTATCTCTTTCCAGGTTACAGATCACCTCATACATCCACTAACTGCATTTCTGTCAAAGAATTTACATGGTCCTCATTACTGTAAAATCTGACCACCTAATAATTATTAATAGCTTTTTATCCTCACACCACTTCTGGGCAGGGTAGGCAAGTATTATCCCAATTTTACAGATGGGGAACTGAAGCACAGAGTAGATTAAGTAACTTCCCAGAAGTCACACAGAAAATCTGCGTCTGAGCTGGGAATTGAACACAGGTCTGCAGCACTCAGTCCAGTGCCAAATCCATTACACAGTTTTTCCTCCCCCTTTTAGTGATAGCTTTTGATTCTCTCTCTTCATGATCCCCCTACACTTGTGGGATTTTTAATTACTTCCTGTAAAGCTTTAGGTCTAGGACCTAATTAAAGTCCCCTATGAGATGAAATAATCTTGACATGAGAGAGAAGCTTGAGCAAAAGATTGTTAACTGGATCATTCTTTAGCACATTAACGAGGATGTTTTTGAATGGTGCCCAATACTCTCTTATTTTTAGGTGACCTTTCCAGAGAAGTCACCCATGCAGTGGAATGGCAATCTTCATGCCGGCTTCAGTGAGGGTAATTTAAGCTGGTTACCTGTTAATCTGGACTACCAAAATGTAAATGTCGAAGTAAGTATTTAAATTAAGGACACAGTCATATGGGTTACAAAAAAATGCTAGCAAAATAGCTTCAGCTAAATGAAGCTCTAATTTGTTTTGATTAGTGGAATGGGGGCAGTTTAACTAAGTTAAAACTAAAACCAAGAAAAAACAAATCTGTCGAAGAAAAATGGTAAAAAATCTCATTGCAACAGCAAAGGCTATTTTACTAGCCCTCATTTAACCAGAAAAATATGGTGATATTGAAGTGATTTTTTTTTTTAGTCTAATTCATTTAATCTTTCATCATTAATCTGAAATCTACTCACCCCCATTTTAATTTAGATTAATACAAGTAGGCTTTGTTAAACTTAGCAGGAAAATAAGATGGATGCATTTCTAGGTTTGCATATGTTGTTCTGTCTAAGACCAAACTTGGCAGTTGCTGTTAAACCAAGTAGGTCAAGTACTGGTATTGTTGATCTACAACAGTAAACAACAGCAAAGAAAAAACACTTGAAACTAATCCATTGGGGGTTGCTTCTGCAGCACTGAAGTCAGTGGGAGCAAAATCAAGTCCTTGATGCTGAATGCTCCGATTCCTTGGTATGGAATGCTTTGCTGACAAAAAGTGTATGAAGCGCAATGGAAGGAGCAAAGACAGTTGTAGGAGAAGGAGACATGGCTATCATCATGGGTGGAGTGGCAAATGTGGACAATATGGGGAGAGATAGGGCAGATAAGTATATGAAGAGGCAGAGTTGTGAAGGTCCCCAGAGGTTGAGGACAAATAGCTTCAACTTGAATCTGTGGAAGGATTTGCAGCGGGGGCTGAGAGTCCGAAAGCTGGGAAGATAATCTTAGCAGATGTGGTAATCACTTCTGTACTTCAAAGTAACATTTCCAACATTTAACGAGGAATAAATGACTACGGTAATGATGTTTTTTTTTTTTTTTTTAAAACAGGTTCAAAAGACTCAACCTAACTCAACACTGAATCTATATCGAGAGCTAAATTTACTTCGCAACAATGAGCTGCCCATTCAGAGGGGATGGATGTGCTACATTTGGAATGACAGCAATGTTTTTGTGTATCTGAGGGAATTAGATGGATTAGACACAGTCTTTATAATGGTTCTCAATTTTGGACAGGAATCAATCACAGACCTGAAAGCTGTAGTTTCTGAGCTTCCGTCTGAAGCTACCATAAGGCTAAGCACTAATTTTAGCAACACTGGTAAAGTTGTAAATACCAAAACAATTAAAACTGAAAAGGGGGAAGGAATTGTCCTTGAGTATAAAACAAGGAAGACAGTTCATACTATGGAAACTTTCCAAGGGAAGTGTTTTGTGGCTGAAAAAGCATGTTATTCTAGTGCCTTGAATATACTCTACATGCATTGCTAAGCGCTAGGGCATGTAGGAAATTTTGTTTTATGCATTTAAGGCAGGAAAGGTTGATTTCAGGTAAATACTGTGAATAGTTGGCAATGGCTTTTTAAACTTGCTGGTTTGTGTATTAAATGAACAGCAGCCCATAAACAAACTAATATGGCTTAATTGTCTGGCCTCTTTTATTGGTGTGTGAGCAATGGTGGTGAGTGGAGGGCAGAAGGTGCTTAGCTTAAGGGCAACCAACTAACCAACAACCATGGAGGCTAGAGTTTCCAGAGGGATTGTGAACAGGCACAAGGAAAGGTAAGGATCCTCCCCTGTAAAGCCATCCCTGGGGCTGGTCCATTCCAGATAAGTATTTGTGCAAGGGTAGAACACTAGCCATATGCCTATAGGGCTCCTAGAGGCATTGTGCCTAAGGTATAAAGCTCTTAAGATTTCCTGCTTGAGTGTTGTACCTGTGCACTGTGTACCCCTATTGTGGGCTGTATCTGACTGCCACAACTCAGCCACAAATCCTGTGGCCGTTTACACTCCATAGTACTTGTTTTGCAAGTTTCCTATTTGTGTAATGGGCACTGAATTGTCTGAAATAGTTAGAAGCAAATAAGTCATCAGGTCAGTTTTAAAACAACTCATTTAGAGGAAAGAGAAAATTGAGAGCTGATCAAGGCAAATAAGTAACAAACAAGTGTTTAGTACCAGCTGGAAGAGAAATTTACTTACTGAACATGTCATAATTAAAGCTACAATTTAGTCACCGAGGTCATGGCAGTCATGGATTCTGTGACTTTACTGGACCTCTGGGACTTCTAGGGCTTCACGATGGGGAGGAAGGACTGTGCGCCCCTGCCCTGCAACTGGAGCTGGCTGGAACCAGGATCCTACAGCCCCAGGGTTGGCAGGGGTTGGGGCCATGCACCCAAGCCCCATGGCTTTTGCCAGGGGCTGCATCCACCTCCCCAGCTGCTGCCAGGGTTTTGGCAGGGGATGCAGCTGGGGCCATGCTCCCCTGCCCCACAGCTGTGGCCAGCTCTGGAGCGGGGGGCTGTGACCCCCGCCATGGCAGGGGGCTTGGCCTGTAAGTCGTTCCCCCCCCCCCCCCCCCAGTTATTTGTAGTAAAAGTCATGGACAGGTCATGGGCTCCGTGAATTTTTGTTTATTGCCCGTGATCTGTCGGTGACTTTTACTAAAAATAACCGTGATAAAAATCTTAGCCTTAGTCATAATTCTTCTATGAAGATCGAATTTGTAAGGGATCCACCCTCCTCTGTAGATTTGGGATGCATGTTTGTATTCATTCATCTTTTTTGTTTGCACAAGGAACTGGTAGCTAGAGGCTGGAGACGCTGCTCCTCCAATGCAGCAGGGAAGGAATTTACCACCTGGTATGTATATGTAAGCCAGTAGCTCACACAACTCTGCCTTTATGAGCTCCTGGTCTGGTTATGCACCGGAAGCAGGGACCCATATCTGGGATCTATTACAGCTGGTTCCTTTGGAGAATGAGTGCTCATTTTTTAAATTTACAGGTATGTGATATGGCTTTTTCAGAAGTCTAATGTGTATATATACAGTTTTTAAATCTTTCAACAAATTCTGAAATAACTGTGCATGTTAAATAAACCACTTCTTCAAGTTATTCTCTCTCAAGTCCAAATTCTTTGTACAGAAAAGCAAGGTGGCTTGTAACCTAAAACAATGAAAATTTAGTTAAAAAAAAAAGTCAGAGGACTCATTCTAAAAAAATCTTTGGATTTCTGTCAAACCTTCCCACCCTTTTTCTGGCCCATTCTTACATTATTCACCCTGATAGCCACTGGTGCCACTAAATACCGCCTTGCAGCAATCTGAGATGTAAACAGAGACTTTCCAGATCAATTTTCTTTAGAAAAAAGCAGCCACTGGGATCTGAAAAGCTTCCCAGTAAGAAAATGTTATTGGGCATGGGACAGCAGTAACGGTGAAGGAGGTGTCACCAGGTGCTTTCAGAGTTGATTTGCTTAAACTATAATGCTATTTGTAGAATGCTTAGGAGTTTAAAAAAAAATCCACTTAAAATCTGGAATTTCTAAAAGACAAATTGCCCCCCACAGTATAAACCAAACTTACACAATTTAAAGCTGCAGAAACACATTGGTGATTTTCTCAACCAAGAAGGCTGATGAGAGCAAATGAAAGGCAGTTTAATCAGAACATTTTGAGCCTTTACAATTGGATGGTGTAAAGCTTTCGCTATTACTGTACCAATACTTTGCACTATTTAGAGCTGTTCATCCAAAGGTATCAAAGCACTTTACAAACAATTAAAGCTCAGAACACTGGTGAGCAGTTCCGTAGTTAAGTACCCCATTTAAAAGATGGGTAAGCTGAGGCACAATGAGGTTAAGTGACTTGTCTATGGTCACACACACAGGGAGCCAGGAACAGCAGCTGAGAATTCTAACTCCCAGGCCCATCCAACTCAACCAGTGGTTCTTGTTTGTTAGCACCAATGTGTATTAAATAATACACAAAATGATGACATCATAGTGTTAGTATACACTTCATTATAGATTTGTTTTTGTCCTAACTATAAAAATGTACAATAGAGGAATCATACCTCATTTAATGAATCCTCCCACAATGGAGCACAATGACTGCCTCCTGCCTGAACATTTAAGATGATATTAGGTATCAGGTTTCCTGAAACAAAAATGTTTAATGTCCGTCACTGTTGAATGAACAAGGAAAGGTGGAGCTGTGTGTGTTATGTGGAGAGGGATGATATTACCACTATCCTGGACAAGATACTTGTGTAGTTCTACAAGCAAGAAAATTGGGGGGGAGGGGGAACAATTGTATGACATTAAACCACACGTAATAGGTTGGTGGATGAACTATTTGCATTAAATGGTTCCTGATGATTACATATTTCAGGAAGTATATATAGACAATTGTCTCTCAATTCTTTTCAGAAGGATGGATTTTCTCTTCATGAGCAAGGCAGCAGCAGCTGCCATCTTTACTTATTCCCTGCAGCTAGGCTCCCAGCTGACGGGAACAGCTAATTCAAGAGCTAAAACTGTGAAAGAGGGCCTCTTCCCCTCATTAGTACAGATTAGTTGGAGTCTGTTGTACTAAAACATAATTTTAGCATCTGTTACTGAAAGAAAGTTCTTGGCTGGTGATAACTTCTATCAGCAATATACAACTTCCATGCTTTAACAGTCATGTCATAGTATCTCCGGGAATAGCATGTCTACAACTTCAGAATGAACAGGGAAATAGTAGGTTTGTGCAGGCTCTGAATAATAAAGGGCTTTAAAATTCACAGCAAGGGAAAGATAGATTAAGTGGATTATTAATTTATTTTTTTAAAAAGAATTATTTAGCACCCATTAGCTTGACTATTTTAAGGCAAATTTTGGATCCCAAAATTGATGAGTGCCTTTTAAGATTCTGGAGAGTGAGTACTAAAAGCTTTAGCCCTACCCATATCATTACAAGTAGGCAGCTTAACCCATACAATAAATATGGGTAGACTAATTTCTCAAGGTTATAGGTACCCTGAATTGCTTCCAACCTTTCGATATTGTGCTTTATATAGTACACACATGCACAGTGGAACAAATTATCTAACATTTTCAGAATTTCTTTTAAGAAACATACTGTAAAGTGAACAAAATTCTGAACCAAACTCTCTCAAATAAAAATGGCATATATAATGGATGTTTGCCTCTAGGGAGTGGAATCCCTGTCATTAGAGGTTTTTAAGAACAGGTTAGACAAACACCTGTCAGGGCTGGTCTAGGAGCTGCCTCAGTGCAGTGGACTGAACTAGATGACCTATCGAGGTCCCTTCCACTCTTACATATCATATGATTGATGGATAATTAGTTATGTGACTTTTGTGTGTGCTTATTTAACAACGTATATAAAAGACACTTCCACATTACCTTTCTTATTCATGCTTCTAGCATGATCCCTTTCTGCTTTTCTAAGTTTATGCACATATCTTAATAATCCTATCAGTGGTATTCGTTGATCATTTTCATATGCTGTGATTAAAATTGAAGGATAAGCCTAAAAGAGAGATGGGGGGAAAAAGTTATTAACATTTTCACTTCCTAAAATGTGAACAACCTGAAGAATTCCACTTTGAATCCCTATACTATTACAGTACTTGAAGGCTTGCTACATTTGACAATGATGGAGAAAAGATATCTTCTATATTTAGCATTGCAGCCTGCTTCTTTTTATAAAGCCCTACATTAGCATCCCTATAATTTTAACTTGAAAATTGGTTTGGTCTGAAAACGGCCAGATTTATCCTCAAGGGACCATCTGCCATGAAGTGATAACCGAAGCGCAGAATACTCTGACCATGCCTCTCCCCTCCTAACAAAACCCCTCTTCTGAGAGTTACTGGAGCAACTCCACACTTCCTGGGGACTGCCTCACTCATGTAGGAGTGATGCAAAAGGAGCTCCAGTCACTTATCAGCTTACAAATAAGGAATTTTACTTACAATTACATTTATTTCTCGCTGTGGTCTTAATTTACAGATAAAAAGTCAAATTAGTAATTTTGCATCAATTAGATGTAGTAAGAGTTCACATACACAGAAGACTATCATTAGGGAAGTTGTACAGCATTAATAACCAGTCACAGTTCAGAGAAAATGAATTAGCCATTCAGAAATGACATCGAAACATTTACTTGCACCATGTGTCTAGTGACACTACTCCTCTTCCACAGTGACAATTCCCTAGTCTGGCAGCAAAACTATTAAAAAATCCTCACAAGGGAAGAAACAATATTTTTCATGCTGTGGTGTGTTGTATAATAGGAATAATCTAATACTTTATAGTATGCCAGCAATAAAACTTTTGAGATTGATTAATTGTCTAAGGGGAGGTGTTCAATCAATTTCAGTAGCCATTTATGATTTTGTACACTACAAAGCAATATAGATTATTCCTGAACTAACTAGCCAAAGATGGCTTCTTCATATTCAATCAGGATTTATCTTTTAAGAACACATAGTTCACAATCTCAAGTTCCTAAGGCCCTAAAGAATGAATCTGCAATTCTGCATTTTCATGATCAAATGTTTTATTTGTTTAGTCTGTGTGGTACTATACATTGTATTAAGAAAAAGCAGAATGGTTTAATTACTCCTTAGTACCTGTGGCTTAATATTATGATAAGGGCAATAACTTTTAATATATTCCATGTACTTTTCATCTGCTAATGGATTTCCCCATTCTTCCTGTTCTTCAATTGTCAGTGGGAGATCAGTGTCCAACATTGTATTTAGAACATCTAGGAAAGGGGCCTAAAAAACAAAACAAAAAGATGGTTTCACAAACTTAAGATACAGTTAACAAAAGAGAGGACACTGAACCTTCATGTAAGTCCAGTCTACTCTACTAGAATCCACTAAATGTCTGTGATGGCACAAATTTACGGCCTGACCCAAAGCCAATGAAGTCAATGGAAAGACTCCTTTAATCCTCTTATAATCATGCACGCTTGTTCAGGAGAGCAGTGAGAGTTCAGAAAAAGTTTTTCCAAATAATTATTTATTCTATGTTGTGTACAGAGGTTGTGTATGTATAAGCACCTCTTGATTCTACCTCTGCTGAAATCCTTAGCCATACTTCCATCTCCTGTCACCTTCACTATGACAACTCTCTTTTCTATAGCCTTCCATAGTTCTAGCTCTTCAGGGTAAAGAATGCCTGTCTGCTCCCTCATACAATGAAATCGCAACATTACCCCCATCCTTGAACAATCTTTCACTGAGTAAGAAATTGTTGACTAATTCTGAAATTAGAGAAGATAAAATAAACAACATAGTTTAACCTCCTATTCCATTCAGGGCCGGCTCTACCATTTTTGCTGCCCCAAGCAAAAAAAAAAAAAAACAAAACCGCTCGGACTGCCGCCGCCCGAACTGCCGATGCTAAAAAAAAATAAAAGCTGCCCGGACTCTGCCGCCCCAAGAATGGACGGAATGCCGCCCCTTAGCATGTGCCACCCCAGGCACGTGCTTCCTCTGCTAATGCCTGGAGCCGGCCCTGATTCCATTAGAAATCTGTCATCTCACCTGTAAAACTACGGCTCTGATGAGATCAGGATCAGCATTGCACAGAGCTCCTGCAAGAACTCCTCCTGCACTGCTACCTGTTAGCGCTGTATACTTTGGCTGAGAAAATCCTAGTTCATGCAAGAGCATTATACAAGCCTTAAGGTCGTGGAGACCTTTGAGTTTATTATGCATACATCCATCTTTATGCCAACTCAGGCCTAACTCTCCGCCACCCCTGAAATTTAAAACAATTCAAGTCACAAAAGTCACAGAACTTATGTTTCAAATATTAAGACATCATCATCATCTGTGGTAGTACAAAATAATGTTTTAGTATCCATAACTAACCTTCCCTTCCTTTCTATCATACAAACACCTACTCACTTCTTCATGGTAAAATGTCAGGGGAAAAAACCCATTCACTCTGGTGAAACTTAAAAAAAACCAACAACCTAGTATGTGTGCACTGTCTCTAGAACTGCACACGCACCAATATGCTTAGTGTGAATATTCCAAAGTCATCAGAGAAGGACTATGAGGGAAGGTCTGCCTGGGTTGTCGTCACAGTAGATCAGTATTTTAAATTACCAAAGTAGATAATATCACTTTAAAATTATTTATACACACACTTATAAATAATAAAGGGAAACTCAGGTAAAAATTACATTTTTCCATCTGTGTGTTACTAATCAATTAAACAATGAAAAATTAAATCAGTTTATTTTTCACCCATTACATTCATTGAAGTGTTGCCTTTCATTCAGTTTGAGTTAGGACACTAGGCTAATCAGTTTCACTTTCTGGTTCACATACATTTGCAAAGTGCTACAATGTGTGGTTGCAAACACTTCAAGGGAAAGTTTAATTCTGTTTTTTTAAAATAATACTTCGTTAATATATATTTTTTTGTTAATCGTATGAACCGTCACAAATATTTTTCACAAACCAGTAATTTGGATCTAAATTACCTTACAGCATCTTTTAATTTAGAACAAAATCGCAACTGAATAAATTGCCAGAATACTTCATCTATAATGTTATCATTGTAAAACAAGTAGGCCTTGGCTAAGTCATAAGATGCTAACAGACAAAGAACATGTTTTCCATTGAGCAATATCAGAATATAAATGTAACTGCGGACTCAGAAGCTGATTTTATAGTTGAAGTAGCCTCATGAGCAATAAATGATATTTCATCTCATTTAAGCAACACTTTCTCCCTGTTAAAGAACATAACTGAGAAATAATGAAGTTTTCCTGTATCTTTGATCAGATGAATGAAATTTTTAGAACCAAATGAAAGCTGGAAAGAGACTGTACATTGTGGTAAAAATGACTGCAATAGGATTGTAGTTGAACAGAAAGCAGAGAGGAGTTAGCCAAAAAAGAGACAAGAAATAGGTTACAGGCTTGGATACTGTTTTTAAAAGGCAAATGCTTTTCAACAGATACAGATCAAACATGAATGTATGCTACTAGCCTGGGAATAAGAGGGTGATGGTAAATTCTTACACCATGAACATAATAGCAGAAATTATGTTTTTGAGCAAGGACAAGATGTGACTTTACAGAAAATGATGTGTGTATTAGAGAAGTCAGATACTGTCAGGGCTAAGCTGAAAAATCACATACAACCATCCTGCAGATAAGCAGAGACACTCCACTGTGCATGGATCTTGTGAATTTAACCTTATTTGCTTTAGGTATCAGTGGGGTAGCCGTGTTAGTCTGGATCTGTAAAAAGCAACAGAGAGTCCTGTGGCACCTTTAAGTGCTTTAGGGCACTTGAGTTGTAATTGAATCACTTAATTACCTATAATTTTATGGAAGATGGAAATGTGATGGTATAGGAATGGCTACAGTACAAGACAGCAAAACGAAAAGGCTCTTCCTAGCAGTCTCAAGAATATTGACCATGTGCCCTACAAATAAAAATCTTTATTACATTATATACCTACAACTTACCTAACATGGCAATATGCTAATATCCAACCATCTTCAATTAGCATCAGCTTCTCAGCTTTAAAGCTCATGTTCAAATCTATGCCATAAGCTCCATATACATGAACCAGAAGTGGTTTCCTGTGTAGCTCTTTAGAATTTGTATTATAAAAAACTGTAATTGGCACCAAAATTTCATCCTGGAAATGAAGGAGTATTTTACATTAAAGGATGTTTCAGAGTTCACAATGACACATAGCAATGAAAACTTCAATTATTTATTTTAAATGTGTTTTTTTGATTACAGTAATTTTTTCCCCCCACTTAGATTGTACAAAGCACTCCTGAAAAATAAAGCTAGAGACTGAACCTCTGCTGGGCTGGTTTACTGATGCAGAGTATAAAATTCATTTAAGTGCAACACCTGAGGTGTTTTTAAAATATCAAAGTACCCAGCTCTTCCGTCCCCTTGTAACACCATCAATATGTATTATGAACTGAATATTTAGCACTTACTGTAGCAGCAAACTTGTTATTAACTTAACATCTAAACTTTTTTAAACTCAGAAGGTTGTTAACTTTTTTCCCTTCTTGACTGATGTAGGCTGTACATCATTTTGGCATTTTTTGTTTGTTTGTTTGTCATAAAGACATAATACTAATACAATTGTATCAGGTCATATTCAGCTACATCCTCTTAACTATAGCATACCAGCTCCAAGGTACACCAAATCTGGAAAAAACCATCAACACTACCTTTTCCTGATCTTTTTTCTATAGCGCTGGAGAAAACACCTACTGTTCTAGTAAATATGGCACCAGTAGTTCTTTATGGTATTTATTCCTGAGTCCCTTCCACAAACAGTTTCTACAGAGGGGGTACGGTGCATGGGGAAGGTAGTGGGGAGGGGAAATGGCTGAAAATCTTACCGTGCTCTTAGCTTCTAACCGTAGAGTGTGGCAATTAATTGTAATTGGTGCCTCCTGCTCAACGAGATGATTTTCCACCAATGTATATGCAAAACGTTTAGGGGGTTGTATTGGGGAGGTGAGCTGAAAATAGCAAGTGCTGGCATTGTACTCAGGATGGGATTCTGACTCAAATGCACAGGCCCATGCAGGTAACTGAGAAAATGAAGATTGTTAATAATCCCAAAAATTTAAAGTGAAACCTTTTACTGCGTTTATAATTATGTCCATTGCCTCCTCTCAAATGAAAAGATTTGGACATCATGCTTAATTACCTCAGTTTGTATTTAACACAAGCTCCATGTCTTATACATTAAAATGTTTAATGAAACAGTGTCAGCAAGTGTAAGAATTTAGCTAATCTTTTTCTACAGCCACCTAATGAGGTTCAACAATGAAGTAAAATGGAATATAAAACCTAATTCCAAAGTTTTTCATAGAGAGGACAAAATAAATACAGCCATATTCAAAGGACCATTTAAAAATGGGAATACTATATTAGCAAGATTTAAAAAAAATATAATTAAGATACCTTGTATTCTACTGCATTTTTTAACAATTTTCCTTATCTCATTTCCCCTCTGATCTACCACTTCTTGTTCAACTTGTAATACAGCCAAGTCAATGTCAGTTATTACTCCAGTGCCGTAAGTTGACTCAGTAGTGCTCAGCCACTTAAAACCCCTGCCTCTAACTTTGTTCCCAGTGCTAGCCACTGTGAAGAACAAAACCTTTTCTTGGCACATCTACACTCAGAAACTCACTGCTATTATGTTTAAGATTTTTAACTCTACTAAAAATGAAAGGAATCAAGATTCATTCTTTGAGAGCAGCAGGGTCCTGTGTCAAGCCCCCTGCTAGACCACAACTTACTTTAAGGAATTCTGGTTAGCAGGTTGATAGAGGCTTCAGAAATTGTGCCACTAAAAGTCAAAGTTTTACAGAGAAATTGCAGTCCCTTCTCTGAACAATTGATTCAACTGAACAAGATCATTTTAAAAAGCAACAGTCTCAGCAACTGTGCTGGGAGTGTACTATATTTACCTATAGGAACACCATTAGAAGGAGGTTTGTAGAATACAACATTAGTAACTTATTGCAACAAGGTTAAGAATTCTTCAGATTTGTATTTTTGAATAAATACAAAGAAACAATTTTAAAGTCTGTGGTTGAATTGTTTGTCTGCAGAAATTAAAGTATTTTGATGAGATAGGAGTTAAAAGGAAAAAGATCAAAGTCATAATGAAAATTTGGCATCTAACAACTAGGAAAAGTAGGAAATAATTATTTTTTATCAATCATATTGTAATAAACATAATTCTTCTAAATTACTTACTATTAGGGTGTGTCAGCATTACACATTGGTCTTCTGAATACTCTTTCAATATACTGACTTTGGCTATCTATCTTGCTTCTCTCAGTGGGCCAGATTATGATACCCTAATTCTCACTGCATAGTACCTTACACCACCAGTTGGCCCATTGAAGTCAATGAGACTACTACTTAACTTGATCAAGGGGATCAGAAACTGGCCTTATGGTAACAGGTCTGACTGTAATATGAGATCAGAAGACAGTAACATACACTTAAAAGTACACACAATGACATGTCACTGTTGTAGTATTCACAGCTTCTCTGTTGCTGACATTTATATTAATTTCTACTTTTATATTAACAAAGAGTCCTACGGCACCTTATAGACTAACAGACGTATTGGAGCATAAGCTTTCGTGGGCGAATACCCACTTCGTCAGACGCATGTGGTGGAAATTTCCAGAGGCAGGTATAAATATGCAGGCC
>NW_020664471.1:7754718-7777638 GCF_002925995.2 Terrapene triunguis
CCCACGAAAGCTTATGCTCCAATACGTCTGTTAGTCTATAAGGTGCCACAGGACTCTTTGTTGCTTTTTACAGATCCAGACGAACACGGCTACCCCTCTGATATTTTTATATTAAAAGCCAAATGTGAATGTCTTCATGTAATAAACCGATTGTTTTAAAAATAAAATCTAAAATATACCTTAATAGACTGAACTGAATGAGAAACAAGAGAAATCACATTTAAATAAAGATGACCGTCGTGTTTCAAAAACATCACACAGTGATCTCTGAACATCTCTAAGTCTATTAGCTTAGTCTTTTCTTTCAACGTGTAAACCAATTGCCAGTTCTCCATACCATAGGAACCAACTGGAGTCTTCATCAACTACAAAATGAAAAAAGATACATGAATGAAATGATAGGAGTTACAAAAATAATGCATACACACTTGGAAATTGTCATACTGGAAGGTGTTAATGTCTGCCATCAATCACAGACCTGGTTAAAGTTGATGGGCATGCTAACCATCCTTCCCTTCAGGCTAAATGGGAATGGAAGGAGCAATTAAATGTCCCTTAATGTAGTGATTATAACTTGAGACAATAGGAAGCCACTGTCCAAGCAGGCACTGGCAAGACAGTAAAAATGGCAAGCTAAGAAATTGCCTGTTATTTGTTTCTACTGCATTTAGGGACTCTGTGTTTCTTTGTAAACAGGATTGCACAAAAAAAAATCTGATTTGTATAATCAATTTCTCCTAGTAGGGAAAACAACCCAACAAAGTCAATAAAATTGGCTAACTGCTTGGGCCACCAAGGCAACTGTATAAACACTGGTATCTAGCTATCTCTGCCTTCAGTAATGGCTAGTAACTGATGCTTTAGAGGAATGTGAAGTACCTTCAAAATAGATTTAAGCCAGTTGTGTGAATACTGCACATGCTTATTCAATTTCTCTGACTTGAGTGTACATAATGAAGAGTGGTATAAACCAGCCAGGCAGAATGTTGGCAGCAAGTTAGATGTCTATTCCAACAAAGTACAAGACTTCCTGTTTATGTACTAAAAAACTATAAATCAAAAAACTGAGAAACTGAGCAGCACAGTGTTTCTTTTAAAATAAACCTTGCAGTATTTTCTATGAGATTCTAAACATCTCAGTAGGAAAGTCAATAAAAAGATGAAGTGGTGTCCAAGAGGACAATGTATGCACTAAAGACTGGGAATAGAATTGGATGGTTACAAATTTCTAGTGCATATTGTAGAAATGTACATTTGTAGAAGTAAGGTTAGTGCTGATGCAATGTGCGAGACTGATGTCCTGCAGACTAAATTTCTTTTTTTATATCTAACAACAGCATGGGCAACGGCAGTACAAACTTCCTCACACTGCTCAGCCAATGTGCTTCATCACCAACCTGTAGGTGGTATTTTTCCAATAGACAAGCTGGTCAGGTAGAAATTGGACTGAAACCACCAACACATTTTAATATAGGCTAAACAACCATCAGAGAGTAATAATTTTCAGTCATTACCAGATGGGCTAGAGTCAAACTAGCATTCCTAAATGTGAAAGACTCCATATACTGTTGTTAGTCCTTAGAGCCATGCAGTCCCCTACATGTCTAGTTCTTTTTAAAACTCCTCTAGTAAGCTGTCAAACACAAATAAAATCAACTTTCTCACCCCTTACAGATAAATTGAAGTCATACTTCCATGTGATTTGTAGCAGGCATCTGAACAAATACAATTACTAGTTTGTCAGAAGATTACCTTGTATTCCGCAGGCTCTCCATAAGTAGTAAGAATGTATAATTCATCATTTCTGTGCTCAACATGATAAATGACCCCTTTAGTTCTCTGTTGTATGAGAATAGGTGAATTAAAAGGATTGCTACATTCAACCAACCAAACTTCGGAGCTAGTCTTGCTGTTACTGTTGATGGTGAGAAAACGTCTGTCTTTTGTGCAATATATATCCACAAAAAATCTGCAAGGAAAAAAAAAAAGGAAGTTAAACTCATGGAGTTCTTATTTAAAAAAATCCTCAGTTCTGTCAGAATCAAGTAATTCTATCTAAGTCAAGAGGAAGCATATCTAGTGGTTAGGGCAAGGAATGAGAAGTTCAGCACTACTGGATTCTAGTGGCAGATGTGTTGTCTCCTTCCCGAGATTCAGACAAATGCAGTTATAAAAAAGCTGGAATTCTCCAAGGAAACACCGATGAGAGGCAAGTTTTGAAATCAGTTGGACAAGAACAGATTTTCTTGATGTTTTAGGCCAACTGGCAGCTCATCGATGTATAGCCACTAACCAGGCTCAAAAGATGCAAAAACAAAACTTCTTTTATGAAAGAACATCAAATTCTTCTGCCCAACTGAAAGGCTTAGTAAAGCGTTCGAAATCATCACTGAGAAAACAGGAAAAACTTAACTTTGTTATAGGGAGGCGTGCGAGACAAAGGGTAACGGCAGCTGCTTCAGAAAAAGACAGTGAATCAAAAGTAAACACTGGCTAGTATGAGACACAATCCAACTTTGGCTGAGATGCTTAAGACCACTGAGGAAGGAAATGACAATTTTCTTTTCTTTAAAAAGAACAGTATGAGGATAATATGAAAAAGATTGATATCAAAAAGAAAATGGTTTAGACGAAATCTGGTGCGGTGGAAGCAAGAAAAAGAATAAATTTCCTGGGGAACAAGTAGAAAGAAAAATCTTGGAAGCAGAACACAAAACTAAAGACAGAGAGGGAACAATACTCCCCCCCCCCCCCCCCCCCAAAGTTTATGACCTAGAAACTACTTTAGAAATAATAACATCTGGCCTTTGAGATGGTGTGATGCTGTGGAGGTGCTTAATATTTTCAATGGGTTCAGTCTGACTGGTGCAGTGATTGGAATGGGAGGGGAGACTGGCATTTTGGTTTGAGTACTAGGATAACCTTAGTTGGATCCACTTTGGGATTGACATTGGTAAATGTGGGAAGAGGGAAAAGGCATTGTAAGTGAGAAATCCCGAGCTGTACTGCCTCCTCTTCACTTGCATGTGCTGCATTCTTCTTGAGTAACTGCAGAGGTTTGTAAAAATGTAAAATGAGTTTTGGAGTAATTTCACTCTAGTGGATGTCAGTATCAATGATGCTTTGAGACTATGGTATTAGGCACTATACCAAAACCTTAGACAGTGTCCTATCAGCCACTACCGGATCACAGAAAACCAACTGAGTTCTCAGTGTGATACTGGATCTAAGGGAACTAATGTGATCCTTTAATGTATAAGTAGGGGAAGTAGGAGTAGGGAGGTGGTATTACCTGTGTATCTGGTATTAGTGATACTATTAATGGAATACTGGGCCCGCTTCAAAAAAGGGGGTTGAAAAATTGGAAAGAGTACAGAAAAGAGTTATAATAACTTGAAGTCTAGAAAACACACCTTATAGTGAGAGACATAAAAAGCTCAATGTATTTAGTTTATCCAAGAGAAGATTAAGAGGTGAATTGATAACTCTCTACGAATACCTACATAGGAAAAAGATTTCTGATAGCAGATGGCTCTTTATTCTAGCAGCTAAAGGCATAATGAGAGCCAATGTTTGGAAGCTGAAACCAGATAAATTCAAACTAGAAGTAAATTGCAAATTGTTAACAGTAAGAATAATTAACCACTGGAACAATTTAACCAAGGGATGTGATGCATTCTTCCATCACTTCAAAGCTCTACACTGACTGCATGTTTTTCTAAGAAGACATATTATAGCTCAAGCAGAAGATATGGGCTTGATGCAGAAGTTACTGGGTGAGGATCTATGACCTGTGTTATGCAGGCAGTCAGACTAGATAATCATTATGGTCCTTTCTCTGGTCTTAAAATCTACAGACAGGAATTAACAAAATCTTTAAAGAGCATTTTCAGGGCTTTAATTTAACCTTTTTACTGTGCTGGTAGTTGTCTTCCCCACACCATCTGTGAATGTTCCAGAATTAACTACTGTTACTTGTTTGCCTCTGCCTTAGTTCCCCACTGTCCTGCTCTGCTTCATTCCCTTGCCTCCTTTGTGGTGGTGTTAGAGCTTCTAGACTTTGCAGAGAATAAGCCCCCTGCTTACCCATTGCCTACCAAGTGAGCAAGAGTGGAGCACTGCACTCAATCAGCGAGGATTCCATGGAGGTCAGGCTATAAAGTGTTCCATTCCTTTCACAAAAGTGTAAGGCCCTGTTTTTTTTTTAATTATTATTAATCAAGGCTAGAAGTCTTTAGCGTCTTAGAAATGTTATACTGAAAATCTCAAGAGCTCGCCTGTTCACTTACATCTTCCTGATGTATAATAGTAACACAGGAGAATTCTTTACACTTCTTTCGCCCACAAAGCAAGTGGTTCAGCTATGCACTGCACTAGAACATGAGCCTTTACACGCAGCTTGCTGTTTGATTTACAGTAATGACTGTGACCTTCAGAACTGTGTCAACAATTTCCCCGTGGGGAAGTGTCTGGTCAGTGCAACTTGTTCCACTTGATTCTGCCACCTGCTTTATAGTTTTATACAATTGGATGTATAAAGCGCAGTTGGAAAAAGGATCTCAGTTATTTCATCGCAGTTGTACAGCATCAGTCATGCTCCTGTTAAAAAACTATTTCTTTACTGAGAATGTAAGTCAGTAAGACAAAACTACCAACATAGTTACAATGTACTGTATAACGCTAAGATCCTCAGAGAGACTAGATCATGCTATAGGGCTGGAAAACTAGTTCTGCAGTCAATTTAGCAAGAATCGGCTTTTCTTCCTAAACCACTGCTTCCAGAAAGGTTACTGAAAGGGTATTCAGTCGACAACAGTTTGATCACACAACGGCTTCACTCAGACTACCCACAGCACCAAAGCTTAGCCCAAACATTCTTTTTTAACAGATATAACACACACTAACAGTAGAAAAAAACGCAACCTGGTTTTCACCAAAGAACATCCTGACCTGAAACTGACCTTGACATTTACGAACGACAAACAGGTAACCGAGAACAGTTAAATTTAAGCTGATCACAAATCGGACAGAGTACATTCTCCAAGAACACCTGATAATCAGTAACAGAAAAAATAGGCTTTACATGATTTAATACACAGCGTGGAAGAAAACATTTTCTAGATTTTCTGAGCAATTATGTGTTTATATATTTTATGATAATTATTATGAATTATAATTCAACACATACAAGAATATATAAGGGGAAGTTTAATATGTTTGATGAGAGATATTACCTTGGATCTTGTTCCGCATAAACTAGCTCAGCATGTTTTCTGTTAGCGAAAGTGGCCAGAAGCACCTTATGGCATACAAGGTTCTTTTGACTGGTGTAGAACAGAACATCATTTGTAGCCCATTCTGAGAAAAAAATTTTTTAAAAAAGTGAACTATACCACAGTATTTTGTGCTATTGAAGGAGTAAATAAAAGCAAATATTTTGCCCATCCCAAAGCAAGTTTCAGAGGAGATTTGTGAAAAAGTTTGATCTTGGGAATCTAATCTGAGTTTAATTAAGCTAAAGGTGACATTAAGTTTTATTTATTTTTTCCAAAATTAAAACTTATTTTTTTCTGGCCATGACATTAATAGTTCAGATTTGGTTTAAAGAGGAAATCCAGGCTTTTGCGGGTCAGCACTGAAACATCTCACAGCTGTACATTATCGAGCATTTCCCTTCTGTCTGTTATTACACATTATGCACTAGGAGGAAATACTTGTATGTAAAGTCCAATTCTGTACTGCACAGAACCTCATGAAGTCATTTACACCTGTGCAAGGTGGGTGTGAATAGCTACCATTCTGATTAAGTAATGTTTTGCACAAGTGTACATGATCACACAAGGTGGAAGACACTGAAGAATCAAGCCTATTGTGCTTTTCTTTTTATATATTGAATCGTCTGGACAGATCACTCTGAAGATTCTAGTCACAATGAGAGAAAATAATGCCAGTGGACAGTTCAAGGCACTGGAGCAGCATGTGTACGAACATCTACTGAATTGTCAATCTGCTTTATTCTGATCAGTGAATTAGGAAATTTTGCCCAGAGTTTTGCAGTTCATAGGCCTAGCCAAAGGATCACGGAATATAGGACAATGCATCTAAAACCAGTCTCCATACTGGCCAACAATAATAATAATAAAAATAATCAATCAGTATGGACATACATATGGCATAACAAAACAGTACACTCTCTGTACTGTATTGCTCTAATATGCTGTAAGGGCAAAGAAAGTTCTCCACTTCCATTTCAGTATTGTGTTGTATATTTTACCAGCAAAACTGAGAGGTAGTAAAGTTTCCTAAGTTAAATTAAAGGCCCCGGGACCCCAATCAAAGCCTATTGAAGTCAACAGAAGGACTCCTAATTGACTTTAAGGGGCTTTGAATTGGGGCCCATATCCTGAAATCAACTGGAACTGCAGTTGTTCAACATCTTACAATGTATTTGGCGCTTGGGTCCTAATTTTCAGAGGTGCTAATCACCTGCACCACTGACTTCAGTTGGAGCTGCAAGTGCTTGCTAAATCAGACATGAAGGCCCTGATCTTGCAAATGTTTATGTATGTGAATAACTTTACACATATTCACAAGCCTACTGAACTCAACAGGCACATTCACATACATGAAGTTAATCATGTGCATAAACGTTCGCAGGATTAGGAACCATGTGTAACAAAGGAATGCCCACCGTACTAAATGAGCTGCTTTTGTTTGAATTGCAAAACATGTAAAATTGTGCAGTATAAAAGAAACTTTTCGAGCCAGTAAATCTTTGTAAATCAATTGAGAACCCTTCTGCACTTTTAAAATGTGTGTGTCTTGATATGACAAGATAGGTAAAAAAATATTACCACACCTACCTTGTCTCTCTCCTGGGACCAACACGGCTACAGCAACAGCGCTTTATAATAGATATCAATTTTAACACGGCAGTCCTTTATTTTGTTAAAAATATTATTACTGATTCTAAGTTGCAATATATGGAGCATTTTATCTTGCCATTTTGTATATTCCACATTACATTTACAGACTACTTACCAAAACTAAATACATTTGGGATAATATGTTCCACCATAGGTAACTTCTCAAATTTCGTAACAATACAGCTTGACTCTTCAGAATTTGAGCTTTTTATGCTGGTAGCCATATACCTCTGATCTGGGGAAATTCTGATGCGCTGAATAATCGCATCATGAAAACCAAGATCTTCAGTACTGAGTAAAACCTCAACACTTCCTTCATCTAGTAAACAAAAGAATACAGACAACAATATTATCCAAGAACCAGCACAATGAATCATAATAGTTTATATTCTGCTTTGATAGTCTGCTAATGATATCCAAAAGTGGAATTTATTAGCATGGAATAGTTCAGTTGTCTTAACGTATGCTAATAAACAGTATCATACCTGAGTTTAATGGCATGATAATGCAAAAAAGATTTTGTTGTTGCTATTTTTAAAAATATTTTTTGATTTGTAAATTTGCCTGAAAAGGAGACCATACTTCTGAAGGAAGGTTTAAATTTAAAGTTCAAATTTTTGAGGTATTTGTGTGCAATGAGAGGAGAAATATTTTTCACCCTTTTGGAATTAAAAAATGGGTGAATTAATTTTGCTTATTTTTTCCCCCCAGTGAAGTGGTCTGTTTTGTATAAACCCAAAGTGCTGACTGAAAAAAAAATCTAGAAATTTATGACCATGTGAAAACAAGAATTTATCATGGAAGTCTCAATATAGCTTTCGCTACTAATGTAAATTGATAAATACCAGGGAGGGAAAGGAGTTATTTAAGTTAAGTGCCAATGTTGACACAAGAACAAATGGATATAAACTGGCCATCAACAAGTATAGGTTTGAAGTTTGACCAGAGATCCCCAAACTGTGGGATACGCCCCCCTAGGAGGGGTGGAGGAACGTCCAGGAGGGGTGCGGCAGGGCCCGGGCCAGCCCACACGGGGAGTGAGTGCCACCCAGCCCCTCCCTGCTCCCCAGCTCTGCTCCAGTCCCACCCTCAGCCGCATCCTTGGCCCTGTGCTTGGCTCCACCCCCAGCCTCAGGGCCAAGGCTTGGGGAGGAGTGGAGCTGCACCCGGACGTGGGTCTGGCTGCCAGCCCCCACCACAGCCCGGCTGGGGCTCCACTCCCACTCCCACCCCCAGCTGCAGCCCCAGCCTTGACCCCTTTATTTACCCCTGTCCGCATCCATGTCCCTGCTCCTGGCCCCGGCGGGGGGCATGGACGGGATTGGGGGGGCCACGACCTCAAAATTTTGGGGACCGCTGAGTTAGACAAAGGTTTCCAACAGTCAGAGGAGTGAAGTTCTGGAACAGCCTTCCAAGGGGAACAGTGGGGGCAAAAAACCTAACTGACTTCAAGACTGAGCTTGATAAATTTATGAAGGGGATGGTATGATGAGACTGCCTACGATGGTATACAGCTGATCTGTGACTGCTAGTAGCAAATATGCCCAAGAGCCAATGATGGAGGGCTTTGAATTACTACAGAAAATTCTTTCCCAGGTGTCTGGCTGGTGAGTCTGGCTGATGTTCAACCGACAGCCATATTTTAGGGTTGCCAGGCGTCCGGTTTTCGACCAGAACGCCAGTTTAAAAAGGGACCCTGGTGGCTCCGGACGGCTGTTAAAAGTCCAGTCGGTGGTGCAGCGGGGGCCTGGGGCTAAGGAAGGCTCCCTACCTGCCCTAGCTCTACATGGCTTCTAGAATTGACCGCCAGGTCCCTGCAGCTCCTAGTCGCATGGGCAGCCAGGGAGGCTCCGCGCACTGCCCCCTCCCCGAGAGCCAGTTACGCAGCTCCCATTGGCCGGGAACCACAACCAATGGGATCTGCGGGCAGCGGCACCTGCGGGTGCGAAGGCAGTGTACAGAGCCTCTCTGGCTACCCATGTGACTAGAGGCTAAAGGAACCTGGTGGTCGCTTCCTCGGAGCCCCAGTAAGCGCCACCAGGACCCCACACCGGCACCCCAGAGTCTCCTCCTGCTCCCCAAATCCCTCCCATCCCGAGCCCTCACCCTCCCCACATCCCAACTCCCTTGCCCAGAGCCCCCTCCTGCACCCCAAACCCCTCATCCCTCATCCCCCCCGCACCCCAACCTCCTAGCTCATCCCAGAGACCCCTTCTGCACTCCAAACCCCTCATCCCCGGCCTCACCCCCAGCTGGAGCCCTCAGCCCCCCCTGCACCCCAAACCCCTCAGCCCCAGCCCCCACCCCAGAGCCAACACCCCCAGCCAGAGCACTCAAACCCACCTCCCCAAGGCACCACAATCTCCTGCCCCAGCTGGTGAAAGTGAGTGAGGGTGGGGAAGAGAGAACAACGGAGAGAGGGGGGATGGAGCGAGTGGGGGGTGGGGCCTCAGAGAAGGGGCAGGGCATGGGCAGAGCCTCTGAGAAGGGGCAGGGTAGGGCTATTCAGTTTTCTGTGATTAGAAAGTTGGCAACCCTAGCCATATTTGGGGTTGGGAAGGAATGTTGGATTCTTTGTAACCTGAAATCTTTAAATCATGGTTTGAGGACTTCAGTAACTCAGCCAGAGGTTATGAGTCTATTACAGGAGGGGGTGGGTGAAGTTCTGCGGCCTGCGATGTGCAGGATGTCAGACTAGATGACCATGATGGGCCCTTCTGACCTTAAAAAGTTTGAGACTTTTTAATATGTGTAATCATGTGACATTATTGCCCAGGTCCTGTCCCATTCTCCTTTCTAGATTCTGAAGCTTTTACTACTTTTATAAAATTTATTACTTAAACATTTTATCATGTAAAATAAAACAAAAATAGCTCAAAATGGTAAGTTTAAAAAAAAAATTAAGTAACAGGGATAGTTAAACTTGAAGCTAAGTAACGTTTCCTAAAACGTCAATGAATGCGGAAAGATCTGAGAATCCAAGAAATATCTTACCACCATCTGCTTTTGAGCGAAATATGCAGCCATTTTCTTCAAAGTAAACACAATCCCCAAACCTAATCTGTTAAGCACAAAACAGACATGTTGCCAATATATAGGCAGAATTAAATCGTGGTCAGACCTTAGAGGTCAAAATATTTCCTAAAAGTCACTACAAACAATCTGTTTTCTGCTGAGGTTATATAGTAGATGAATAGGCCTATGGTTTTATGTATAAATAAAATCTAATTCAGCAACATATATATAATATTTTATATATAAATAAGACAACAAAATATAAAAGATGTGCTTGATACACTGAACGATTTTGTTAGCCATATTCAGAGGAATGAAAGGGAGTCACACACACACTAAGATTTTATTTTTTAAGTCAATGTACTGTAACACAGTGGTCACCAACCTGTCGATTGCAATCGACTGGTTGATCCTGGAGCCTCAGCCAGTCGATCGCGATCTCCGGGCTGCTAAAAGTCCTGCGGCGCAGGGGCTCAGGCAGGCTGCCTACCTGCTGTGGCCCCACACCGCTCCCAGAAGCAGCAGGCACGTCTCTGTGGCCCCTGGGGGAAGGGTATGTGTGTGTGTGTGTATGTGTGAGGTGGTTCCGCGTGCTGCCTCCAACCCCAGCACCGTCCCCATGGGGGTGGCGCTTGCAGTGCACGGAGACCCGCTGCCCCCCTCCCTCCCAGGGGCTGCACGCAGAGACGTGCCAGCAGCCAGCTGCTCCCAGGAGCGGCATGGGGCCACAGCAGGCAGGCAGCCTGCCTGAGCCCCACTGCGCTGCCGACCAGGAGCCGCCTGTGGTAAGCGCCTCCCGGATGAAGCCTGCACCTTGTACCCCCTCCTACACCCCAATCCCCAGCCCAGAGCTCCCTCCCAGCCCCTGCACCCTCTCCCATACCCCAAGCCCCTGCCCCCTCCTGCACCCAAACTCCCTCCCAGAGCCCGCACCCTTCACTCTCACCCACAGCCCCCAACCCTCTGCCCCAGCCCCCTCCTGCACCCAAACTCCCTCCCAGATCCCTCACCCCCTCCAGCTCCCCAACACTCTGCCCCAGCCTGGAGCTCTCTTCTGCACTCAAAATCCTGCCCAGAGCTTGCACCTCACTCCTGCTCCTCAACCCGTTGGCTCAGGCTCAGCCAATGCACACCCCACAGTTGAGAATGTTACACTGATTTGTGACAATCCCTGAAGGATTTTGGATCTATAAACCATAAATGGCACTAATAAAAGTAAAACTCATGAAATGTCCAGTGGATTCTATGAGATTAGGTACAATGTGACCATATGACACCTGCATCCAAACTCCCTCCCAGAGCCTGCACCCCAACTCCCTGCCCCAGGCTCAGCCTGGAGCCCCCTCCCACACTCTGCACCCTTTGGCCCCAGCCCAGAGTCTGCACCCCCTCCCGCACCCGAACCCCTTGCCCCATCCCGGTGAAAGTGAGTGAGGGTCGGGGGGAGAGCAAGCGATGGAGGGATGGGGGAATGGAGTGGGTGGCGTGGAGCCTTGGGGGAAGGGACGAGGTAGATCCTGCATTGATCTTAAGTTCAAAAAGTGATCTTGTGCATAAAAAGGTTGGAGACCACTGCTGTAAGACATTGACAAATGGAGAAGACATTTCTCTGGTAACTACACAAGCAAAAAGCATTATCCTATGAACAGCTGACTTAACAGAATTACTCATTACCCAAACACATGTTGTTTGCAGGATTGGACCCTTAATCCTTGTGCTTGCAAACACATATGTACCACTAAGCCGGAATAGTCTCACTGAAGTAAATAAAAGCTATAACAACAAATAGGAAGAAGTATGCTAACAACTTAGGTTCAATGGGACTATTCACTACTTAATGTTAAAAAACTCAGAATTGAGTTTAAGGCTCAAGGCCTAAGGGCCCAATCCTGCAAACACATATGCATGTGCTTAACTAACTATCGCAAGTAGACCAATTAACATCAATGAGATTACTCACGGTATTGAAGTTAAGTGTCTCTAGAAGTGGAGTCTAAGAGAGCAAAAGTCTTGTAGTTTACCTCATCACTGCATGGAATCAAAACTCCACAATTCAGTTACCATTCCCCCCCCTAAACTTAATAATGGCTAAAAGCATTTAAATCTTCTCTTGGATCATATAATCTACACTGTTTGCCAAAAAGCCAGTTTAACTTTATCCTATTTGTTAATTATTATTGCTTCTATTGACTGTGGTGGCATTAAGACTGTTGTTCAGGTAAAAGTATTCAGTTAGATCTAAGATACTGTAAGCATACTCCAGACTATTTTGTTAATACTTTATAAATATCAAAATATTTAAAAATCAGGACTATGAACATATAACAGCTTAACCAAAAACATGTAGTGTAAAGACATTTCATAGTAGGAACAGCTTCAATGACTCTTACTTGTACTAAACTATGATGCATTTTAAAAAAAAAAGTGCCACTCACCACTGGGCTGCTCATGCTGAATGTATACTTGTTGTACATTACTTCTAATTTCTTCTTGATTCTTTCTGCTGTATCTATATATCTTGCTGAAGTTACTTTCCAGTTCTCCTGCTCTGATTTCAGAAGATCCTGGTACAAATATGTCAATGCAATCAACCTCTGATTTTAAATGTCCAAAGTTATGGTTGGATGCTCTTGTCTATCAAGGTCACGTTGCATCACTTATGCAATACAAAATTAACTTAAATTGGCTGGGCTGAAATCCACCTTTTTGAAAATCATTTTCAAGTCACCCTTAAAAAAACACTGTCAACGTAAAACAACTCAAATTTCTGTCTGGAAATATTTCACCTACTATGTACTTCAAGTAACACCTAAGATTTATATTATTGAAAAATATTAGAATTTTTTCTCTGCTTTTTGTTTATTGCATGCATTAGACATGCACACTGATAAATAATTTTCACTGTTTCCCCTCCACAGTCAGTCACACAGACCTTGATCCTCCAATTAAATCTGTGCAGGCTCAATGGGCTGCCAGTAGATCCAATTATGGATACAGACTGACTAGTCTGTATAGACAAGGACAAGTTTTGTTAAGCATTGTGTCAGCTAGCAGTGGTTAAATCCTGGTCTCATCACTCTGGAGATTCTTTATGCAGTTCTATCCAGATACCCTAATATTATCTTTCTGGCAGCTATTTAGATTTTAGGAAAAAAGCTACAGTATGTTGGGGGTACCCTCTGAGACCTTATCCACCCAGTAGCTTCCGAGACTTTATCTACTTGCTTCCCAAGAACTCAGCTCGACTCTGAACTGGTCACTGAGATTTTTTTATTGGTATACAATCAAACTACACTTCAGCTGATCAGGCTCAAGCATAGGGCACGAGTACAGGGAATACCATACACCCAAAGTTACACAGAAACTCCCTTCCTTTATATACATGTATACATCACATTACATTCCCTATACATTGCATCACACATTTTGGGACTGTCTTGGTCACTTTGTAGGAACCAATCCCAATTTACTCTTTACCTCATCTTGTGTCCCAGGTTTATCTTGTCCTTTGTTATCTTATCCATTGTAAATGGTTCCCTGGGTGTTCCCCCTTATCTGTTTCCAGCCTGCTGATCCATTTACCTTTTCTGTCTCCCAAGAAACAAGGCCTCACACATGTCCAATTACTCATGTCAAGCCAGGGCTACACAGCAATAAAACTGACCCAATTGTGTAGTTGGGTACGGATAAGTACAGAAACTGACAAGTTGAACAACGTCATTTGTCTCTGAGTATACCTGAAATCCCAATCCCTATCTCAAACCCTTTTGGAAAAAAATGTTTCCTTAACATTTGAAACAGTGTGACTGTCATTATTAATATAAGGGTCATGATGGTTGTTGGCATTATATTTATATTTAAACTGCATACCTTGCAAGAAAAGAATCTCCGTGGCACAATGTGCCCTGGTGAGTCTGTGTTGTTCCATGAATTTCCCAAACACTTTGTAAACTGAAATTCTTGTGGTTTTATTTGACTGCAAAGAGCTATTACCAGTTCATAGTTATGGTTAAAGTAGTATCTGCAGCAACCAACACTGAACTTCAGAGTCTGGAGAAAAGATTTCACAGTCCGATGCATGACGCCCAAATCTTCACTTGACTGACTGTACTCACTCTGAACTTTCCAAGAATCCAAAATTATGTCAGGTGCAATTAAACTGAGTACCTGAAATGTTCAGGGTGAAACTGAAGCAGGGACTTCTTCAAATGTGAAGGCTTTAAACCTAAAGGGGCAAAAGATTCAGACTGAATGCTGTAAACTTTAGTTACCATGTGAACGGCAGGGAAAAGAAAAGCAAACCTGAAGCTGCCTCCACTAACCCTTTTCAGATAATTCGTTTGTACACTTAAGCAGCGTGTTTCTCCCCCGGGCTGCAGGCTCACACGGCTGAAGGGCAGACCTTGGTGGGCCCGGGGGTGGGAGGGCCAGCCGCAGCCACCCTGCCAGACACTTTCCTGTTCAGATGTGTGACCAGTTCAAAGAGCCTTTAAAATCTGAAAGATTTTCAAGGCTCACTGAACTGCACTGAGACACAATCCTTCAGCCCCGGCCAGTGGCTTTAAAGCACCGCCTGGAAACACGTCCAAGCCGGCTCGAGGAGGAGGAGGAGAGCTCAGCGGCCCTGAGATCTGATCCCACCCGGCAGGTCTCCGAGCGCCGTGCACATGCTAACCCCCCACGCCTCCCGTCTGGCAGCCGGCCCGGGCAAGCTGGGCAAGGCGCTCGGCGGCCGCGACAGACCCCTCCAGGCCTGCTGGAGGCAGGACAGAGACCAGAGGAGTCCTCGCTCGCCCCCGGCGGCGCAGCTACTGGAAATGGAAACGGCGCACAACGCCTCCCACCCCCAGCCGGGACTCGCCCCCTCCAGCACCGGGGAGGAACCGCGGCTGCTACCACTTGCGAGACTCAGGCCGCCGCCGCAGCCCCACGACCAGGCGCGCAACGATGACATCACGAAGGAGCATCTCTATTCCGCGCCGAAGCCAGAGACTCACCTGATTTTCCTACACACTGAGCTGCCCACATGATTCACTGGCATGCCCATAGCCAAGATGGCGTCCGAACCAATCCCTCTCTCTACACGCGGTTACCAGCAGTCAAGATGGCGACGAAAGCGGTGCGCTCTGTCGCCATCTTGGTTAAGGGCAGTTGGCCAGATAGTGACTTACTATAATCCGCCAGGCTGCTGGTTTTAAGGCATATTAACATTTCCTTTGTTATTTTACCCCAATTTCGTGTCTGGAAATGTTTGCTTTCGGGCACCTGCCCCTTTCGATAACCGTAACTTAATAGAGAAAAGTGGCTATGTAACAAATGGGTTTTATTATCGCGGGATGCTCCTTGTAGTGACCCCCCCGAGCTCCTCAAGCTTACAGCGACCCAAGTGAGGCGCTGTATAGGTCAGGGCAGAAACATGCAGGACAGTTTCCACAGGCACCTTCTTGCCCTTATCAAAGATGGCTGCTGCCGTCCCTCCTCCCTAGCCTGCCTGGGCGGGCCTAGCCGCAGCAGCTGTAAGCGCAAATCCTTTCTGTGGGCCGCCGAGCGCACGTCTCTTCCTCCCCATCTGCTTAGCCCCCCCCCTTTGTCTACCCTTGGCTGCTGCTCCCCGGGCGGGGACGGGCCAGTGAGTGGCTCAGGGCTTGTTTCCCCTTGAGCCCCTGGGGGCTCCCTCAGCTCTTCCCTAGCCTGCTCCCAGCAGCCTCAGCATGACTGAGGCTACAGCCTGGCCCGGGAGCATCCCAGCTCCTGTTGCCAGGTGTGAGTCAGGAGGAGGAAAAGGAGAGGGAGACGCTGAGGAAGGTCCGAAAGGAAGGAAACAGGGAGCCGCTAGAGCCCGGTGGAAACTGCTCAGAGAGGTATAATGCTACTTTACATTTCCCCAAGGCCCTTTCCTCCCAAGGGTGCTGCAGAGCTTGCTAACCTATGCACAAGGCCAGTGACATGCAGCCACTTCTGGGGTGGAGGGCGGTAGCTAGGATATCGTCCCATGGCAAAGCAGCCTGTATATGGGAGGACTTTGGTCAGTGGTCACACACTGTTGACGAGTCCTGCACTTAGGAGAGTGCTCTCCAGGGGCACTTGAATGTCCATGCACAACAACGAAGGCTGCAGTTTTTAAGGGTTGTGGTGAAAGATGCCCTAATGCTTTCAATTGCAATTCACCAGGATGAAGGGCTAAGATAACATCGCTGGGATCTAGGCTTGTGGGCACAGGGAGTTTAAGTGTTTCAGACCTGGTGCTGAGACCACTAAATCACCTCCCAGAACACACACTGTGCACTTCCATAGCAACATGCTTCACCTGAGAGCCACAAAATGCTGTGCAATCACTTAGCTTGTTTTCACAACTTTTTGGTACGGTATATTTGCAGTGACTGGGGAACTGCAGAGCTATTGCAAGCTGTGACTATTCAAATGAGTGGAATGTTAAAAATGGCATTGAAATACAAACAGTGAAACCCTTCACCATAAACGGAGAAAGTCTTAAAAATTAACTTACAATTAATCTGTAGTGGTGGACCAATGGGCATTAGTGCATAGAGCCCATTCCTGCAGGCAGCCCCAACTTCATTGGGGCTCTGCATAGATGCCAGTGTCTGCCCAGGCAGAGCAGATTGCAGGCTCAGGGCCTTAAGCAGCAACAGTTCTGAGCAACTGGGAACTAATGCCTCAAAATAGTATATGTACTATTAACTGGCATTTCTATTTTTCTATTAATTCTTATTGATTTTTCATAAAGAGACAAAAATGGTAAATGACCTACAGCTTGTATGTTTTCAAATACTGCATCCTGGGCTTGCCAGTAGAATTATGGAATTGTGCAATTTTACAGGTTGTCAAAGCTGTAAGATCAGAAAATACTTCATAGACGTAATGTGCTAGAGTGGGTGTAACAGTAATAAAATAGGAGAAGACATACAAAAATAGGGAGAGGAGGGAAGGAGGTGATGAGGGTTGGGGAGGAGGGGAAAAAAGAAGAGGTTAGGTGGAATGGAAAGGACTTTTCATCCTAAGGGATCACACAGTGCTTTCCTATACATTAAAGGTAATCAGTGTTGCAAATTCTCATGAAAGAAATAATGTGAATAAATGAGAATGTCAGTGTGTTTGTTTGTTTTTGTAAGAGCAGGTTTCTAGTCCTCATGATTGTGGAGAAAAGTTTGAAAACATGACCTAAATGTTTCCTAGAGACTCAAAACCCAGAAGACAAATAAAAACAACATAAAATATGATTTTTAAAAAAGTATCATGATCTCTAAACAAATCTCATGATTTTGGGGTACCTGAATTGTGATTTTTGAACTCTTAAAGTGGATAATTAACAAAGGCTCACAATAATCATGTAGATGAGCCTTATGGTTAAAGGGACACTTGTCGCTTTAAAACTCAAACTTCTCTTTGAAAATATTTTGTGTATTATTGTTGCATGTGATGCCTAATGCATCAGTCCAGCATTTAGCTCTGTGCAGGCAGACTCCTGCATTTGCATGGAGCCCTATTGAAGTCTATGGGCTCAGATGGTCAGCCTGTGAGGAACCAGTTGTAGGACTGGGACCTAAGATTGCTACTGTATAACTGAAAGGCATTAGAGAACGAGAGGGTTTTTTGGTATTATCTTTCATTTTGTTTAATCTGTGTATTTGACAACACCTTATGTATAGTTAATTTCCATCTCTGTATATGCAAATAGAGCCCAGTCCTGCAAACACTTAAAGATGTGCCTAACACACATGAATAATGCTACTGAGTTCAGTAGGACTGCTCACATGGGTAATGTTAAGGACAAGCTTAAGTGTTTGTAGGTCTGTGGCCAAAGTGTAAAATTACTTATGTTTAAGGGTTTGCAAGATTGAGCATAAAGGCCCCAGTCCTGCATACACTTATTCATGTGGTTAACTTTAGTTGAACAAGCAGTCCCATTGTGTTCAATGGCATTACTTTTGTGCCTAAAGTTAAGCATATGCATAAGTGTTTGCAGGATTGGGGCCTAAAGGCAGTATGGGTGGGATCCACAAAGGTACTTAGGTGCCTAAACTCCAGACTTAAGGGCCTAAATCCCAGTTTTGTCTCCACTGCAATCTACAAAACTGCAGCTGAATCCTGTAGGTGCCTAAATCCACTTGGCCCCTAAGTTTTCAGAATAAAAGTTCACTAGCACCTACATTTCTGGCTCTGGGCATGCATACTGCTGCCTCACTCTAGGAACTGACAGGTTTAAGAGTAGCAGCCGTGTTAGTTCTTTTTTCTAGGAACTGAGATGCCCATCTCTCTTGGAACTGAGATACCCATCTCAGAGCATTTGCCTGGGTGTGGGACATGCAGGTTCAATTCTCCCCTCTCTGCTAGAGGGGGGAAAAGGATTTAAATAGGGGTCTCCTACTTCTCAGCAGAGGTTCTCAAACCACTGAGCTCTCTCTCTCTCTGTCTCTGTCCTGGAAGGTGGATTTTACACTTGATGTAGCCTACCTCTTCTTCAAGATCACTGTCATGCCAGAGCAAGCCGTCCTTCCACCTCACTGGTAAATGGCTTGGCATCAGCAAAGTGGACAACAGGAAAGCGGTGTTTTGAAGCAATGCTGACATTCTGCTCTCCACCAAAATTTGAATTGTCACACGGGCTGTCTACACCGATCTTTTTTTCTTAAAATTTCCCACTGCTGCTGCTTGCTTCCATGGATTCAGCTCCACTCAGGGCAGCAGTAAAAAGAGTGGCAGCAGCCACCAACACCTTCCAGTATTTCATAGAGAAGTAAATTCCTTTTAGTAAATTCATAGATTTTAAATCAAGAAAGAGAAGTTATGAGATAATGTAGTCTGACTCATAACACAGGCCATAAAACTTCCCCAGTAATCCCTGCACTGAACCTAAAAACTTGTGGTTTAACTAGGTATATCTTCCTGAAAGACATCCAATTTTAATTTAAAGATTTCAAGTGTTGAAGAATTTACCACACCTTTGCTAAACCTCTTCCTGTGGTTATTTAATCCTCAGTGTTAAAAATTTGCACATAATTATTTTAGAGCCCCAAAATAATTGAAAAGTCTTCACATCATTTCTTTAATTTCACATCAGTTCTAATTTATGAAAGGTTCATTTTTTTTAGCTCAGTTCTCCCTTTATTTCCTTTGTCAATTATCTGAATTCTTTTCCCTACCAGTAGGTGCTTGGTGGATGATGGTCACTGTTTGCTTCCTCTCCTAAATTACAGCAGAACTTCTGTCCAGAAGAGTGGAACCAGTGCAGGAGAAAAGCAACATTAAGGCCCTGATCTTGCAAATATTTACACTAGAGGTGGAATTCACAAAGGCGGTTTAAACACCTAACTACCCCTCAGGGGGCCTAAGTCCAACATTTAGACAATGCTGGTATTCACAAAACCCTCGCACCTAAAGTCATGAGGTGCTTGAGTTTCTGCCTTTAAATTCCCACCCTGCAGGATTCACAAACTAGGCATTCCCCAGCTATCTAGCCTTCAGGACTCAAGCTGGTATATGCATTTAGCGTATGCCTATATCCATATGAGAGGATGAGGATGAGGAGATGGTGCCACTCCCATCCTCCTTATAACCTTTAGCCAGTGGTGGTTACTGCACTCAATTTGTGGGAGACTTCGGTTCAGTTTCCCTCATTGCCTTATATAGAACACGCATTTGAATTTGGGTCTCCCATCACCCAGGAGAGTGCCATAACCCCTGGGCTATAGAGTATTCTGGGGTGGGTCTTTTTGAATCTCTCCTTTTGAAGAGACTTGTATACTTATATACTGTTCCACTGTATATAAATGATTAAATATTAATTGGGCCAGAGAGAGGGAGTGACTATATAGCCTCATGGTTTGGGCATTCAGATTGGCGACTCATGTTCCAGCTTCTCTGCTTCAATGAATCTATAGTTATTTACACACAATAGAACAGCTCCAACAGATTCAGAGAGATCACGACTACCATGTTTCTTGAAAAACCATTCACCTGGCTGGGGGGGGGGAGTTCAAGGCTGTGAATCCCATATTGAGATAGGTGCTTCCCTCTGGCCTGGATTTAGGTGCCTGAGTCTTTTTGAGGGTGGCACTTAAGGCTCACGGATCTGCAGCATTTCTGTTGGCTATCTTAGGCAGTTCCCTGCTCAGCATGCTGGCTTTTGTGAATCCCATTAGGTGCCTAAGGGCTGGTCTACACTGGGGTGGGGGGGAGTGTCGATGTAAGATACGCAACTTCAGCTACGGGAATAGCGTAGCTGAAGTCGACATATCTTATTTCGACTTACCTCTCGTCCTCACGGCGCGGGATCAACGGCCGCGGCTCCCCCGTCGACTCTGCTACCGCTGCTTGCCCTGGTGGAGTTCTGGAGTCGACGGGAGCGTGTTCGGGGATTGATATATCGCGTCTAGACGAGATGCGATATATTGATCCCCGATAGATCGATTACTACCCACCGATTCGGCAGGTAGTCTGGACGTACCGTAACTCTCCCCATGCATTGAATAGGGAGTCTGGGAGCCTAACTCAGGGTTGTGAATTCCATTAGGTGCCAGGGAGTCTGAATCCTCTAGTGCAGAGGTCCCCAAACTGTGAGCCCCCATAGCGGGGTGTGGAGAACGTTGGGGGGGGGGGGGGGCCGGCCCGGGCCGGCCCCCCGGGGGGGGGGGGAAGGGATTGCCACTCAGTCCTGCCTCCAGCTGTGCTTCAGTCCTAGCCCCTGCTCCTGGCCCCGTCCACAGCCTCGGTGCGGCTGCGCTTCCGGCCCCCACCACGGCCCAGCTACAGCTCCACCCCTGCCTCCGCCTCCTTGCCCCCTGGCTGCAGTCTGGAGGTGGGGCGGGGCTGGGAGCGGAGCCGCACCTGGCCGTGGGCCCAGCTGCCAGTCCCCACTACAGCTTGGCTGTGGCTCGGCCCCTGGCCGCGGCTCTGGCCCTGCTCCCGGACCCAGACCCGCTCCCAGTTGTGGCACCAGCCTTGGCCCCCTTAACCCTGTCTGTGTTATCCTGCCTGGGAGCCACGGCCCCACTCCTGGGTTGGGGTGGGGCGCAGACAGAGGTAAGGGGGAGGCGCAACCCTGAAAAGTTTGGGGACCCCTGCTCTAGTGAATCCCTCCCAAGGTTCTTCACTTTAAACATGTGAGTAGTTCAGTTGACTTCAGTGTGATTGGTCAGCTGTCTAAAGTTATACATCTGCATAGGTGTTAGTAGAATTGGGGTCTTAATTTTAACTTTTTTTTAATGCGTAATTTTGATTTCCCCTAATTTGGAGCAGTGGCCCTGGAAAGACTGCCCATATGATAGCATTGTGTTATGGATATGTTTGGTTTACCGTGAGATTCTCTGTTGTTGTTCTTTAAGTCAGGACAAGACGGAATGCCAAATGGGGCTAATATGTCACAGTAATTACATCCATACTACAATTCTGAGCATTCGTTCAGTTTGTTCATAGTAATTATTGTTCTAGTGTTATATCTCCTCAGCTCTGGAAGTTTTTGTATGGGGAAGGTTTGGTTGGTTCAGTGAGCAAACCTGCCAGCAGGAGGAGCCTTTAGTCTGTTTTTAACCTCCCCTCCCCCAACACACACAGAAAACAACCAACCCTCCCCTGCCTCCATTCAGTTTTATTGGACAAAATTCCTATAATTATAATTTATGTTAAAGCAGTAGATCCATAATAGGAAATTCAGACTTACAGAAAATCAAATCTGTAAATTCCTTTTGCAGTAAATTATGTAGGCTGGCTATGCACTACACACAGAAATATTTTCTTTAATTTGTTCTAATTGTACTGCCTGTTAATTGCATTATGTGCCCGCTTAAAACACAAAAAACTGCAGAGAACTCAGCAGCAGTGTCTGGGGTGATGCATTTCTGAGTGTGTGGGGAGAAGGCTTATGTTTCCTCCTCAACCTGTATGTATGTATTTGTGACCTTTTCCTCTGCAGATTTCTTGCTTCTTTATGTTCTTTATTAGTTCTTCTATAGGTTTTACATGGTCCAATGAACAAAGATCAATTTAATCTTACTGGTCCATCTGAAGAAAAAATCTGTTCTGCACTCTTTACCAATAATGTTCAGATAAATCCATGAATCACAGAGAGACAGAGAGAGAGATGGGGACAACCTTCCTTCATATTCTCCTTAAACACAGCACGTTGAGCAGCGGTTCTCAGATGGCATCTGCAAGCCTATTTCAGGGGAGCCCTGATGCCCTCAATGGGGCTGGAGCTCCCCCCACCCCCCACGCAAGCCCTGTGAAATCAGCTTGTGGCTCCCCAGGGGGCCATGGACCCTTGGTTGAAAACCGCTGCTCTATATCCGTATCCGATCTGCAAAGATGATAAACAATACAACTGCTTCCACAGATATAAAGCAAATATCTGCAGATTTGCAGGGCGCTAGTTATCGGTAGCCAATATTGGTACTTCTACAGTACAGCTAAACTCAGGAGAAGGTGATGTCCAGATGGCCAACAGACCATTTTTTACAATCATGTAGATTATGTTTGAACAGCTGTGAACCCCCAGGGTATACGTGGCTCTCTACATGCCCAAGCAGTGCCTCCCACATTTTCACTGCTATTTATGCCCATGCTAGCTGGGAATGCAGTATCTGAACTATACATGCTGCCGTAAGTGTAGACATAATTTAAATGAGTGCCAGACATTTTCAAATATAGTCCACATGGTTGCAAAAAATGGTCTTTCCCCACTGCTGCAGCCTTTCACTACCATATGTTATGTTATCTCAGTGTCTGAAGGACAGAGCAGTTTTACCAGATCTTGCAAAGAATGGTCTGATTTAACATGGGGGGGGGGGGGAAAGGAGGGCGTCTTCATTTTTGTTAAGTATCAGAGGGGTAGCCGTGTTAGTCTGAATCTGTAAAAAGCAACAGAGGGTCCTGTGGCACCTTTAAGACTAACAGAAGTATTGGGAGCATAAGCTTTCATGGGTAAGAACCTCACTTCTTCAGATGCAAGTGAGGTTCTTACCCA
>NW_020664471.1:7782638-7814355 GCF_002925995.2 Terrapene triunguis
CAGAGCTGGTCAAAACTTCTCAACTTCCAACATTTGGATAATAACTGGGGGGGGGGGGTAAATGATGACATTTCTGGACTCTTCCCCCCCAACAAGCTTTTGGGAAGTTAGTGGCCCTAATGGAACAGAGAAAGATTTGGTGCATGCTCCTACAGAGACATTCATGGGGCAGGGACAGGGACAGAGAGCAACAACAGTCAGGCTTCCTACATTTCTGTAGCCAACATAGTGCTCATGGACCTAGCCAGGGATGTACCTGGGGACTCCCTTCAGGAATTTATCTCCTGTATCATTTGCAGTTAAGAATACTCTTTTCCTTTTTGGAATCATTCAAGAAGAGAGAGCACAGTCTCCACTTCTACTTCGACTATTGGCACAACTTTACGGGATACGTGACATGACTTGAACATTCCTTTCCTAAGGCCTGGTCTACACTAACCCCCCAATTCGAACTAAGGTACGCAACTTCAGCTACGTGAATAACGTAGCTGAAGTCGACATACCTTAGTTCGAACTTACCGCGGTTCAGACGCGGTCCACACGCGGCAGGCAGGCTCCCCCGTCGACTCCGCGGTACTCCTCTCTCCAAGCTGGAGTACCGCAGTCGACGGCGAGCACTTCCGGGATCGATTTATCGCGTCCAGACCAGAAGCGATAAATCGAACCCGGAAGTTTGATTGCCAGCCGTCGAACTACCGCGTAAGTATAGACATACCCTTAGGTGCCACAAGTACTCCTGTTCTTTTTGCGAATACAGACTAACACGGCTGCAACTCTGAAATCTGAGGACTGTGTTATGGTGCATTCCATCGGACTCAGTTTTGTCACCACTTACGTTCATGATGTGGAGTTGTTGTGAGAATTAATGAGGAGAAGAGATTGATAAAAAATAATTAGGCATTATATTAGAAAAATGCAACAAAATTAATCAAATATGTTGATGAATATTATTTAATCAGGTCTAGTGAGGTACGAATTGCATTTTCTTTAGTATGGGGATGTCACTCAACTCTATATTTCCATCTGGTCCAGTTGGTTTGGTTGAGCAACTTTCCCAGGAGTCAACCCAGCATAGCTCTTAAGTGACATAGACTTCAATGGGACTACTTATGTACATAAAGATACACATGCTTAAGCATGCTGCTGGACTGATGCCCTGGGGATTCAATGAGTTTAGGTTTTGGATGAGGTCTAGTTGGGTGAAAACTCAGTTTGGATGAGACAGAGGTTACTTAGAGTGGTGGGGCATGCCTGCAATTTGTCATCAGTTTCTGGATGACTACATAGCAGATGTGGCCAAGATTGCACGTGGCCAGTAGTCTGTCACCTTTTATGTTAGCTACAAAGCTTTAGATAAAGCTATTCATAGCTTTGTTACCTTTGGATTGGATTACTTTAATGCATTCTACATGGGCTTGTCAAGGCTGCTTTCCCACTTTGAACTTTAGGGTACAAATGTGGGGGCCTGCATGAAAACTTCTAAGCTTAACTACCAGCTTATAACAGAACACCACTAGCTGTCACCTTCAGCCCCCAACTAAAACCTCTCCAGCACATCATCAGAGATCTACAACCTATCCTGAAAGATGATCCTTTACTCTCACAGATCTTGGGAGACAGACCTGTCCTCGCTTACAGACAACCCCCCAACCTAAAGCAAATACTCACCAGCAACCACACATCACTGAACAAAAACACTGACCCAGGAACATATCCTTGTAACAAAGCCCGATGCCAACTCTGTCCACATATCTATTCAAGTGACATCATCATAGGGCCTAATCGCATCAGCCATACCATCAGGGGCTCGTTCACCTACACATCTACCAATGTGATATATGCCATCATGTGCCAGCAATGCCCCTCTGCCATGTACATTGGCCAAACCGGACAGTCTCTACGCAAAAGAATTAATGGACACAAATCTGACATCAGGAATCATAATACTCAAAAACCTGTGGGAGAACACTTTAACCTGTCTGGCCATTCTATGACAGACCTGCGGGTGACTATCTTAAAACAGAAAAACTTCAAAAACAGACTCCAACGAGAGACTGCTGAGCTGGAATTGATATGCAAACTAGACACAATCAACTCAGGATTAAATAAAGACTGGGAATGGCTGAGCCATTACAAACATTGAATATCTCCCCTTGTAAGTATTTTCACACTTGCTTCTTATCAAACTGTCTGTACTGAGCTATCTTGATTATCACTTCAAAAGTTTTTTTTCTCTTACTTAATTGGCCTCTCAGAGTTGGTAAGACAATTCCCACCTGTTCATGCTCTCTGTATGTGTGTATATATATCTCCTCAATATATGTTTCACTCTATATGCATCCGAAGAAGTGGGTTGTAGCCCACGAAAGCTTATGCTCTAATAAATTTGTTAGTCTCTAAGGTGCCACAAGTACTCCTGTTCTTTTTGCGGATACAGACTAACACGGCTGCTACTCTGAAACCTACCAGCTTAGATCTGGTCCGCTGCCACCATCCCAAAGCTAATTCCCTTCCCTGGGTAGCCTTGAGAGACCTTCACCAATTCCCTGGTGAATACAGATCCAAACCCCTTGGATCTTAAAACAAGGAGAAATTAACCCTCCCCCCTCCTTCCTCCCACCAACTCCTGATGGATCAAGATCCAAACCCCTTGGATCTAAAAACAAGGAAAAATCAATCAGGTTCTTAAAAAGAAGGCTTTTAATTAAAGAAAAAGGTAAAAATCCTCTCTGTAAAATCAGGATGGGAAAATAACTTTACAGGGTAATCAAACTTAAAGAGCTCAGAGGACCCCCCTCTAGCCTCAGGTTCAAAGTACAGCAAACAGAGAGAAACACTCTAGTAAAAGGTACATTTACAAGTTGAGAAAACAAAGTAAAACTAACACGCCTGGCCTGGCTGTTTACTTACAAGTTTGAAATATGAGAGACTTGTTTAGAAAGATGTGGAGAACCTGGATTGATGTCTGGTCCCTCTCAGTCCCAAGAGCGAACAACCCCCAAAACAAAGAGCACAAACAAAAGCCTTCCCCCCCTGCAAGATTTGAAAGTATCTTGTCTCCTTATTGGTCCTTTGGGTCAGGTGTCAGCCAGGTTACCTGAGCTTCTTAACCCTTTACAGGTCAAAGGATTTTGGAGTCTCTGGCCAGGAGGGATTTTATAGTACTGTACACAGGAGAGCTGTTACCCTTCCCTTTATAGTTATGACAAGGCTACACCTGAAGACCTCCAGAAGATTCAACTAGTGCAGAATATGGCTCACTTGATTAGTGGTGCATCTAGGAAGGAAATATTTGTTCCTGTCCTGTGTATTATGCAGTGGCTCCCAATCTCTTACAAGATGAAATACAGGGCAGTGTTTAAAACCTAGAAAGCCCATACTTTGGGACCTGATGAGCTGAGGTACCGCTCTTCTTGTGTGATAGGGATAGAGAGGGTTGAAGTTGTTTCAATTTTGCAAGGCTCAAAATAGAACATTTTTCAAAATTTTCCAAGAATTATTTTGAAAAGTTGGAATTTTTGTTCATTCTCTTATTCCCCTTCTTTCCTTTTCAATGAAACCACATTTTTTCAATGGAAAAATTTTGACTAGCTCTAGCTGAGGCGGGTGAGATCAGCTGAGGTACTCATGCAAAGATTCTCATTTTCCCTATCAGCCTGCTTGAGAAGAATCTTTTGATCTGCAAGGCTCTCTGTTCTCTGGGGCTTTTTAAGGAAAGGTAGAGTAAATAAGGCGTTGGGGCAGTGGTGTTGTAGTCGGGTGGGACTGAGGATATTAGAGAGAGGAAGATGGGTGAGATAATATCTTTTACTGGATCAATTTCTGCTTGAAGTTGGTCCAATAAAAGATATTACCTCACTCACCCTTCTCTCTCTAAGGGGTTAGGGGGCAGTATTAACTTGAAATCAGTCAGTGTTTTAAAAAAAGGTAAAACTAGTTTTAAGTACTACACTTGTCCTTAAGTCCCCCTGCCAATTTTTGTGGATTTTACAATAATTTTCTATTTTATAAAATGTATTTATCTGTCCTGTTCTTGTGTGAAAGACTCACACAGACAAAAAGGGGAAAATGACTTCCTGACTATACCGGGAAACAGGAAACTAACTATAAACAAAATGTTGTCAAATCCAGAGTGTACATACTAAAAAATTACTTTCTGCAATCTCAGGTTAGTTATTCTAATGTTAAATGTTTTAAAAAGAAGTCTCTTTTTTTTTTTAAACTTGTCATTTAAGTACAATTTTTTTGTTCATTCATATGACTGGATGAGGGTAATTTCATGATTTATTTTGTAAGAATTTTGTTTTATTATATATGCACCCAGAAGCATATTTTTTTAGTTTGACATAAATGAGATTTATTATTGTAGCCTTTTTTTCAGTGGTCATTGGGAGTGAAATTTTTTTAAAAGCCATATTACTTAAACTGTTTCCAGCCAAATTTTAAGCGTTTATCCACTTTCTACAGTGGAGTAATCAAATAGTTTAGATTATAGCTCTGGATCAACTTTTTTCTTTCTTGTATTTGTCCGTTTCCTTAGTGACCATTTCTCATTTGCTTTGCTCTATAGTGTGCTAGTTATATTATTCCTTGGGAGGGTATTCATTTAGAATGGCACTATATGGTAAGTAAGTGAGCCTTGAAGTTCACTTGGAGGGCATCCTGAAAACAAAGAAGACTGTCTTTCAACCTTTTCAAAATGTTATCATAAGTAGTTCTAGATAGATTTGTTTTTTTCTACAGTTATACAATAGCGATACTATATCTTTGTGACTTGTAACACAATTTTGATGCTTCCAGGAGTCGACTTAAGAAAAGAAACCCGGAGTCTTTTGAAAAATACATGGGTGAAATATAACAATACCACATATTCTCCCTTTAGTCTACATTCCAGTTTGATGAGAAGGCACAATTTATAGTTAAAAAATGTCTTCAAGAAGTGGGTGTTCAGCTAGCTTAGAGAATGTACTTTTCAGAATGATTAGAGGAAATGATATGTCTCTGTAGACCAAAGAATGGAAAACAGAGCAGTGTTTTCATACTGTTTTCTCATTTTGTTAGTAATGGTTTGCTTTTGCTTTCCCATAAAATCTAGACTTTTCTGAAAAACAGTCTTGACAGTTTTCTTTAGCTGTTAAGCTGTTCTGATTATTTTTTCTCTTTAAGTATTACACACTGTTTACCTCATATGAAGAAGGTATTAACACTGATAAAGTAACATTTATGTTTTAATTCTGTCTCATTTATGGCAGCCTTCACACTCCCTTTATGTTTTAGAGCAGGCACATCTGCACTGGGAAAACTGGGATCTGTAATTTGCTGATGAACTTCCCCAATCTTTGTCAGTAAAAGTGGTAGAAGCTGTAGTGTAGACAGTGCACTACCAACTAGTGTCCTCAGTGCAACATTAGACAATGCTACTGTAAAAATGCCTGCAACCTGACATTGCTGCAGCTTATAACATTACTTAACAGGTTAAGATACACCAATGGAGAATTGCTGGTCCATATTTTTCCTACTGTAGACAAGCCCAATGAGCAAGATTTCACTACAACCTTCTGCAGAAGATTATTGACTTAGTTGAGGAGTGTGTTATCATTTTACCTTGTGTAGTTCTAGTCTGAAAATTCAGCATATAAAAATGGCACCTGATTATAGCCAAATAATAGATCTGTTGAGTATTCAGAGCAATATCCATTTACTTTGGTAAATAAATATACTTTTTTCTTCTTCTCCCCCTTTTTGCTCCTTATCCACTTGTTTATTAAGTTCCATTTAATTCCATTTATAGGAATTTAATTATAGCTGTGGAAACCCTTTGAAAGCAGTGTATTGCTCAGAAGTCACTGAAGGCAGAATTTGGTCTGTAAAAGATTTTGTAACGGTGATGATGTGGGAAAAGGAAAGGACCCAATTTGACTTTCAGATCCCAGGATGAGTTTCCTGATCTGGCAGTTAGAAAAGCAATCTTTGTTTATTTAAAGTGACCACATTTGCTTTGGAAATATTGAAACATCATATACTCAGCATCCCACTAAAACTGCCATATTTACAGTCTCTTTTCAGAGCTGAAGAACCAGACTGCAGTGCTGCCTTGCTCTTGCTTTGCATTTTAAGACCGATTATACTGTTTGCTGCTTAGCTATTCCCATTGATTCCAGACTTACCTCTCCAGTGAGATGAGCCCCAGATTGGATATTTTCTTGAGTTGTGTACTTAATCTTTAATACTTTATTCTTAATTTCAAAGGTTCTGAAGAAAAAACACTTGGAGGATGAGCATCTTCGACAAGCGTCTATAAGAAGGTTTGCATCGTTCAATCTCTTTTCAGCAGAAGCCTGCAAAAGGATTACAGAAGAGGAAACTGGGACTTGGGTTCAATACACAAGTGTCTTTTATCCTGAGTATAGTGTCTCTTTAAGGTAACTGTCATTCCAGTTTTAAGATTCAAGTACTTCTCAACTCTTACACAGGAATCAAATCTGAAACTCATGATTTATTCGACCAATATTTATGTGTATCTAGAGATAAGTTTACAAGTAAACTGTGTAAGAGCTTAATTTTAGTTGATCATTGTATTAAGCAACCTCTCCAGTTTTCATTGGTTCTCATTGAGTTGCCAGAGCTAGAAAGCTTCAGTAAAATAGGCATGGATTGAGCACAGTGGAATGCAAATCTAAGAATGTGTTTAATTTTCCCATTAACTTTTTGTTGTGTTGTTAAGTTTTCCATTATGTAAACAAAAGCTGATAAAAGTATAACAAAATTGAGCAAATTACTTGACTTTTTAAATCTTAGTAAAAACGTTTAGTGACCTGACATCATTTACAAATAAATCTCGTAAAGTTGGTGTTTTTTTGTAGTTACAGTAAATTTGTATTCAGTTTTATTTATAATAACATGATTTTCAGAAAACTCTATAATACTAATTTGGAAGCTTTTTAGAAAAGTACAATGAAGACAGATAAAAGTTGCCAATTTCTGCAGGGAGGGTTTGTACATTTTATGGAATTGCCAGCAGACTGGCTCTGATGTAAGGGATCTGTAAAAAACTCTGCAGGAGCTGTTAGCAAGTTTCTAGAAGTCTCACCAATATTGTAATGACTTGCCAAAGCAGTAAACTCTTCCATGTACTGTATTTCGCTTTTCTGCCCTCCCACTTCCCTGCTTTCTCCTCCTTTCTCCTACTTGTTTGATTTTCTACACACCTGTAACTTGTACTCACCTCAACAGGCATCAGTGAAACAGTAACTTAAGCATCCCTGAAGTGTTGCTTGTTCTAAAGCCCCTAATTAGACCTGCTGAGGGTTTAGGATTTTGTGTTCCATGCACAGGGGAGAATATTCTGGAGAGCCTGACTCATTGAAATTATTAAACTCATTTCTGTTTGACTTGGACCTTTAAATTGAAGTCGCTCTTGGGAACTAAGATCTATACAAACAAGTGACCTTCATTAACTATGACATTTTGCTAGTTTACAAAAAAATGCATGCTGGTTATCTTAAAATAGCAGCTAGGTATAAAGCCAAATATCAAATTACTCTCAATCTTAAACTTGAGCCCAAAGAGACTACCCAATTTTTGTTAATTTTCCATGTTTATATTCAGCAGTGCTATATAGCCTCAATAAGTCTTACCTATTGAATAGAGTGTTTTGCTGTTGTTAGCAATGTAATCACCGCAAATACAATATTTACCCTGCATGCCATCTGTTTCAGGGAACCATCAGGGAGTGCTAGAGATTCATTTCTTAATGCTTCTTCATTCAGTTTCCTTTGCTCTCCACCATCAGCTCTGTAAGACTTTCACTACTTCATGTCTCCTAGACTTTGCTAGTTGCAGGCATGAGTTTTAAGGTTGTTCCCAAACCCAAGTCACATTTGTGCCAGCATAGAACAGTGTCAGAGAAGCATCAGGCTCACCTGATTCTCAAATTTGATATTCATGTGCTTATACTTGCACCTTCTTCTGTATCATCACTTCAAATGATATTTTATATTTGGTAAATGGTATTTTCTTTATTAATAAAATTATTAGTTAGTTAAAAATCTTATACTGTAAACAGACACATATCTTTGCTAATCATAGAATCATAGAATATCAGGGTTGGAAGGGACCTCAGGAGGTCATCTAGTCCAACCCCCTGCTCAAAGCAGGACCAATTCCCAACTAAATCATCCCAGCCAGGGCTTTGTCAAGCCGGGCCTTAAAAACCTCCAAGGAAGGAGATTCCACCACCTCCCTAGGTAACGCATTCCAGTGCTTCACCACCCTCCTAGTGAAATGGTGTTTCCTAATATCCAATCTAGACCTCCCCCACTGCAACTTGAGACCATTACTCCTTGTTCTGTCATCTGCCACCACTGAGAACAGCTGAGCTCCATCCTCTTTGGAACCCCCCCTCAGGTAGTTGAAAGCGGCTATCAAATCCCACCTCATTCTTCTCTTCTGGAGACTAAACAATCCCAGTTCCCTCAGCCGCTCCTCATAAGTCATGTGCTCCAGACCCCTAATCATTTTTGTTGCCCTCCGCTGGACTCTTTCCAATATTTCCACATCCTTCTAGTAGTGTGGGGCTCAAAACTGGACACAGTACTCCAGATGAGGCCTCACCAATGTCGAATAAAGGGGAACGATCACGTTCCTCGATCTGCTGGCAATGCCCCTACTTATACAGCCCAAAATGCCATTAGCCTTCTTGGCAACAAGAGCACACTGTTGACTCATATCCAGCTTCTCGTCCACTGTGACCCCTAGGTCCTTTTCTGCAGAACTGCTACCTAGCCATTCGGTCCCTAGTCTGTAGCAGTGCATAGGATTCTTCTGTCCTAAGTGCAGGACTCTGCACTTGTCCTTGTTGAACCTCATCAGGTTTCTTTTGGCCCAATCCTCCAATTTGTCTAGGTCCCTCTGTATCTGATCCCTACCTTCCAGCATATCTACCACGCCTCCCAGTTTAGTGTCATCTGCAAACTTGCTGAGAGTGCAGTCCACACCATCCTCCAGATCATTAATAAAGATATTAAACAAAACCGGCCCCAGGACTGACCCTTGGGGCACTCCGCTTGAAACCGGCTGCCAACTAGACATGGAGCCATTGATCACTACCCGTTGAGCCCGACGATCTAGCCAGCTTTCTATCCACCTTACAGTCCATTCATCCAGCCCATACTTCTTTAACTTAGCGGCAAGAATACTGTGGGAGACCATATCAAAAGCTTTGCTAAAGTCAAGGAATAACACATCCACTGCTTTCCCCTCATCCACAGAGCCAGTTATCTCCTCATAGAAGGCAATTAGGTTAGTCAGGCACGACTTCCCCTTGGTGAATCCATGCTGACTGTTCCTGATCACTTTCCTCTAAGTGTTTCATAATTGATTCCTTGAGGACCTGCTCCTTGATTTTTCCAGGGACTGAGGTGAGGCTGACTAGCCTGTAGTTCCCCAGATCCTCCTTCTTCCCTTTTTTAAAGATGGGCACTACATTAGCCTTTTTCCAGTCATCCGGGACCTCCAACCGATCGCCATGAGTTTTCAAAGATGATGGCCAATGGCTCCGCAATCAGATCCGTAAACTCCTTTAGCACCCTTGGATGCAGCGCATCCGGCCCCATGGATTTGTGCTCATCCAGTTTTTCTAAATAGTCCCGAACCACTTCTTTCTCCACGGAGGGCTGGTAACCTCCTCTCCATACTGTGCTGCCCAGTCCAGCAGTCTGGGAGCTGACCTTGTTTGTGAAGACAGAGGCAAAAAAAGCATTGAGTACATTAGCTTTTTCCACATCCTCTGTCACTAGGTTGCCTCCCTCATTCAGTAAGGGGCCCACACTTTCCTTGACTTTCTTCTTATTGCTAACATACCTGAATTAACCCTTCTTGTTACTCTTAACATCTCTTGCTAGCTGCAACTCCAGTGCGATTTGGCCTTCCTGATTTCACTCTTGCATGCCTGAGCGATATTTTTATACTCCTCCCTGGTCATTTGTCCAATCTTCCTCTTCTTGTAAGCTTCTTTTTTGCGTTTAAGGTCAGCAAGGATTTCACTGTTAAGCCAAGCTGGTCACCTGCCATATTTACTATTCTTTCTACACGTCGGGATGGTTTGTTCCTGCAACCACAATAAGGATTCTTTAAAATACAGCCAGCTCTCCTGGACCCCTTTGCCCTTCATGTTATTCTCCCAGGGGATCCTGCCCATCTGTTCCCTGAGGGAGTCAAAGTCTGCTTTTCTGAAATCCAGGGTCCGTATTCTGCTGCTCTCCTTTCTTCCTTGTGTCAGGATCCTGAACTCGACCATCTCATGGTCACTGCCTCCCAGGTTCCCATCCACTTTCGCTTCCCCTACTAGCTTCGCTTCTTCCCTGTTTGTGAGCAGCAGGTCAAGAAAAGCTCTGCCCCTAGTTGGTTCCTCCAGCACTTGCACCAGGAAATTGTCCCCTACACTTTCCAAAAACTTCCTGGATTTTCTGTGCACCGCTGTATTGCTCTCCCAGCAGATATCAGGGTGATTAAAGTCTCCCATGAGAACCAGGGCCTGCGAATTACACTTTAATTTATTAGAAGTAAATACATTGTAAAACTCTAGTTTACTGTTTATTTATTTATTTATTTTTATCTTTTGCATACTTTTCAGATTGGCCAATGTAAATCAATGAAGCACTATTTTGTGCAGGAGGGGGGTGGGGGCTTTCAGGTGGGCTTTCAGAATTCCATATGGGAATGTTGGGATGATTTCCTGGCAGGTTTTATTCTTCTCTGAGATGACTTATCCCTAGGGCTAAAAAAAATATTTTGATCCAGTTGTTTTGCCTTTGGACTGAACCAGTTTGCACGGAATAGCTCATACTTGTTATTTCAAAGAGAGAGAGAGAGAGAATGTGTGTGTGTGTGTGTGTGTGTGTGTGTGTGTATATGTGTGAGAGGGAGGGAGGGAGGAGTAGAGGGAGAGGGAGTCTCTAAATTTCCAGAATATTTTTCCAGGAACAAAATGTAAATACCTCCAGCAAAGAGCAGTTTAGTAGAAATTTCTTTGGTAATTGGTGTGCCTGCCTTCCGTACGAGAGAGGATTTTTATTAAAAGGATAAACAAACCATTAGGGCTCTGCTGTGAGACTTGTGTGCACTGCTGCCTGACCACAGACTGTTTTAGAGCCGTTGATCATTGGGGGCGGAGTGTGTGCACTCATCCTTTGAATCAGGCATTATAGAACTTGAACTTGAATCAGGCAGTGGATAGATCACTGGACTGAGATTCAGGAAACTTGGGTTCTACTCCTGGCACTGCCACCGACCTGCTGGCTGACCTTGGCCAAGTCACTTCCCCGCTCTCTGCCTCAGTTTCCACATCTGTGAAACAGCTAAGAGAAAGGAAGAAAAAGCAGGGGGAGGAAAGCTATTGGAAAACACACATTTTTAGATTCTTTGCTATCTACTGATGAAAAGTGCTATATAAGAGCTAGTTGGTGGTATTATTATTATTTATTAGTGTATAGTCTTTCCTAATTTCTGTCTTTCCACTGGTTTGAATGGTTATAGCAGCCAGTTCTCTCCCACATGTTGTAATACAGTCATGCCTTTAGTGCTGGCTTGTGATGTGTTTATTGCACTTTTTATTGAAGGTTTTTATTTCTCATGGCAATAACATCAGCCAGGAGAGTTGCAGGACTGCAGGCTTTGATGGCGGAACCTCCACTGTATGCTGCTTTTCGTAAGAATAATGTACTGCTGTGACCCTATCTAAAATTTTGACTAAATTTTCATCTACATATTTTCCCCCAAGCCTTAGGATCTTCCCGGGAAAGCCCATTGCACATCCTGTATGTTTAAAGGGTTGTCAACTATTATCTTGACAGGACTAAATACTTAAGAAAGTTCACCAGGTTGTTTGCGGCTTTTGGCAAAAAGTCTAAAGGCCAAGCTATATCAGTTCAAGGGCTATCAAAATGGATCAAATTGTGTATTCAGATATGCTATGACCTAGCTGGAGTTGTTGTACTAAAGATCTTGGAGACTATTCTATTTAGAGTGGTGGCTTCAGCAGAATCTTTTTGTCATGTATAGATTGAAGTGATCTTCCAGACGTCTGACAGGAGCTTGATTCATAACTTTACAAATTGTTATTCTCCCAATACAAAGCCGAGATTGGGTGCTCAGTTTGGGAGAGCAGAGCACTGATAACTTTTCAATGTGATACTTATTTGCTCTTCTCCTGAGACTTGTCACTGCTAACTGATCTCCTGCGGGCCTGGGGAGGACGTTGCCAACATATGAAATGTTTTTCCAGAGACAGCTGGAGGTGTGAAGGCTACTAGGCCCCCTTCTACTGCAGGGTGTCATACTTATTCTGGTAAATTGTAGCTTAGATCCTTTAGAAGGGAAGGAGAGAGAAGCAGAGGGAAGTAGAATCCTCCAGCAGTCCCCAGACTCCTGGCTTATTTGAAAATTCCTCACTGAAATTTCCTCCTTCCCCCCCATTCTGGCCCTTCTCCACCTCAGAGTCCAACTTTGACATGGTACGTAAACCATATTCCCTTTGTGTGCAGAGCACAGTACTGTGCTCTGGATTTTTAGCAGGAGGCAGCTGCAGGGTACAGAGCTGGAAGGTGGCTGCCTGAAAGTTGCAGAAGAGCAGCCAACAAGGGGCTGCTAAAGACCCAGGACAATCGTTGCTGTTCCCAGCACAACTGCATCATAGTTACTTGTCAGCTGCCACAGAGCATCATCTTACCTCTCTCTCTTTCCCTTCCCCCTTCATTCAGGGTCTCCTAGCTCTCATTTTCATATCTTTTCCCCCAAGAAAAGTTCCTCTTTTTCCAATTCCCTTTTCTTACCTTCTCTTCCAAGAGGGGCACTTTTCCCATGCTGGGAGTCCCATATATTCTTAGCCAACCTTCTGAGGTCTCCCTCTCACTTGACTACCATGAGCTCCCAGCATCCCTGATTGTGAGGAAGGGCTGCATGTGGATATTTCTGGAGCTGGTTAACGCTGCTCCTGTATCATCCATCATGTCTCTGTCACTCTACAGATTCCTATCTTCCTATAGCTGTTTCTCCAGGTTCACTGTTTCTTTTTGCCCAGGGGACATTAGGACGTGATCCAGCAAACATTTGCAGGGTTGAACACAAAATATAAAATGACCCAACCTTAAAATGAGCTTGAGAGAGTAATTCTAGATGGCTAGCCAATGGAAAAGCCTTGGCACTTCCAAGCACAGACTTATCAGGGCTATCAAGATGAAATTGCTACCATATCATGGGATTCTGCACAAAGCAAATTATACACATCATGACATTGGAAATGCTAAGTATAACCCATAGTGTCTATCTGTGTAGTGAAGTATAAGAACATAGCCCAAGTCATCCTATTCTGTCCAGGCATGATCAGCTGTAGAAGAATTATTCCCTGCCATGTGCCACTGCTTTGCATTTCCCCTCCCCCCCTCTCCCACCACAGTTGCTTTTCTTTTCATAGCAAAAAATCGTTCCTAAAAGCTTTAAATGGCTACGTTTCAAAGGCTGGGTTCCTGTTACACACTGTGTCTCAAATACTTGTACTGTTCTGGTTGAATTCTTAATTGAACGTGGTGTCTGACAGTTTTCCTTTCAGTGTTACTTTTAAATAAATTATTGTATTGTAATAAAAATGGCATTATAGTAGTAAGCCACTTTTCAGGCATGTAACTTTTTAAAAGAATTATCCTCCGCATTGAAATTACTCATGTTTATTCTCAGTGTAAAGATGTGTATGTGATGTCAGTGTGTGTGGGGTGTTGTGTGGGTTTTTTTCTTTTCTTTTCTTTTTGATAAAATTTTGCTTGTCTGCATTGTTACTACTTCAGGGCCCATTCCTGTGCACCCACCCTTCCTGTCTGTCTTTGTGTTTTTGTACTGGACTCCATCCCTTTTAGTAATTCAGTGCCTCCCAAATTAATAGATTGTCATAGTGAGGTCCTTCATGAAATATTCAGCTCTTCTTCCTTTCCTGGCTTCAGGAAAGAACACTTAGGGTAGGATTTTTTTGGGGAGGGGAGAGTGATTGTGGGATGTGGTGGTAAGGTAAGTGGAGTTGCTAATATCATTCTGGTTGTGGTGGAAAAGCTCTGTCAAAGGGGAAGCGCTTGCAGCATGACCTAAATGTGGTCAGACTCTGGTTTAGTCTAATCTGTGCTGGAAGTTAGTTTTACAGCTGGATCCCTTCAGATGAGTGCTACATCTCGGGCTTTCACACAGTTCATCCTGGGCTTTGTGATCTGGATTGTCCTAGTAGAATGTATCTGTCTTGGCATTTTTATAACTGAAGATGCTGTCTCTAGTGTATCTGGGAACTGGTTCATTATGGCTTTGAAGATTGGAATTGAGGCATGAGTTGGCGGCAGATTAGACTGGGAGTCAGTGGAGGGACCGGAGCATAGGGCAGTGTGTTTATGGAAGCCTAGTCCATGGCTAAGGTGGGCAGGTGTACACTGCAAAAACTGAAGTCTTTCCAGTTAATTTCACATTGTTTCAAATACAGTGAGTTACAATGATCTAGTGTGTGGGTAACAAATACATGCAGCGCCGTGGCTTGATATTCATCGGGAGGAAGGGGTGAGATGAAGTTTTCTAGCAAGCTAGATATGAAACAAGAATTTTTTTTTCATCATAGATGCTATCTGGCCTTCAAATTTGGAGTTGAACAGGACTTCAGGGCTGTGTACTACTTTGAAGCCTCTGTCTCCCAGTCTCATCTCTTGCAGCTATTATAGGGACAGGAGTGAGCAGTCAAGTAAAGTAGTTCTTTCAACTAAAGTAGAAAACTTTTTCTATTCTTAGTTGTGTCTTTATCAAGCTGCTAGTTTTTAGCAGCTTTTCTTTTTCTTTTTGAGTATTCAACTTCAATAGCTTTACTGGAAGATTTTTTTTTTATATATATAAATAATAGTTTTTGCTGATATTTTACAAAACATATAGTGATAAGTGTACGGTTTAATGCCATGTTTCCAAATTGACTTATTCTTATGGAAAGGGAAATTTATTCTTAAGTTTTAATTTTACATTGAATAGTTCTGGAGGTGAGACATTATGGGCTCTGTTACTTTTCCCATATGCCATGATATCTATCTTTAAAACAGGAGAATTTTTTTTATTAGTAAGTTTAATGATATTGACTTTTTCACTTTTACAGTCTGTTTACTGTTAAATTTCTGGCTGGTTTGAAGCAAGTAGAGAAAAAAGAGTTACTTTTCTGGCAGAATTATTTCCATTGATCAGTAATTTGCTCTAAATATTAAAATGCAAAACTAGAAAGAATAATCTCAACTATTCACAGCAAAGGTTGAATCTCTGCAAAGAATGTTAATTGCCATTTGTAAAAGATAATCCCTCCCTCCCCCCTAAATGTGAACTTGTAGAAAATAGTATGAAAAGAAATTATCAGAGGATTCTGGACCTTCTGTCCAGAATTGAGGGGCTTGACATTTGTCCCTTTTCAAAGGACTTGTTGAAAATTGCCTTAGGAATGGGTTTTGAAATTCCTGTTGAGAGCTTTTGAATTCCTACTGAAAGTTTTAGGGATGTAGATACAAAGGGAAAGCGTGTAAATCTGAGGCATATGATATGACTAAATTACAAAGGATGACTTCCTCCCATTCCACTACTGCTCAGTGAGGGGCAATATGTGGCTTAAGTAGTGAAGGGATCCTTATACATGCCACCCTTGCAGAAGTAAATTTCATCCAAAGGAAAGCAGATTTTAAAAAATGATTTGGCAAAGGTACCTAACTCAGGTATCCTTCAGCCAGCTGAGACTGCTCCATTGTGCTCTAAGATTTATATATTTGAAAAAAAGAGTACATGGACAAAGAAACCGTTGTCTCATTTCTTTACCATGCTAAGTTGTGGTTCAAATTGAAGAGAAGATTTTTTTTTTCCTGATTTACAAAGAAACCAAATGTTTGTTTGATATGGAGTTTTAAAATGATAATCCTTCTGAGATTTATCAGTCCTCTTTGTCAGTTGATCCTGATATTTAGCAAGTTATAGCTAATCTTTTGCTAGTTAAGCAAACTACACATAGAAGTAATTCTTCACCCTTTCCTGCTCTTCCTTTCTGTTACTTCAAGAACTCTAGCTTCATAATAGTCCATGTCAATCGTTTGCTTTTTCTCTTGATTCCTATGTGGAAATATTATTTGACAGTAGATTTCCTTAGCCTTCTTGGTGCTTTGTTTGGTATATCTGTAAGATAAGAACTATATTTTCTTCTCCGCTGATTAAACCGAGGACTTATGCATGTGGAAAATGGGGAAACTTTTTGTTGTACAATTACAGAGTACTGCTAATTTTTTTCTGGTCCTTCTGAATGCCTTTTGTCTTCATGACCTTGTTTGTTGACTTGTTAAACTTCTTTTTAAAATGCATTTTGGCAGTTGAGTTTTCTGTGTGTTGTGGAGAGAAGGTGCTTTTCACTCTTTAATATTTTTTCAGATACTTTTCCTCCCTTTTCTAAAATAGTTTAATTTTAAGTATCTGAAGTTATGTCCATAGTTGACAATTAGGAATGTTTTTTGGTTAAGACAAAGGGAAATACATTGAAAAACATTGTTTGCTCCACTTCTTTCTGTGATTTAAGTGCACACTAAGTGCTGTACTCAAGACATACCATGTGTGTTGTAAATATGAATATTGTACCCTGAAGGCTTGTCTACATGTGGATGTTAAATCAGTTTGTTCACTCTAATTACACAGAATTAACTATATCGAACTGAAGTATGTCCTCACCACTTTGCTATGCTGTCTTGAGGTACTTCTCTTGTTAATCATTATGTCCTTTGCTTCTTCAGTGTAACCATGCAGCATTCTGGGCAGATATCCCATGGTGCAATTTTCTGCTGCCTGGCTTGATGTATTCTGGAATTTTTCTCAAGGTGCACCTTGGGGTGCCTGCCAGAACCAGAAAAATTGGACTTTTTTGAGGTTTTATAACAACTCAGCTTATTCATTCTTAAATCCTCTTGGATAAATACCATCTGATCCTGGTGTTTTATGGCTTTAACTTTGTTCCAGCACTATCTCTTTTGCAACTTCATTCTCTGACAGTACTTCATCTTTATTACGTGAAAAGACTAGATCTGGAGGAAGTATCTCTCCAAAATCCTCTGTGAAGACTGATGAAAAGAAATCATATAACTTCTTTCCAGTGTCCTTATTCTCATTAGTTCCTCCATTAACTCTCTTGTAGTCCAGTTGATCCACTGATTCTCTTGTAAACTTTCTGCTTCTGATGTGCTTAAAGAATTTATTTTCACGTACATGGCTATTTGTTCTTCAAGTTCCCTCTTAATTTTCCTAATTTTTATCATGCATGATACTTGCCACTTTTTGTATTCCTTTTTACTGGCTTCATTTGGGATGGATTTTCATTTTTTTAAGAGTACCTATTTGGCTCATGTAATCTGTTGAACCTTGATATTTAACCATTTAAAAATTATTTTAATATCTATTTTTGTTTATGGGTATGCGTACTTTGTGTGATTCTATTATCAATCTACAGTTCTATAAGTGCAAAAGATTTAAGCTTTTAAAAATAAACATTTATTCTTGTAACAGTGTTCCTTCAAAAAGGAAAATCTCTTGGAATAAGAACAAGTATTGTAAATGCTGAAATCTTTGGATTTCAGCATTGGATTTCCCATCTCTTTCAAGTAGTCCAAAATATTATATATAGATGTTCCCAAGCTTCCTTTATTGGTTTAGAAGCCTGTATTTACTGCATTATTGAAAGACTAGAAAGGCTCTTTTTGACAGAAAGAAATGTCATTTTCCTTCTCTTCTCTATCTCCATGGAGCATGTTTGTATAGAACATGAATTATATCCCTACCCATTCTCTGCCAATTACTGCTGTGTCTCCTCTACAGGGTGAAGTATGTAGATGTAGTTGCATCCAAGGTTCATTTTTCTTTCAGAAGTTACCCCATTTTAAGAGTGCAAGAATCTCTTGTTTATGGAAGAGTAAGTTAACTATATTGTAATGGGAAAGGTGGAATTGGATGTGTTCCTCATTCATTAACACACTCTTTCAGAGAAAGATGATAGCTGAGCTGTCTTCCATTCTTTGTTTACGACTCCTGTTTGCTGCCATGACTACTGAATTAATAGGCTGGCATTCTTGACTCTGTACTTGCCGAAGAGTAGAATATGCAAGAAGTCAAGACTGACCTTGTCTTAGATTATGATTCATCAGTGCAACCAACCCTCTGCTGCAAGAATTGACTCAGAAAAGAAATAAGAATAAAAATTAAGTAACAAAACCCCAGGCAAACAAACAAAAAATCCCCAAGTTTCCTTGTTTTTGTTTTGTTTTGTTCTTTTTTCTTTCACCATTTAACACTCAGGGCTGATTTTGGCCAGGGGCATGACCTTTGGATCTCTTGCACACAAGCTGTCATATGCAAAACTCCAGTATATCGCAGATGACTCAGTGCCATACATTTTGTTTGCATGCTGTGGTGTACAGGAATTCACTGTTTGATGAATAATCCTGAGGCTGTTTAATGGAGTTGTAGCTGTGATTTTGTTGAGATCATGGTAATGTATAGTGTCTCCTGATTTGATTTGTCTGAAGGGTTTAGATTTTTTTGAATCATTCATAAATATTTGGTTCCACTTGTTGAAAAATTAAGTTTTCCTGAATCTGCTGACTGCACCCAACTCACAAACCTAAAAAATGTACTTTTAGGAAATGAAGATGGGGAAGCATACGAGGGAGAGAGAGTGTGTGTGTGTGTGTGTGAGAGAGAGAGAGAATGGGATGGATTGCAACTGCCCAGGGAATTAAGGATGGGGTTCAATCAGAAGAGCAGAGCCAGGATATCAACTTCACCAGGTGAAAAAGGTAGTGCATGTGGGAACCAAGAAAGAGACTGGGGGCTGCTCTAATTTCAAAATCAGTTTATGCAGTTATATTTGTTCTAACCACCTTTAGTTTCAGTTTTCCACACTCAGTATATAGTGTTTGAAATTGTGACTCACGGTTTCTGTTCCTTTGATGGTAAGAGATATGGACATCTTTAAAAACTTGTTTGTGCTTATTATGCATGTGACACCAATTTGTAATAGTTAAAAGGATGTGCTTCTACTGTCCCATGTTTTGAAAAAGGTCTATTGTATTGAAACACTTAATCAGCATGTCACCTGGCCCTAGTGACTGGTCCACAGAGAATAATAGCCTACTGCTGCTGCCAGCTAATGGAGGTACTTTTTCAATGCAAGCAACAAGGGTCTGTATTTTTGGAGCTGAAGATCCCTGGTTGTATCTCTGCAGATATTCTGTACTGGTAGATAGGTACAGTATTTTAAATTAATCTTGGAGGCAATCAAGTTATTCTAAATAAATTCTGACAATTTTTTTGTGAATCTAGATTGAAAGCTGTAGCATTTAAATTAATACAATAAACAGTTTAGGCACCATTTATTACTGAATTTATATGCAGGTTCTTTTTATGGCTTTTAATGATTTATTAAACTGTATTCTATAATTTAAGTATCTGACATTCTTATCTTGATCGGTAAAATTTAATCTGTTACTCTTGTTTTATGCTGGTGTAACTTCATTTATTTTAATCAAGTTAAACCAGTGTAAAAACAAAACAACTCATTAGTCAGTTGGGCCCCATTTGCTTTGTTCTAATAACATAAATGAGTAAATGCATTAAGTTAAGAGTACATATAAATATTAAACATAATTAAAAACCTTGTTTGAGAATTGGGTTTGTTTGTTTTTCTCATAATACTTATACTGTATGGAATCTAATTAAGCACAATTTGCTTGTTTTTTAAGAATACTACAATGTTGAGAATATAACCTTTTAAAACAATCTCCCAGATTTTAATTCTAACACTTTATTTTCAGAACACTTCTCATTAGCTTCCCCCTAGTGGCTAAAATAATATGTGTTCATGGAATAGTAATGAAAGGTATAGTGAAAAGGTTTGTGAGATATGAACATGTACGGCAAATTCACTGTCTTAAGAGAGGACTGAAGAATATTTTTACTTGTTGATAAAATGAAAATATCTGTTGTCTTCTAGATGTAACAATGGACTTTTAAATATCGAAGATGTTCTTACAAGTTTTGACAACACAGGGAATGTCTGTAAGTTATTAATTTATTCTATAAGTACAGTGTTGTATAGGTTGAAGCCTGATTTTGTTAATATTATGCATTACAATATGACTGTTCTATGCCAACCTGTCTTACCTGGGAAACACTGATATTATGGTGATGGTGGCATATAAAACCTTATGGTTGATAAATGTATGTTTATGCCTTTTTACATATTAAAATTGTAAAAACAGGCAGGTCTAGGTCTGATCAATGCAAACTTCTGATTTTTGTTTTTCCCTCTTGGCTGTAAATTTTATTTTGGGGCTAAGTACACAGCCAACACTTCAGAAAGAATGAAAACCTCTTGCCCACTAGTTAGCCATAGAAGCAGGTAACTTGCAGCATTTGTCCTCCATTTCTTTGAGGAGATACTTTGTAGTATCAGAGAAGGAAGAAATAGAGTAGATTTTCAAGGTCCTTATGTTAGCCTACTCAGACTGTGGTGCAGTTTAATTTTATATTAAACAAATGGCTGGCATTAATGCTGTCAAAACAGACTGTAGATTTTTGTCTGAGGACTGATTTGCAAATCTTAAATAAATGAATACAATATTCTACTTATTGATAACTTTTAAAACGATATTGAGAAGAACTGTAATATGTTAGAAACAAAAATGGCAAGTGGGGAAGGAAGAGAGTTGCGGGCTATCTCTTGAAGAGATAGTCTGCATGTACTATGTGCTTGATCCTTCAGTATCTCATACTCTATTCCAGGTTTGTTTTTTTGTTGCTTTTTTCAATTGGAAGGCTTAAAGAATAAAGTTGGGGGTCTTTAAGGATCACAAAGTCAAGAGACAAGTTCTTTTTTTCCTCTCCTCCTCCAAACTATGACATGAGACTATTCTTCTCAAATATGCCTGTTTCACCTCAAAATTTCTGTCTGTTTCTCCTCAACCTAAAGTTATATTTCAGTGAACACTGACAATTCAGGAGCAGAAAAATATCAATTTATTAAAGTATCCTTTTTGACTTCAAAGGAAAATAAATGTATGGATGAAAATTCAAAGTATGGACAGCTGTTTGAGACTAACATTCTGTGCCATCCATTCTTGACTTGGTAGCCTTCTTTTTTTAACACTGCAGATTTTTCTGCACAGGCCAAAAAATACTTAGAAAATGTGTTTTTGAAGTACTGCCAGGTAGGTGAAGCAGTTCACAGATTTCAGAAGAGAAATGAGATCTAAAGGATTTACAAGTAGCCAAAGGAATAATATCAAGGCCAAGGGAGAAAATCCAAATTTTGTGATAAAAGCTGATGTCAGGGACAATTTGAGTCACCAGTAGCTGGATAATTAAGCCAAGTGAAAGGATTGGGAGAATATGTGGATTTATGAGCACACCTTGGGATTTTGGGGAAAAAACATTTAGTGATACTGAAAATTCTTGTTTAAATGACAGATCAAATTTTTAAAAAGATTAAGTTATCATAGATTCATAGATTATATGGCCAGCAGAGACCATTATGAATACCTAGTCTGACCTGCTCTATATCACAGGCCATAGGACTTCCTGAATTACTTCCTGTTTGAACTAGAGAATATCTTTTAGAAAAACACCAAGTCTTGATTTTAAAAGTTTCCAGTGATGGAGAGTCCACCACAGCCCTAAGTAAGTTGTTCAAATGGTCAGTTACCTTCACTGTTAAAAATTTGTGCCTTATTTCTAGTCTGAATTTGACTAGTTTTAACTTATAGCTTTTGGATCTTTTTACCTTTGTCTTCTAGAGAAAAGAGACTTCTATTATCAAATTTTTGTTCCCCGTGTGGATACTTGTAGACTGTGATCAAGCCAAGCTATAAACTTCTCTTTGATAAGCTAAATAGATTTCCTGGAGTTTTACACTTATAAGGCATGTTTTCTAATCCTTTAATCATTCTTGTGGCTTTACTCTGAACCCTTTCCAATTTATCGACATCCTTCTTGAATTGTGGATGCCAGAACTGGACACAGTATTCCAGTAGCAGATGCAACAGTGCCAAATACAGAGGTATTATAACCTCTCTACTCCTACTGTTCATACATCCAAGGCTCTCATTAGCCTTTTTGGCCACAAATTCACACTGGGAGCTCACTTTTAGCTGATTATCCACCATGTCTGACAAATCTTTTTCAGAGTCACTGCTTCCAAGAATAAATTCCTCCATTTTGTATGTATGGCCTGCATTCTGTGCTCCTGGATGTGTGACTTCACATTTGGCTGTATTGAAACACCTGTTGTTTGCTTGCACCTAGCTTACCAGAGCATTCTAGATCACTCTGTATCAGTGACTTGACCTCTGCATTATTCTCTGTGTAATCTGTAAACTTTATCAGTGGTGATTTTATGTTATCTTACAGATCACTGATAAAAATATTAAATGGTGTTACCATTATCAACCAAACTTGTAATTTCATTTAAAAAAATCAATCTTGGTTGGCATTGCTTATATTATCCTCCTTTAATTCTTTATTAATCCTGTAACAGCTGTTCCATTATTTTGCCTAAGATCAATGTCAGGCTGAAAGGCCTTTAATTACTTAGTTCATCCCATTTACCCTTTTAAAATATCCTTATTCTGTGGGCAGTTAGTCCTCCTGCATTTATCTTCTTTAACATAATTTTACAATAAAATTAATACCTGTGACTTTTGTGCAGCAGTTTCTAAATTATGATTAAGGAAATAGTGATATTAGAGCATTTGCCTAAACATTCTGAGGTTAGATTATTCATTATTTTCTAGATGTCTCCTACTTGGATTTTTCTAGTGTTATGTTTGACCTTTTCTATATAAACCAGTGTCTGTTTTTAAAGAACTCCACAGTCTTTCCTAAGTGACAGTCCTAAGGTATCCCCTAGCATTTTAAAATGTTAAATTACTTCTGTTAAGCAACTAACTGTAATGCAAGTGGTCAGTGACAGTGTGTCCCTAGGCATCCTACAGAGCCGTCTCTAGTGTACGGCAAATCAGAGTGACCGCTCTGGGCCCCACGCTTTGGGGAGCCCTGCGGGCTGGCGCATATGGGTGATGCGTGAACCGCTGGCTGGGGGAGGCTATCCCTAACCCCACACCTTCCACCCGAGGGAGAGCGCGCGGCGCCGCAACCTCCGTGGTCCTGGAGCGCCGGGAGGGAGAGCACGTGGCGCCACCGCCGCAGCCTTCCCAGTCCCGGAGCGCCGGGAGGGAGAGCGTGCAGCGCTGCTGCTGCGGCCTCCCCGGCCCTGGGAAGGCAGACAGAGTGGCCCCAGCCCCCTGGAGCCCAGCGGCACTGCCAAATCAGGGCCCGGAGGGGGGCGGGGGGGAGTGTGTGGCCGGGGCCAAGCCTGGCTGTTTGGGGAGGCACAGCCTCCCCTGCCTAGCATGGTTGGTCCCGGAAGTGACGGATTCGTCACTTCCACCCCGGGCCCCGCACCCCCCTAGGGATGGCCCTATTTGTATTCATACTCCACACACTACTGCAATGACATTTGTTCAAAATATGCCTTGTGCGGTATCATTTAAAAACTAGTAACACACTGGTTATTAATATAATTGTAAAATGTATGTGTTAATGTTATATGTGAAATTATGGATTCTCTCTGTGTGATGTTATTAGAACAGAGGTTCTCAAATTGTGGTCTGTGGACCACCGGTGGTCCACGAGCTCCATTCAGGTGGTCCATGGATAGTTCCCTTTAAGGTGCGCACCTGGGTGGCCGCACACGAGAGAATGAAGGGCCACCCACCTAATTAGTGGAGCCGTGCAGGCGTGGCTCCACTAATCAGGTGCCTGGACCCTGGAGAGGACGCACATGTAAGTTGAGGTGGTGGCCTTGGGGGGAATAGGAGGCAGATAGGAGGGGCAGCGGGGTGAGAAGAGGGGGTGGGAGGAATTTGGGACATGCAGGGCTGCGGTGGCCAGAGAATGAGGTGCCTTTCCCCAGCTCCAGGGCTGCAGCTGCCTGGGAGAGACAGCCCTCCTTCCCAGCCTCAGCTCGGGAGGCTGCGCGGCGGGGGAGAGAGGGCACAGCTATCGCATTAGAAAGTTAAGACTACTGATATTAAAATATGAGTTGTGTGCTTTTATTTGTAGAACAAAAAAAGTTTATTATTATTACTTTTTTTTATATAACGCTTTTATCCAAAGCACTTTACAGTAGTTAACTAACGGGACAGAAAACATTTGGAAAGCTCATTAAATGGTCCGCCGAGACCCTCAGCAATTTTCAAGTGGTCCGTGAAAAAAAAAGTTTGAGAACCACTGTATTAGAACATGTTTAATTCCAGACAGCCAAGCCCTAGGTAAATGTGATAAACAGGTCTGTCCTAGACAAAGGAATGTGGGTTTACCTCAATTTACATATTAGCAGTAAACAAAGCCATTGAGCTAAACCAGCAGGCATATTATGATCCTGAACTTGAGAAACGGAAAATTAACATGGCTCCTGCACCCCACAGAGACACAGGAGGCTGAATCCCCAGGAGGCCTTCCTGCCTTCTAAGACAAAAACAATCCCTTTGGGGATATGAGGAAAAGAGAGACACTCCATCTTTATCCTTCCCCTTAGATACAAAGGAACCAAGCAATTTGATCTCTGTGATGGATCCTGAGCAGGCTGGTCAGTAAAAGCTGAAAAGGAGAGTGAAGGTGAGAGAAACAATCTTGAACAAAGACTATATCAAGCTAGATTAAGTCTTTTAGATGCGTGTTTTCGTTTTTATTTGCTTGTACCCATTTCTATCTTTATTCCTTTTACTTGGTATCACTTAACCTATGTTTTTTGATAATAAACCTGTTTTATTTTTACTATAAACCAATTGAGTGTTGTGTTTGAAGGGAAGGGTGTGTTTACCCCAGTTAAGTTAATAAGCTGTAATGGACTGACTTTTTTAAAAAGAGCAGCAAACTTAATATCTTCTGTGAATGTAGAGTGGTAGGGGCTTTGCAATGCAGACAAACATCTCTGAGAAGCTCTCGGAGCTGACGTTCACTGATGGGTGATGTTTGGGCTGGGAGAGCCTTGAGAAATTTGCCAGTGAGGAAGACAGACTGGTGTGGCAGGGAGCTGACACAGTCTAATTTCTAGTAAAGCTCACTCTTGCTAAGGCAGAGAGGTAACACTGTGGCTCACAACTCCAGCTATCTCCAGCAGTGTGTTACAGACAGATACAGCAATGGTCCCCATACAGTAATACTCTTTCCAGCTCAACAGGTCTCCCAGGTATGGACTTTAGTACTCATTAGGGACACACTATATACATATAGGTTGCTCACAGGAGACTCTGCTCTTTGCGTAGATCTGTACATTGCTGTAGGGTTTTTGCCTGATTATTAGATAAAAATATAAAATGTTTGCATTTTTGTTTCATCTACCATATGTCTCTGCTATATATAGGACCAGTGTTTTGGCTACAAGAGAGGTTTTTATACATTAAACATATGCTTTTATTAAATATTGATATTTAAAGTGTTTTATAAAAATAAAATAATTTTATATATTTGCACATCAAATGTTCTCTAAACCATAACATCATTTTGGTATCAAATAAGTATGATTTATTATTTTATTTCTTAGCTTTTTCCAGTAAGATTCCCAGTTATCTTTATTAACATAGCCTTCTTTAAAAGACCATTTCTTGTTAGTCTCGTGTGTGGTGGTTTAGTACCTGTTTCACTGTACTTTACTCTTTTTGCCGATAATTCTTTAAATAGTCCAGTGACATCACTGTACATCACCAAGAGTAGAATGGTAGAGCAGATGGAAGTACATATTACCTGTTGTTACAATTCCCAGTAGACATTAACTCATTCTAAGGTGAGCCACTAGCTGGCAGCACTATATAAAATATGGATAACCTGGTGTTAAAGAGTACATGTGACTGCTTCCAAAAGTATTACCTGATACAGGTAAGAGTATATGAAAAAAGAACCTTGAATAATTCTTCCATAGAACCAGTAGAAGAAGCTACAGTAAGCTATGTACATGAGGCTTCTGGCATTAAACTTGGAAACTGCTGCTTTAACGTCTTGCTTAGACTGCACCCTTGTGCCTGGTTTCAGTCTCTTTCTAAAAAAACATTTCAAAGGATGTATTTTTCATTAAAAGATTACTGCTAGAAGGTGGAAAAATCACAACTGGAAATCAGTATTATTTATTATTATTTTATATTTATTTATTTATTTCTTATTTTTAAAGAATGTGTAGGAGTAGTGTGGGGTTGAGGAATGATTAGTTCATTCTCCATGGACAACAAGGTGGTGTCTGCTAAGAAGGTGATACAGCCCCAGGCTTTAACAACTTTATCATAGGATGCTTCTTTAAAGGAAGTTCTGTGAGCTGTGGCCAACAGGTGACGCCCTAGCAGAGTGGTCCAGTGCAGCTGTGCTGATATCATGGGGTGGTATCAGCAGGCTTTGGAGGGCAGACACCTTGCTCATTCCATAAAGAGACAGTCCCCCATATCAGTAGAGTAATTGGGGGGAAAAGTCTGCAAGGAGATTCTTTTGAGTGTTTCCTCTCTTTCGCCTCCTCCAATAGAAGCAGGCAATCTGGGCCCACAATTGTTACATGATTATATCATACAATAGACATCCTTAGATTATTCATTAAAAGTAAACCTAATCAAGTGAAATGACTAAAAGATAAAATTATCAGAAGATTATAAATCTCCCGCATTACTTGCTGCAAGCCTAAACAAATTGTCTTGTGTGGGAAGCTGTGAAACACAATTGTTAAGCATTGTGGAGTTTTCAAGTAATATCCACTTGACGCCACCATATGCTTTTTACCCCAACAGCATACTCTGGAGTGTTGTCGTGATGTGAAGGTGCACATCTACCACAGGAATGAGTTTGCTTAGAAAAATACATTTTTTTCTTGTAAATTTTACATAAGATTATTTAATTGTGCAAACATTCCTTTGATTTGAAATCACTGTAAGTTCAAGTTTTTGTTTTCTAGTTAATTAACTATTTGTGTGATTCCATTTGAGTGTAAAATTACATGTTCTGGAACTGAAAAAGCAGCAGAGGGTGCTGCAGTTACAGAACTACCCGGCATATACTCTAAAGTAGCTGTTACAGAAAGCAGATACAGTTACTGTGAAGACTTAAACTTTCAACATTTAATAGATAAGTTGTAGATTTTTGTTAGTTCTAGTGACTCTAATTCTGTTTTAACTATACTGTAAAACTTCAGTTATAGAATATGACTTACTAGAGTCAAACAATACCATATTGTCTTCTTTGCAGCTCCATAAGAATTCTGTCTGAGGCATACCTATTAGTGGATTTTAACAATTATGGGTTACTTTCTGATTTTCAATAGTAGTTTGCATGATAAATTGCCATTTTTATTATATTATTTCTTTTTTTTGAGCATTAGTCACTTATAGCTTCTGTTAGGGTGCAGAGGACAATTAAACTGATTTGGTAATATGCAGGAATTGAAATGGAGAGATTTCCTTCTTGACTTGCTTCTCTGTGAAAAAGGGAAAATAATAATACATACCAAATTATTTCTCAAAGTTTAGTTAAAAAGGTGTTGGACTTATCTGCTTTTTCTAGTTATTGTTTTGTACAATAACATCTTGTAACATATTCATTACATGAGTATGCAAATGCAAAACTCTCAATTCCAAAACTGTTGTACAGTTGGATATAGTAATACACTCAGATAAATGAAGGTCGGGGAATAGTTAACCTAACATAAATTCCACCCACGGTAAAATTACATGTTTATTTGTAGAGTTAAAAGACCAATGTATTTTCTTGATACATATTTTTTAAAATCTGTTTTGGTTGTTTGTCAAAAATGTCATAGATTGAAACTTCAACATAGATTTCCGAAAGCATGATGAGTAGATATTTTTCTTGTTACTGAACTCATTTTTACATTCTATTCATCATAAACAATAGCGAAGACTCTCATTATCTATTGAATTGTTTTTACTCTAGTGAATTTTGATTGAGATGCTAGAAATTCAAAAACATCAATGTCATCTTTTAGAACATGGATATAGTTTTTACAAATTTGATTCCCTCTCCTTCCAAAATGAAGTATTTATTTGAGTTTTGGAAAATAAGCATGAGGTATGTTAAGTTTTCGTTCTGCCTACTTATGTACAATAACATCTTGAAAAATATTAATTACAAAACAGTATCTGCTTTTTCTAGCTAAGTCAAACACCCTTTTGTGCTAAATTTTGAGAAATAATTTGGTGTATGTATTTTCTCATTTCTGTTTTCCATAATTTTTTCAGTCAATATTTTTTCAAATCATATTCATTTTGTAAATTATTATTTTTCATTCTAAATCAATTACTTTTAACATAACTTCCCCGCTCCAATCTTTTCATATTTTTAGAAATGTGCTGTTGTGAAAGAAAACACGATTGCTAAATTACAGAAAAGAATCACATTTTCTTACACTCTCCTTTTCCCCTCAAATAACTGGAAGTAGAGGCTGTTTTTTTTCTTCCCAGCAGTGGAATGTAAGTTTCTCTTCAGAGGCCTACTAGTTTCTTCAGAGGTCTCACTGGGTAGCTCAAAGATATCTGAGCTCCGCTATGGAAAGCAGCTACTGATTCATCACGCCTGGAAGGAGATGCCATCAAGCTATCTAGGGAAAAGGGTAGGATGACATCCTTTATCGGCAGGTGCATGCTGCTCCTGCATTTCATGTAACATGTCATTCAGTTAGCTGCCACAAGGGAGTGAGACCCATTCTGCAAATGCTGATGCAGAAACTCCTCCTCATCCTCTATTTTTGGGGACATTCTTTGTTTTCTGTGATGGAAGAAGTATTCCCCTCTTGATGCTCCCTGCCTCCCACCATTCATCACTAGATGTCCCCCCTAAAATTGCCATTTAGCTTCTTCCCAGTCTCGTCCCACATAATTGACATTTAGAATGATTCTTGGTCATGTCAGAACTGCATGGGGGGATATGATAGAGATATATAAAATCCTGAGTGGTGTGGAGAAAGTGAATAAGGAAAAGTTATTTACTTGTTCCCATAATATAAGACCTAGGGGCCACCAAATGAAATTAATGGGTAGCAGGTTTAAAACAAATAAAAGGAAGTTCTTATTCACACAGCACACAGTCAACCAGTGGAACTCCCGAGGAGGCTGTGAAGGCTAGGACTATAACAGGGTTTAAAAGAGAACTAGATAAATTCATGGAGGTTAAGTCCATTAATGGCTATTAGCCAGAATGGGTAAGGAATGGCGTCCCTAGCTTCTGTTTGTCAGAGGGTGGAGATGGATGGCAGGAGAGAGAGATCACGTGATCATTACCTGTTACGTTCACTCCCTCTGGTGCACCTGGTATTGGCCACTTTCGGCAGACAGGATACTGGGCTGGATGGACCTTTGGTCTGACCCATTATGGCCATTCGTATGTTCTTATGTTATGTTCTTATGCATAGACCTTTGAGAGAGAAATGGGTACAACTTCCAAGTTTTTAAGTGAAAAAATTCAAGATGTGTGAGTGAGAGCAATGATCTACTGTGTACTTCCTGAAGTTGCCCCTTGGAAAGTTACAAATTACCAACTTCCAAGTACAATGTGTAACTTCCTAAAAATGTATTTTAAAATATAGGCACCTAAAAATTCTGTTTTACTACGGGTATGTCTACACTACAGGATTAATCCGAATTTAGATAATTCGAATTTGGGAAACAGGTTGTATAAATTTGATTGTGCGTGGCCACACTAAGCACATTAATTCGGTTTTTAACCACATTAATTCGGTGGTGTGCGGCCACACTACCCCATTACTTTAACCACAGTAATTCGGTGGTGTGCGGCCACACTAACCCTAATTCGAATTAACAAAATCGATTTAGGCGCTACTCCGCTCGTCGAGGTGGAGTACAGAAATCGATTTTAAGTGCCCTTTAATTCGAATTAACTGGCTCTGTAGTGTGGACGGGTGAAGGGCTAATTCGGATTAACGCAGCTAAATCCGAATTAAAGTTGTAGTGTAGACCAGGCCTACGTCTCTTGTAGCAGGGCTTCTTCTCCGTCTTGGTGGGTCCCGCGTTTCCTTCTAGCGGAGGGTCAGGATAGCGTCTCATCTCTCAGAATTCCCCCCACACTCTGTTTATAGTGGGTGGGGAAATTCTGTCTTCAAGTGGTCTTCCCGTTTCTGGGCCTGCTAGGCCCTCACTGCTTCACTGGGGCTTCTGGCCTCCTCGGTGGACATCCAGTGAGAGGAAAAAAGGGGGGGGCGGTCCCGCCCTCTATTCCGGGCCCCAACCCAGGGACCCTACAAGTAGCAGCCTCACTCTGCCAATTCCCAGGACAGCTGTTAGCTTTCCTGGGTTACTTCATAGAATCATAGAATATCAGGGTTGGAAGGGACCTCAGGAGGTTATCTAGTCCAACCCCATGCTCAAAGCAGGACCAATTCCCAAATAAATCATCCCAGCTAGGGCTTTGTCAAGCCGGGCCTTAAAAACCTCCAAGGAAGGAGATTCCACCACCTCCCTAGGTAACGCATTCCAGTGCTTCACCACCCTCCTAGTGAAATGGTGTTTCCTAATATCCAACCTAGACCTCCCCCACTGCAACTTGAGACCATTGCTCCTTGTTCTGTCATCTGCCACCACTGAGAACAGCTGAGCTCCATCCTCTTTGGAACCTCCCTTCAGATAGTTGAAAGCAGTTATCAAATCCCCCCTCATTCTTCTCTTCTGGAGACTAAACAATCCCAGTTCCCTCAGCCTCTCCTCATAAGTCATGTGCTCCAGACCCCTAATCATTTTTGTTGCCCTCCGCTGGACTCTTTCCAATATTTCCACATCCTTCTTGTAGTGTGGGGCCCAAAACTGGACACAGTACTCCAGATGAGGCCTCACCAATGTCGAATAAAGGGGAACGATCACGTTCCTCGATCTGCTGGCAATGCCCCTACTTATACAGCCCAAAATGCCATTAGCCTTCTTGGCAACAAAAGCACACTGTTGACTCATATCCAGCTTCTCGTCCACTGTGACCCCTAGGTCCTTTTCTGCAGAACTGCTACCTAGCCATTTGGTCCCTAGTCTGTAGCAATGCATAGGATTCTTCCATCCTAAGTGCAGGACTCTGCACTTGTCCTTGTTGAACCTCATCAGGTTTTTTTTGGCCCAATCCTCTAATTTGTCTAGGTGCCTCTGTATCTGATCCCTACCCTCCAGCGTATCTACCACGCCTCCCAGTTTAGTGTCATCTGCAAACTTGCTGAGAGTGCAGTCCACACCATCCTCCAGATCATTAATAAAGATATTAAACAAAACTGGCCCCAGGACCGACCCTTGGGGCACTGCGCTTGAAACCGGCTGCCAACTAGACATGGAGCCATTGATCACTACTCGTTGAGCCCAACGATCTAGCCAGCTTTCTGTCCACCTTACAGTCCATTCATCCAGCCCATACTTCTTTAACTTGGCGGCAAGAATACTGTGGGAGACCGTATCAAAAGCTTTGCTAAAGTCAAGGAATAACACATCCACTGCTTTCCCCTCATCCACAGAGCCAGTTATCTCCTCATAGAAGGCAATTAGGTTAGTCAGGCACGACTTCCCCTTGGTGAATCCATGCTGACTGTTCCTGATCACTTTCCTCT
>NW_020664471.1:7814365-7846170 GCF_002925995.2 Terrapene triunguis
CAGCAGTCTGGGAGCTGACCTTGTTTGTGAAGACAGAGGCAAAAAAAGCATTGAGTACATTAGCTTTTTCCACATCCTCTGTCACTAGGTTGCCTCCCTCATTCAGTAAGGGGCCCACACTTTCCTTGACTTTCTTCTTGTTGCTAACATACCTGAATTAACCCTTCTTGTTACTCTTAACATCTCTTGCTAGCTGCAACTCCAAGTGCGATTTGGCCTTCCTGATTTCACTCTTGCATGCCTGAGCAATATTTTTATACTCCTCCCTGGTCATTTGTCCAATCTTCCTCTTCTTGTAAGCTTCTTTTTTGCGTTTAAGGTCAGCAAGGATTTCACTGTTAAGCCAAGCTGGTCACCTGCCATATTTACTATTCTTTCTACACGTCGGGATGGTTTGTTCCTGCAACCACAATAAGGATTCTTTAAAATACAGCCAGCTCTCCTGGACCCCTTTGCCCTTCATGTTATTCTCTCAGGGGATCCTGCCCATCAGTTCCCTGAGGGAGTCAAAGTCTGCTTTTCTGAAGTCCAGGGTCCGTATTCTGCTGCTCTCCTTTCTTGCTTGTGTCAGGATCCTGAACTCGACCATCTCATGGTCACTGCCTCCCAGGTTCCCATCCACTTTCGCTTCCCCTACTAGCTTCGCTTCTTCCCTGTTTGTGAGCAGCAGGTCAAGAAAAGCTCTGCCCCTAGTTGGTTCCTCCAGCACTTGCACCAGGAAATTGTCCCCTACACTTTCCAAAAACTTCCTGGCTTATTGTCTCCATTTTGCTTGGGCGGGGTTCCTCCTGACCCTCCTGCCGGGGGACGGAGAGCCCCTAATCTCTGGTAGCCCTTCTGGGCGTGGCAGCACCACACCAAATGCATGGCTTAGGGCTGGTCTACACCCAGCCGCTAGTTCGGCGGCTGGGGATCGAAGTTCTGGGTTTGACTTATCGCGTCTGGCTGGACGCGATAAGTCGAACCAGGAAGTGCTTGCCGTCGACTGCGGTACTCCAGCTCGGCGAGAGGAGTACCGCGGAGTCGACGGGGAGCCTGCCTGCTGCGTGTGGACCGCGTCTGAACCGCGGTAAGTTCGAACTAAGGTATGTCGACTTCAGCTACGTTATTCACATAGCTGAAGTTGCGTACCTTAGTTCGACTTGGGGGGTTAGTGTAGACCAGGCCTGAGTCTCTCCCCTCTGGTGAGGTCCTTTTCTTCAGTCTTTGGACATGGAAGGGTCCCTAGCTCCTGTTTAAGGTAAGATTTCTCCCCAATCTCTATACCTATGGGGGTCTCCCCTGGTCCTTGTCAGCTTCCACACCTGTCAGCTCTCCAACAGCACGGCTGCACTCTCCCAATGCCTATCACCCTCCCTGACTGGCTGGGGGGAAGGCTTCTAACCCATGTTGGCAGGTTTTTAATTGGCTTCAGGTGTCCTAATTAACTTGGAGTAACCCCTGCTCAGTTACCAGGGGAAGAGGAAGCTGCTTATCCTGAGGCTAATACCTTTCTTCCTACACTCTCTTGTATCGGTCTGGCCTGACCCTGTCACACTCTATAGGGGGAGCCATAGTAGTGAAAATACTCCGTAGCAGCCCCAGGAAGGAAAAGGTATCCATAGTATAGATAGGGTCTGAGGACATAGAATTTGTCTATGAGACTTCAAAATTGTATGAAATAGGTCACATTTTTACCTCTTTTAGTCCACTGTTCCACTTAATATTTTGCACTTCTGTAATGTTTACTACCCAAGGATCTCAAAGTTCTTTAAAATGTTAAAGAATTAAGATGCATTAAGTTAGGAAAACTATCTCTATCTTACAGATGGAGACACAGAAATCAGGCTAAGACTGCAGAGGAAGATTTGTGTTAGAAGTAAGAATAAAATCTAGTCCTTCTTCCTGGTGCTGCATACGGTCTACAAGTCGATACTTCCCTATTTACCGAATAGGGGACATAACACTTGCCTTCCAGCAATCTTTCTGTTCCCTACTCTCTAAGGCCTGTTGTTCTTCTCATTTACAGGCTTATGACGAACCATGACCCCTAACCCCATAGTTCAAAAAGTCCGCTTCTCACCAAATTCAAATAATAATTAAGACTGTATAATACAATTCATACTAACATTGTTGGACTCCTTGATTTTTCTGAGGCTATGTTTACACTACTGCAGTAAGTCGACCTATGCTACACAACTCCAGCTACGTGAATAATGTAGCTGGAGTCAGTGTACCTTAGGTCGAGTTACCGTGGGGTCTGCACCGCGGGGGGTCAAGGGGAGAAAATCTCCCGTTGACTTACCTTACTCTTCTCATCGGGGATAGAGTACAGGGGTCAACTGGAGAGCGATCTGCAGTCGATTTGGTGGGTCTTTACTACGCCCGCTAAATCGACTGCCGGTGGATCGATCTCAGATTGTTGATCCCAGCTGTAGTGTAGACCTGCCCTGAGATATAATGGTTTTTGCAAATCTTCTATCAGATTCTAATCAAAGCCATCCAAACCCAACAGACATTCAGAGATAGTCCCAGAAGTTACTTTAAGCCACTGTAGACTGTTCTAAATGTTTTCCAGCATATAGCTTGCAGGAGTTATATTGGAAAAGAAAAGTAGCAGTGGTACTCTGAGGCTCCTCCCACAAACCAAGATCTACCCCCAGAAGACCAGATAGTAAATCACCTAGAAGTTCAAAATGTGATCATGCATGCTCTGCTGGTCATCTTTGGGCTTGGCTCCTGCTTGGCGCATCTCAGATTCCTTGCTGAGGTCTCTTGGGCTCCTTGAACTTGGTTTCCCCTTTGTGGGCTCAGAAGACCCCTGAGCTCTGCTCCTTCCCCTGTCTTGTTGGCTTCAGAGGTCAGTTTTGTTGGTAGTGGAAGGAATAATCTGTGATATTCTTACAATCACCACCCATTTAGGATTAGAGAAGAGCCAAGAGAGCGCATAAAGAGTTGGAAAACATGCCTTATAGTGAAAGACTCAAGCAGCTCAATCTGTTTGGCTTATCAAAGAGAAGGGTAAGAGGTGACTTTATCATAGTGTAAGTACCTAAATGGGGAAACAAAATTTAATAATAGTTGTCACAGGGTGACACTGGCCCTTTAAGGGGGAAGAGATCTGTGCACCTGTGACTAGTAAGCACACTTCCACTTCATACCGTTCAATTTGTCTTAAAAGCAGGCTGCTGGTCCCTAGTGGTGAGAGAGGGGCCCTAGAGGTGAGTCAGAGCTGCTTGGGACTCAGAAAAAGGGCAGGTGAGAGCTGCCTGAGAAGTCCCTGAAGGAAAATAGGAAAGGGATAAGTGAGAGCCAGGGGCGGCAAGTTGTATGGGGCCCGTGGTGCCCGGGTTCCAGGAATATTCAGGGCCTGGGAGCCCAGCTCCACCAGTGTTCGGAGCCGGGTCTCTCCCCCGGTTCTGCCTACTGGCCCTGCGCGCCTCCCCCGGAGTGTCCCCCGGCCCCTGCCTGCTGGCCCCGTGTGCCTCCCCCGGCCCCTGCCTGCTGGCCCCGTGCGCCTCCCCCGGAGTGTCCCCCGGCCCCTGCCTGCTGGCCTTGCATGCCTCCCCCAGGCCCCGGAGCGTCCCTGCCTCAAGCGGGCAGCTGCCCTGCAACTCTGCTCTGTGCTCCATTGCCGCAGTGGAGCAGCGCTGCCGGCTGGCTGAGGCGGCTTCTGCACCTGCGGAGGGAGGAGGGAAGGAGGCACACACATGACTGGCAGTCCTCCCCTCCCCCGCACGCACCAGGAGGCGATGCCGAAGGGGCTTCTGGGAGATGGAGTCTGGACCTCACCTGAGCAGCTGCCGGGGATTGGGTGAGTGTCTGACAGTGTGATCCGCATCCCCCCGCCGCCTGCAGCCACCACTCCTGCCCCACGCTGGGCAAGGGGCAGCCCCATCCCCCGTGAGGCTACGGTGAAGGGCAGCAGGCTGCAGCAGGGAAGGAGGCCACATGTGATGGCAGCCCCCCCTCTCCCAGCACCCACTACAGGGGAGTTGAGGGGGCTTCCTGGACCTGAGTGGGGCCCGGCCCCTAGGAGCACATGCAGTGATGGTGCCGGGTGAGTGTGCTGCCGTGGGGGGGAGGGCTGGAGGACTGTGAAGTCCTCCTCTCTGGCCCCAGCCCCAGCTCTCTGCCTGTACCCCAAACTCCTCATCTCCAGCCCCACCCCACCCCAGAGTCCGCACCCCCAGCCAGAGCCCTCACCCACCCTGCAGCCCAACCCTCTGCCCCACCCTGAGCCCCCTCTTGCACTGTGAACCCCTCATTCCAAGCCCCACCCCACAGCCCGCACCCCAACCCTCTGCCCTAGCCCTGAGCCCCTCCCACACCCCAAACCCCTCATCCCCCCCACATTGTTAAACGCTTACTGTTTCCAGTCCATTTTTACATTATTTAAAAAATATATATATTGGCTTACAAGGCTGGTGTGTGTGTGGGGTAGGACTTGGACTCGTTCTGGGCACCACCAAAAATTATACGAACCTGCCGCCCCTGGAGCTGCCTGAGCACAGGGGAGAGGAGTAGGGTGACCAGATGTCAGAGGTCAAATATCGGGACGCAGGGGAAGGGGGTGGGAGCGGAGCAAAAAAAAAAAAACAAACAAGCCGGCGGCGGAGCAAAACAAAAAAACACCGGAGCACAGGAAAAATTGGTGGGGGCTGAGAACCCACCAGCAGCTCCACGCACCGCGCCCCCCCCCCGCACCAGCTTGCCTCCGCTCCGTCTCCACCTCCCCCCTCGGGGAGGGGGGCAGCACACAGAGCCCCCTCCCCCCCAGCCAGAGGGACCTGCCAGGGGGCCAGGTGAGTCCCAGCAGTGCTAGCCTTACCTGGAGCGGCTCCCAGGAAGCATCCAGCAGGCAGGTCCCGTCCCTCTGGCTCCTAAGCGTGGGTCGGGTCGAGGGGGGCGGGGGCAGAGGCGGGGGGGCTTTCTGCCGGCTGCCGGCGCCTACGGGTATGTCTACACTACAGGATTAATCCGAATTTAGATAATTCGAATTTGGGAAACAGGTTGTATAAATTCGATTGTGCGCGGCCACACTAAGCACCTTAATTCGGTTTTAAACCACATTAATTCGGTGGTGTGCGGCCACACTACCCCATTAACTTAAACACAGTAATTCGGTGGTGTGCGTCCACACTAACCCTAATTCGAATTAACAAAATCGATTTAGGCTCTACTCCGTTCGTCGAGGTGGAGTACAGAAATCGATTTAAAGGGCCCTTTAATTCGAATTAACTGGCTCTGTAGTGTGGATGGGTGAAGGGTTAATTCGGATTAAGGCAGCTAAATCCGAATTAAAGTCCTAGTGTAGACCAGGCCTACAAGCCCTGCCCCTGCAGCATGCAGTGGAGACCTCCTCGCCGCCTCTGTGCGTGCCTGGGGAGTGGGGCTGCAGCACTCTGCAGGCTCCTGCTGGCGGGCGGGCGCCGGGAGTTCAGCTGCGCTCCCCCAGGGCCCAGGAAGAAGAGGTGAGCAGCGCTGGCGGCGCCGGCTTGCGTCCTCCACCAGACGGTCCCCCGATATAGGGACAAAGTGCGTCCTGATCGATTTAAGGTCGGGACGCGGGACAAGTCCCCTAAAATTGGGACTGTCCCGATAATATCCGGACGTCTGGTCACCCTAGAGAGGAGAGACAGAAGGAGCAGCAAAGTTGCTTAAGGGAAACCTGGAGATAGCAGAAAGCTCTGCTGGCCCACCCTGGGAAGAGTGAGGAATTGCAAGGAAGCCCGCAGAAGGAGATGCTTACTGACCTTCCTGAGCCAGAGAGGGCTGAAGGCTGAGAGCGACAGAGAGAGATCCCTGCTGGAGGGCGAGAAAGGGCTGAAGGCTGGGGTGAGGTGTGGTAAGAGATACTGGAGCAATATCTGGTAGGTGAGCAAGGTGAGAGAGAGACTGCAGCTGCAGAAAGCATTAGAATAGTGAGAGACGCCGGTGCTGTAGATTGATGGACTGCTGTGGGCTAGGTTTGTTATGGTTTATATTCACAGGAATTTCTTTTGTGATAAATATTCAGAAGGACTATTTGGGCTATTTTAGGGAAGCACTGAAGGGAAAACTGATGCAGGTGCATTGGTTGTGCCGGGGCCTACTGCTGGAGTGCACCTAGGCAGAGGCTGCAATATACAAGAGGGTCCTTTGGTGTAGCAGACAAAGATATAACAATATTCTGTGGGTGGAAGTTGAAAGCTAGATCATTTCAGACTAGAAATAAAGTGCAATTTTTTAACAGTAAAGGTAATTTACCACTGGAACAACTTAGCATGGATTTCCTTCACTGGAAATTTTTAAATCAAGATTGGATGTTTTTTTAAGTGATATGGTCTAGTTCAAATAGGAATTCATTCAAGGAAGTCCTCTGGCCTGTGTTATAGAGGAGGTTGGACTAGTTATCACAGTGGTCCTTTCTGGCCTTTATAATTAATTAATCAATCTATTATGTCCCTCACAGTAGTTTGTGTAGATCTTTATAATATGACTGTGTCCCTCGTCTTTCTTGCATTCTTTTATGTGCAGTGTCATATTTGACAATAATGGTATTTCAATTATTGCCCTTGAGCATGTGCGTTAAGCCCTTTTGCTAGGAATGGAGCAATTCATACTTCTCTATTGTTCAAGGCAATCTGCAGACACAGTAGTCATTGCTGTGTCTGTGACGCTCAGGAGTATTTTGAAGACTTTTTCGAATGATAAGGATTAGAGACTGACTGATTCTAATTCTGTAGCATAATGTGTCAACCTAAAAAACAAACAAACTAAACACAAAGATAAACGCCTTCTCTCTGAGCTCCCCAGGGGCGGGCGTGTTTTGAATCTTAATTGTTTTTTGCCTTTTGTGAATTGTTGGTGGGATTACGTTTTATGTTGTTCTTGGGTGTAGGTCCAGGTAATTTTACCAAATAGTGTGTCCTAGACTGGAATTGGTAGTGCTGAGTATTTGCCTAAGATGACTGGCACTGGAGCCTCTGAGAGTATGTGCTCAGTCCTGTGGGGAGGGGATGCCTCATATTGCTCAGTGATGATCTCTTCCACTGCCTGAGGTGTGGTATTTGCAAGCTATGAAGAGAATCCTGACCAATCCTCCTTTCTACAAAGAAGAATGGTATTTAGCAGTGGAAAATGTTGGGTTACTTCAGGCTCCCAAACCTTTGTGGAACACTTGTCTATAAGGATAAATAGTGAGTCCTTCATTTCTGTGAAATCTGTATAGAATTATCTAATGGTATTTTAGATTATGGGAATGTGGCACTTTTCGAACTATATCTGAATATTCTGGGAAAAAAAGGGATCATTGCTTAAACTGTCATCTTTCAAAAGAATGTGCATAATGAGACATCCATTTACCTGTTTGAATCAGGTAAATATCCATCTTGCAGTGAGGACATTTGCCAGCTGACCACAAAAGCTATCCTTACATGGATATTACAAGCCAAGTTTTCAAAAACAAATATGGGCAAAACTCTTCAGGCGTGGTGGACATGTGTACAGTGAGATGATTGTGCCTGTAATTTGTGTTCAGTTATCTGTGCCCAGGCATTCCAGCTTGTGTGCATCTTAGCTGATTGTTCAAAAAACTTGTTGTGTATGTCATTCTGGAGTCATTTTAATTCTAGTAAAAAGTGTTGCCAGGATAAATACGCATCTCGGTACCATGCTTCGTCTGTTCTAGTATTATTGTAATATGAAGAGCACATTGGAACCTCTTCACTATGTTCCAACTAAATTATCACAAGGAACTGGATCGTTCCATTTAAATTAATTACAATAATTTTAAGATAGGGTATGACATCTTTAATTAGATTGGTCATAGGAATAGAAGAATTATTATTTTAATTAAATTTAGGAATGAATTTTATTGTAATGTTTGGTAACTTTTCTTAATCACCTTTTAATTGAAAGTGGGTTGGATGACTATTATTAAAGTTGTCATTTTAGCTGGCATATTGTATATACTAAACCTACAATCTTTTTATTTGCTGCACAGCTTTGTTTTGAAGCAAATACTTGGATATAATTTCAGAGCAATTAAAATGAATAGCGGCAGGCCGGTTTCTGTTTCATAACTTGAGTTACAGTAGGATGTTGCAGTTAGACAGTATACACTAGTTATGCGTATAAGCCTCAATGTACTCTCTCCCTCTTGTATCATTCCACTGTAGAAAATATTTCAAATGTGATACTCTCTTTTTGTGGAGTATAGAGAAATCCCATTTATCTAAAATGTTTCTGGGACTTGGAAACATTCAGATAAATGGGATTGTGGATAATCTGAATATTGACCTGGTAAGTGATTCTTGCTGGATGATGTAACCTAGATTCCCAATACAAGGGAGTTTCAGATGAATGGGGTTTACTCTGTACTCCACAAAATTAATGAAGGCATATGATCAGGGAATTGCCCAAGTTATCCTCTCTTCAGTTATTTTTAGAACACAGTCATATGGCACAACAGCAAACTATCCTGATGAGAAGGAAAGGTAGGAAGAATAGTAAGAGGCCAATATGGCTTCATCTGAAGGTCTTTTATGACTTGTAAATAAAAAGGAGTCCTGAAAAAAAAAAAAGTGGAAATATGAACAAATTGCTAAGGATGAGTAGTAGAAAAGAATAGTACAAGCATGCAGGAACAAAATCAGAAAGGCTAAGGCACAAAATGAGTTACACCTAGCAAGGAAGGTAAAAAGAATAAGAAGAGGTTCTATAAATACATTAGGAGCAACAGCGAGATGAAAGAAAGTGTAGGTCAACTACTTAGCAGAGAAGGAGAGCTAGTACTGGATGACATCAAGAAGACTGAGGTGTTTTAATGCCTATTTTGTTTCTGTCTTCACTAAAAAGGTTAGTTGTGACCAGATACTTAATGCAGTTAATACTAAGAACAAGAGGGAAGGAACACAAGCCAGAATAGGAGAAGAACAGATTAAACAATATTTAGATAAACTAGAGGTATTTAAATCAACAGAGCCTGAAGAAATTCATCCTAGATGCAATATTGGAACAGTTAACTATTATTTTCAAGAACTCCTGGACAGGGACGGCAAGTTATATGGGCCCGTGGTGCCCGGGCTCCAGGAATATTCAGGGCCGGGAGCTCTGCTCCACCAATGTTTGGAGCTGGGTCTCTCCTGCGGCCCCGCCTGGGGCGTCCCCCGGCCCCCGCCCCCCCCCCCCCCCATGTGCCTCCCCCGGGCTCCAGAGCGTCCACCCCCCCCCCACCCCCCGAGCGTCCCTGCCTGAATGAAAGCGGCGCCTCTCCCTCGCCTGCCTGCGCTGCTGACTACAGCACATCACAAGAGCTGCGTCCACGGCAGGCTGAGGCAGCTGGCTGCTGCTGCACCTCAGGAGGGGGAGAAGGGGAGGAGGCACACACGTGCTTGGCAGCCCTCCCCTCCCCCGGCACCCACCGGGAGGAGACGCTAAGGGGGCTTCCAGCGGGAGACATCTGGAGTGGACCTCACTCACCTCAGCTGCTGGGGCTTCGGTGAGTGTTTGACCCTGTCCTCCACCCTCCCCCACCCCCAGCAGCCACCACTCCTGCCCCATGCTGGGCAAGGGGCAGCCCCATCCCCCACCCCCAGTGAGGCTAGGCTCTGGGATGGAGCAGGCTGCAGCAGGGGAGGAAGGAAACCACATGTGATGGCAGTCCCCTCCCCCCCAGCACCCACCCACCCCCTCCCAGAGCCTGCACCCCCATCCCTTTCCCGCATCCTCTCCTGCCCCCAAACTCCCTCCCAGAGCCTGCACCCCCAGCCCAGAGCCTTCACCTAAACTCCATCCCAGAGCCTGTACCCCCACCCCCTTCCCACACACCCCCTCCTGCACCCAAACTGCCTCCCAGAGCCTGCATCCAAACTCTCTCCTATGCCCCCACCCCTGGCCCCAGCCCAGAGCCTACACCGAAACTCCGTTCCAGAGCCTGCACCCCCTCCCATCCCCAAACTCCCTCCCAGAACCTGCATCCCCACTCCCTTCCCACACAACCTCTCCTTCCCCCAAACTCTCTCCCACAGCCTGCACCCCAGCCCTCCACACTCCCTCCCAGAGCCTGCACCCCTCACCCCCTCCTGCATCTCCACCCCCTGCCCCAGCCCGGATCCTGTATCCAAACTTCATCCCAGAGCCTGCACCCCAGACCCCATCCCAGAGCCCAACCTCTCAACCGTCCTACACCCCAATCCGCTGCCCCCGCCCAGGGCCTGCACCCCAGACCTCCTCCCCCCACCCAAACTCCCTTGCAGAGCCTTAGGCAGGTGGGGGGGCGTAGTTTTGGGGGGCGGGCTCTGGGCGTTGTGGGCAGCACCAAAATTTCTACAAACCTGCTGCCCCTGCTCCTGGAGGATGTGTGAAAAGCCGGAAGACTGGAGAAGGCAAACATAATATCTATCTTTAAAAATGGGAACAAACAGGACCTGGGGAATTATAGATAGGCTTGGCAGAATTCAGGGGTTTTGTTTATAATTTAGATGAATAATATTGGTGTTTATTTTTAAGTATTTTTTTCAATTTTTATTGATTTAAATGTTCACAGTTGCAGGAAATTATGGGGGGAGGTCAGATGATAATTATTTAATGATAGCAGAAGTTGAAATTCAACAAGGTAAAGCTTTATAACCATTAAAACACATTGTCAAAATATACAATACACATGTCTAACTTTGCCTATCTGTAAATTTCAGTTATTATTGATGGAAATATTTTTCATTGGTTTGTGTGTGTATGGCGAAATAGATTTACTGACATTTACCAATAAAAATCCAATCCTGCCAAGCCTAATTATAGACCAGTCAGCCTAACTTCAATATCTGGAAAGATACTGGGACAAATTATTAAACAATCAGTTTGTAAACACCTTGAGGATAATAGTGTAATAAAGTAATAGCCAACATGGATTTGTCAAGAACAAAGCATGCCAAACCAACCTAATTTCTTCCTTTGATAGCATTACTGGCCTAGTGGATTGGGGGAAGCTGTAGATGTGATATAATTTGTATTTTAGTAAGGGTTTTGACACAGTCCCACATGACATTCTCATAAGCAAACTAGGGAAATGTGGTAAAGATGAAATTACTATAAAGTGGGTACACAACTAGTTGAAAGGGTAGTTATCAATGTCTTGCTGTCACACTGGGAGGGCGTATCTAGTGGGATCCTGGAGTGGTCAATCCTTGGTCCATACAATTCAATATTTTCATTAATGACTTGGATAATGGAGTGGAGGGTCCGCTTATAAAATGTGCGGATGACGCCAAGCTTGGTGGGGTTGCAAGCACTTTGGAGGACAGGATTAGAATTTAAAACAATCTTGACATATTGGAGAATTGGTCTGAAATCAACAAGATGAAACTCAATAAAGGCAAGTGCAAAGCACTACACTTAGGAGGAAAAAGTCAAATGTACAAGTACAAAATGGGGAATAACAGGCTGGGTGGTAGTACTGCTGAAAAGGATCTGAGTGTTATAGTGGTTCACAAATTGAATGTGAGTCAACAGTGTGATGTAGCTGCAAAAAAGGCGATCATCGTTCAGGGGTGTATTCACAGGAGTGTCATATGTAAGACATTGGAGGTATTTCACTCTATTTGGCACAAGTGAGGCCTTATTTGAAGTACTGTGTCCTGTTCTGGGTACCACACTTTAGGACACAAGAACAAATGTGGACAAACGTGATGATCAGTTATTGTCCATGTCCACTGAAAGTAGGACAAGAAGTAATCTTAAACTGTAGCAAGGAAACACAGGTTATATATTAGGAAAAACTTTCTAACTATAAGGATAGTTAATCACTGGAATATGCTTCCAAGGGAAGTTGTGTAATCCCGGTCATTGGAGAACAGGTTGGACAAACACCTATTAGAGATAGGCTAGGTATACTTGGTCCTGCCTCAATGTAGGGGACTTGACTAGATGACCTCTTGAGGTCCCTTCCAGCCCTGCATTTCTGTGATTCTATGAAATGTGAAATGCTAATTCTAACACCCTATGGTGCTTTATATATGATATTAACCCTGTAATACATCTCTACCCCGATATAACGCGGCCCGATATAATATGAATTCGGATATAACACGGTAAAGCAGTGCTCCGGGGATGGGGGGGAGGGGGGCGGCGGCGCTGCGCACTCCGGTGGATCAAAGCAAGTTCTATATAACGTGGTTTCACCTATAACGCGGTAAGATTTTTTGGCTCCCGAGGACAGTGTTCTATCGGGGTAGAGGTGTATTTGGTTACTCTTAAGAGGGTTCTGGTTTTTTTAAACTCCAAAAATTTACTTACCTTTAAAGAGATTTTGTCAACTTGAAATCGAGCCAGTTTTGAAAATTTACTTCAAGTCCTGGCTTTACGCCTGAGTCCCCTTGCTAATTTTTGTGTTTTTATAATTATATTTTCCTTTATTCAAGACCTCTTTCTCCCACCATTCAAACTAAGGAAACTACCGTACAGGGTATTATTATTATTTATTTTTATTACTGTAGTGCTTGTAAGCCCTATTTGTGGACCAAGAGCCATTGTACTATGCATTGTACAAACAGAGCAAAAACATGTTTGCTTCCCCAAGGACTTTACAATATAAGTGTCAGAAAGGTGACAACAGGGGGATAAACAATGAAACAGACTATATTTAGGTCTGATCTAAAGCCCTTTGAAGTCAGTGTAAGTGTGTCCATGGATTTTGATGGGCTGTGGATCAGGCCCAAAATAAGCGAACTGTAAAAAGGAGTCAGTTAAGCAAGAGTCTCTGTGAGAAATAAAAGGAATTCTATTGTCCCCATCACCATATGTTTAAGTGCATATAAAGTTATATATGTTTTTCTGGTGTGTATAAACTCCTGCAATTTATTTTCTTTTATTACATTTTATCTATTTTTAAGATATTATTACAATTTGTAAACACGAAAAACACTTTCTTTTAAATTAATCTTGTGCTTCAGACTTCTACAGTATAATGCACATGCATGCACAGTAAATTATCAACTAATTCCCATTTAGAAACAATTCTCTGTGGTTTCTAGTAGCAATTCTGTATGCTTACATTGATCAAATTATATAGCAACTCTCATGAGTGAGTAATTACAGTAGAACCTCAGTAGCATGGGGGATCCATTGTGAATTAGTGAGATTTTTTTTTTTTACATGGTTCCAGCCCTTCTACCTTCTCATTGGAAGGGGACTCAGTGATATGAGGTATATTGTAGTTTGCCTCACATATGACAAGGGCAAGAGCAATGACTGTGCATTAGGCCAAAGCAGTGTGGCCCCATTCTTATTCTTTTCGTGCATGCATTTAAGACAGTAAGTAAGTGATTATTTTTATTGTTGTATTGCAGTAGCACCTAAATGCAAGACATTTGAATTCTGAGTTGTACATAAATAGAAATTGAATTCCTTTAGCAGTGACTGAATAACTATGGCCCCAGTTCTGCAAATCCTCATGTATGTGATTAACTTTGTGAATTAAGAAGTCTTATTGAGTTCCAGTTGAGTTCAGTGGGTTCACTCATGTGCAGCAAGTTAATGACGTTCATAAGTGATTGCAGGATAAGGGGCCTAAATAAATTTTTCCAGTGTTCAAGCTATTTCCGGTAACAAGTAACGACAATACTTTAGATACTCAGAGCACCTTATATTTGTTTTCGGCAAAACTGGCAAGTTTTTAAGAGCCCTCATTGTAGGTAATCCTGTTGCTGCAGAATAGTGAAAGTGAGTATGTGTGTTAATTTTTTTTTATAAAAGGAGAGTAGTGTACAATAGTGTGTTTTATATAACTTGTAATTCTTTAGTTTAACTTTGCCAGTGGTTGCTGAGCATTTATACTAAAGTGTTTATTTGTTTTCTGGAGATCATGGTTACTTCATTAGCCATCTTACCATTGTATTTTATTTGAAACCATTTTAATGCTTGTTTTTCCTGTCTGAATACTGTAGAATAGGATAGTCAACAAAGTGACAAAAAACTTTTTTTTTGGCCTATAGTTTCTGTGAAGATGATGGAATGAATTGAATGAATCATTACACTTAATTACACAGTTCTCTTTTTATGGAAAGTCACCATAAGCTTTTCTACATGTAAATTTTTGTGCTTTATGGAAGTGAGAGAGAATAATAGCACTAGTTTGATTATCTGTGTTACCCAAGCTTCTCCACACAACTCTGTCTGCACCTCAGTGCTATCATCCATTCCAATCTTGAGGAGTGACTGCTAATCATGCTAAACTGTGTCTTGGTTTTGTGACATGGGCAGATGTCCATGAAGAACTAGGATGAGGCTGTTACTCACTTTCACTTGTAACATGAGCCAGGGTTTGAATTTCAAGGTGAAAGTGCATTAATCCTACAGTATCGTCCAGCTCCCAACATACCGTAAAGGTAACAGATTGTAAACTGACATAAGCCTTTATTATAGGAGTACCCAAGTGTGTTGGTAGTTCTAGCACCTGAGAAATGATACTCTGCAAGTCAGAGTCGTCATATGCACTGGAGCAAAATTAACAAGAAGCTAAAGTAACTTTTATAACCTTGTCCTTTGACGTTTAATTTTATTGTCTAGCTCTGGCATGTGTTTCATGACTTAAATTCACCTTTGTTTCAGACAGCCTCCACAGAAACCAATGTATTTCTGAAACCTTTAACATGGAGCTTACAGTAATGTTAAGTCAACTTTCAAAACAGTCTTTTACATTAAATACTTAGAGAGACTCTTTAAGCTTAAATGGTCATCAGAGAAGGTATTGTCTTTTATTTTTACCAATCTTTATAGAGGTTCATCGTGTCTTCATGATTGCCAGATAATAATTCCCAATTGATATAAATGTTTCTATATTCAAATGGCTTCTTATATTAGTGTCACAATTTGACAACTGCACCTGTATTCCCTCTCCATGTTCCACCAAAGTTCCTGGCTCCTCAACCATCACCTCTCTTTGGCCAGAGTCTGCACTTTGCTTTCTCTCCAGAAGTTATGAACAGCATAATGGCCCACAGTTATAAGTTACCACACAGCTCTTTATAAGCATGCACATGTATTCTTAAGGTGCAAGCATTACAGAGACAGCATATAAAAGCAATAAAATAACTTGCATGCTAAAAAGCTTATCAGAGGTCACCCCAACTCTGATCTTGGGTTCTGGTATGGATCAGTCCATCCAACTTTTCCTCAAGGATTGGGGGCCTGTCCATCTGCTGGATCAGAAAAAAGGCCCTGGATCATTTTAAACACAGGCTATTTATCAAGAAGTCCTTTCTTTGTCTGTTTGTCTCTGGAGAATCCAGTTTGAACCAGTATATTCAAATCTCTCTAGGAGGTGGTACTTCTCTAGGGGGGGGATTATAACCTGGTTGATTTGCCTAAATCACCACCCACTGTTTTTGTTTCTTGGAGGAGCTATGGAAGCCCTCCCCCATGCAGTATAACCCAATCATACATAAACCATTCATTTGAAACAATGAACCTCAAAGATACTTAAACTTAATTCAATAAAGTCTCCCAAATCAAGGGAGGAAATTGCCGTATCTGTCACAATTCGTAATCAGTTATAACATCAAATGACCTTGCCATATCTGTACATAAAACATCTTACTATTCATATAACAATGATATCAGGCACTTGTTATGTGGAGGCTTGCATTGAGATACAATACATCTCAAAAAGAGCTTACGCCATCTTAATCATTTGAGAAATACAAAAGTTTTCACCTTTAAGTGGAAACATGAGTTGGAAGTAACCAATATCTTCTGTATAACATTCCCCACCATAAAATGTTCTCCAAGTTTAAAGAATGAAGACTTCAGTGTTTACAAAGGAAATAAATTTCAATAAGGATATTTCTCAAATTCTTTGTGTGGAATTTAAACTCAGGTTTTTCTTTGAAAAAGAAAAGGGATGTTGGTATAGTCCTGCTTTATCTATAGATTTATTGTACTGATAATACAACTCTGTATTCCTTTTCTTAAAAGATGAATGTTTTACATGGTTTGTTGTTTCTTGACCCACGGTCCTTCATAGTTACAGCAATTAAACTTCTATTAAATATTGTGTGCAAAGCAGAGATTCCAATACCAATACACCTTGTAAATGTAGCACAAAAGAAAACAGTATAAAGTTAAAGCAAAGCAAATTTAAAATGCAGCTGTCTGTGTGTATAACATTTTAGGGGTCATAAACTACTTTGCCATGAACCATGCTTATCTTCTTGATGTTTGCTTGTCCTTGGGAGACAGAACAGAAACCTTCTGGAATTTCTTTAACCAGCCTGAATATTTTATAACGTAACTAACTAAACATGAAGAGGTATTGTTATATTTTTCAAGCATCCTGGTTATAACATTCTTGTATATCTTAATAAAGACACAAACAAGCTTGTAGTAACTTAAAACAAGTTATACTAATTTTGTTAGTATTATTTCTCTTTAACAGCTGCATGATCTAGTGGTTAGATAGTGGAAGTGGGAGTCAGTAGATAAGGCTTCTAATCCAAGTTCTGACAAATTTAGTGTGGGACCTTTGTTAAAGTCGTGTAGGACTACATTCTCAAAATTGTCCACTAATTTTAGGTGCCTCAAGTTTTCAGTGCCCAACTTTAGACACTTAGGCTTGGTATTTCAGAAATGTTGACAACCTGCAATTTCTATTCAAGCTAATTGAAGCTGTGGGAGCTCAGTGGCTCAGAAAATCAGAACCTGGGAGACTCAAATTGAGTACCCAAAAAATTAGATGCTTGAAATTAGAAGCCAGTTTTGAAAATTTTGGTCTCACCCTCTTTGTGCCTGTTTTCCTATCTGTACAATGGGGATAATAATGAACATAAATGTACAGGAATAATCTATAGCATTATAAACACTTTTTTATACTGGAATAACTGGGTCTATACTGAGAGGGAGTACTGCTTTAACTATGCCAGCTTCAAACTGATGCAGTTAAAGTGATACAACGACTGTGTTTAGGGCTTGATCCAGCAATGGACTTAAGCATGTGCTTAGTTTTAAGAAAATGAATAGTGCCAATGACTTTACCTACTCACATGCTTAAAGTTAAAAATTCGCCTAAATCCTTTGCTGAATCAAAGCCTAAGGGCCTAATTTTGCATGCCATAGTTCTTTTTCGAGTGCTTGCTCATGTCCATTCTAATGTAGATGTGTGCTTACCTCGAGCACCACCCCCGGAAGGTTTTTCCCTCAGTGGTATCTCTTGGGTTTGCTCTGGTGCTCCATTGAGTCGTGTGCTCATGGCTCCAGTATAAAGGGTCCTGCCGACCCACCACCCTCTCAGTTCCTTCTTACCACCCATGACGGTTGCTGGAACTACAGCTCATCCTTGTACGTCACAAGTACTCCTTTTCTGTGGATGTCATGAACATACAGCTAAGGGTAGCATAAAATCCCTCCTTTACCTGTAAAGGGTTAAGAAGCTCAAATAACTTGGTTGGCACCTGACCAAAAGGACCAATAAGGGGAGAAGATACTTTCAAATCTAAGGGGGACGGTTTTTGCTTTGTGCTGTGTGTGGGTGCTCTCTCCGAGACAAAGGGAGAGACCAAGCAAGTAATCCAGCTCCTACTGAAATGATACATCTTATATAACAGAAATAGTAAGTAACAGCAAGGAAATGCGTTAGATTATCTTTTGTTTTAGCTTGTGAATTTTACCTGTGCTAAGAGGGAGGTTTATCCCTGTTTTTGTAACTTTGAAGTTTGCCTAGAGGGGAGCCCTTTGTGTTTTAAATCTTATTATCCTGTAAAATTACCTTCCATCCTGATTTTACAGAGGTGCTTCTTTTACTTTTTTTTCTTTATAATAAAGGTCTGTATTTTTTAATAATCTGATTTGTTTTTAGTGTTCTAAAAACCCAAGGGTCTGGTCTGTGCTCACCTTGTTTACCTATCTGGTTGGTAGATTGTTCTCAAGCCTCCCCAGGAAAGGGGGCGAAGGGGTTTGGGGGGATATTTTGGGGAAACAGGAACTCCAAGTGGTCCTTTTCCTGAATCTTTGTCTAACTCACTTGGTGGTGGCAGCTGTACTCATCCAAGGACAAGGAAGGATTTGTGCCTTGGGGAAGTTTTTAACCTAAGCTGGTAGAAATAAGCTTAGGGGGTCTTTCATGCGGGTCCCCACATCTGTACCCCAGAGTTCAGAGTGGGGAGGGAACCTTGACAGTGGAGTTTGATTCTTTGATTATATATAGTTATCATTATTCGTAGTTGTTAAGTTTCAGTTGTTAAGTTAGTTAGGATAGCAAACCCCACTCAACGGGGTAAATCCTTCCCAGCATAGGGGCATGCCTCGGTCTCCAGAGTTTAAGCCTTGTGCTTTGTGCCACAAGCCTATGCCTGTCAGTGGCCCCCATTCCAGCTGCCTTAAGTGCCTGGGGGAGGCACACGTGCGGGAGCGCTGCAAGATCTGCAAAGACTTGAGGCCCCACCAAAAAGGACAGAGACACTAGGCTTAGGTTTCTCCTCATGGAGGCAGCACTTCATCCTCCCTCAGAGCCGAGTCCGTCAGCCTTGATAAGAAGCGCCCTGGCTTCTTTTAGGGAGACTCAGCATTCATCCACATCTCTGGCACTGAATAAAGGACACCCTTCTGTTTCTCGGGACTCCTGGCACCATCCGTCATCCCTGGTGCTGAAGAAGATCACTCCAGCCAGGGACTCTTGGCACCATTCTCCATTGCCACTGCTGAGAAAGAAGGAGAAGAAGACTGACAGAGGGTGATCCCCAACTCCGAGGTCTGGGGGGCAAAGAAATGCTAGCAGAGTGAGACCCATGCTGGGCCACTCTGAGGCTCCTGCAACTTTTCCGGTGCTATTGATTCCAGCCCTAGAACGGGCACCTTTGAGTCCGGCACTGATGGACTCTCTACCAAATGAGAGCCCTCAGAGCTCCACTGCCTTGGCGATACCATCTATGCCAGAGGCTTTTGAAGCCCACTAGAGATTTAGACTCTCTCCAAGTACCGTTGTCTGATGCTGTACAGGAGATATGAGCAGCGGCGGCACTGGAGGCAAGAGGTCCTACGGCATCAAGGCCTCAGGTGCCTTCAAAAGGGAAACCAGCGATGATGGCGCAACCCCGATCCCCTCCCACCCAGACACCTTGTCCAATCTGTCTACTCCACCCCACCAGCTCCCAGTCCCAGTCTCCTTCCCAGGGCTCATCTTCCAATCTGTGGTCTGACTTGCAGAAGTGATGAACATTCACTGCTGTAAGTGAAGTCCATGGGAGCTGTGCTTTAATGTTTAACGGGCTACTTAATGCTAAGTACTGTTTAAAAAAAAAAAATCAGGGCATCGCAAATTGGGTACTCAAACTAATGGAAACTTTGAACTTCATCTTTCGGTGCCTCAGATCCTCAAATGTAAAATGGCTTCACTTCACAGGTGTTTTGAAAATAAATTAAATAATGTTTGTGAAACACTCAGATACTGTAGTGCTGAACACGGTTGAAAAGCCCATGAAGAAATTAATAGTTCTATGTTCCGAGCAGGGTATGAGTAATGTGCAGTAAATTAGGCACAAAAAATTGAATAACTGCTCATTAAATGAGCAAAGTCTGTCCTGTGCACTGAATGAGGCAGGGGTTCTGTGGAAAAAATAGTTTGAGAGCATGTAAAAACTGTATCATAATGCATATGCACAAGACGGGTGCATAACGTTGCACCGGGAACTTTAGTTCTGGCATTCCATCATTTTTGAGTGCTTGACTTTGCAACCTTAATCTTTGTTTAACAAGGCTTTTTGTGTGTAATTTTATATTTATATCACAGAGATTACAGAATGAATTATATGTTTAAAGTCGTCAGTACATGAAAACAATGATTCTACACTTCTTGAAGTGGCCTTTATAGAATGAAAATGAAATGCCTAGGTAGGAAGTGTACCAAGAAATCATTATATTCCTTTTCAAACTATATTGCATCTGCATATATTCAGTACAGCACTTCATTTCTAACCCCTAGACACAGAATCATGCTGTGATTCATAATACTGCTATGTTTTAAAATCAAATATTGTTTTCAAAGAGAAATTCTAGTAAAGTTGGCTAAGCTGCATATAATAGCCCAGCTGGCGTCTATAGGTTTGATTCTTGAAGTGTCAATCCAAAGGATATGTAAAACCAAGATGTTCTTGTTTTAGCAAATGTCTGGTCTTTGTAACTAGAAGGAAGTCAGACCACTAGATGATCATTATAGACCCTTCTGGCCTTTAAGTCTGAGTCTAAATGCAGGCCTATTTGTTTAAAAAAAATGATTTGCTGCACTGGTTCTGAATCTTGACTTGCCCTACTTGTTTATCTTGTAGTTAAGAAGCTAGCTTTAAAGAGAGTGACTTCTAATTTAGCTGAAGATGTCACATCTTGAACCCTAGCCATTGAGGATGTGTCTTGTAAAACATTAAAATTGTTCAACATCTTTATTAATGATCTGGACGATGGGATAGATTGCACCCTTAGCAAGTGCGTGGATGACACTAAACTGGGGGGAGAGGTAGATACGCTGGAGAGTAGGGATAGGGTCTAGAGCAGGGGTGGCCAACCTGAGCCTGAGAAGGAGCCAGAATTTACCAGTGTACATTGCCAAAGAGCCACAGTAATATGTCAGCAGCCCCACATCAGCTCCTCCCAGCGCCTCCCACCCACTGGCAGCCCTGCTGATCAGTGCCTCCTCCTCCTCCCTCCCCACACCTCCCGATCAGCTGTTTTGTGGCATTCTGGGGTATGGGGGGAGGAGCGAGGACACAGCAGGCTAAGGGGAGGGCATGGGAAGGGGTGGAGTGGGGGCAAGGTCTGTGGCAGAGACAGGGGTTGAGCAGTGAGCAGTCCCCGGCACATTGGAAAGTTGGCACCTGTAGTTCCAGCCCCGGAGTTGGTGCATATACAAGGAGCCGCATATTAACTTCTGAAGAGCCGCATGTGGCTCCGGAGCCACAGGTTGGCCACCCTTGGTCTAGAGCAGGGGTCTCAAACTTAAATGACCACGAGGGCCACATGAGGACTAGTACATTGGCCCGAGGGCCGCATTACTGACACCTCCCCCACGCCACCCTTGGCCCCGCCCCCACTCCACCCCTTCCATGAGGCCCCGCCCCTGCTCCACCTCTTCCCACCCCTTCCCTGCCCCCATTCCAACCCCATCCCCAAAATCCTCACCCCAACTCCACTCCCTCCCTGCTGCCAGGGGGTGCAGGAAGGATGAGGGGTGCGGCAGGGGGTCAGGCCAGGGGGTCGGGGTGCAGGAGGAGTGCCGGAGGGGGCTCAGGGCAGTGGGTTGGGGTGTAGGGTGCAGGAGGGGTGAGGGGTGTGGCGGGGGGTCAGGGCAGGGGATCGGGGTGCAGGAGGGGTGCGGCAGGGGGCTCAGGGCAGTGGGTTGGGGTGCAGGAGGGGTGCAGGGTGCAGCAGGCAGCTCAGGGAAGAGGGTTGGGGTGCAGGAGGGGTGCGGGGTGCAGCAGGGGGGTTAGGGTGCAGGGTATGGCAGGGGGTCAGGGTGTGGCAGGGGGCTCAGGGCAGTGGGTTGGGGTGCAGGAAGGGTGTGGCAGGGGGTCGGGGTGCAGAGTGCGGCAAGGGGCTCAGGGCAGGGGGTTCGACTGCAGGAAGGGTTCGGGGGGCGGGCTCCGGCCCAGCGTGCACCGGGGGCAGGGCAGTCTCCCTGCCTGCCTGCCATGCCCCCGCGCTGCTCCCGGAAGCCGACAGAACCTGGGGAAGGCAGGGCGCAGGGGTGTGTGTTGCTGTTGCTTCAGGCACCGCCCCCAGCATCTCCCATTGGTTGGGAATGGGGAACTGCGGCCAATGGGAGTTGCTGGGGGCGGTGCCTGATGCAACATCAACACACACCCCTGCGCCTCTCCTCCCCTACATTCTTTCCACTTTCCGGAGCGGCACGGGGGCAGGGCAGGCAGGCAGGCAGGGAGCCTGCCCTGCCCCCGGTGCGCGCCGGGCCAGAGCCGTTCTAGGTAAATGCTGGGGGAGGGCGGGGGGGCTGTGAGGAGCTCGCGGACCACAGAAAATAACCTCGCGGGCCGCATGCGGCCCATGGGCCGCGTGTTTGAGACCCCTGGTCTAGAGTGACTTTAGGGTGACCAGACGTCCTGATAAAATCCGGACCGTCCCGATTTTGAGCTGTTTGTCCCGCTCAAATCTCTGGTCAGGACGCAATTTTTGTCCCGATATTTTGCGCCGCCGGCTTTTTTTTTTTTTTTCGTCCGGCCGGCAGCCCGTCGCTTTTTTTTTTTTTTTTTTTTGCCCCTCTCCCCCCCCCTCATATTTTCTTCATCTCATCTGGTCAACCTAAGTGACCTAGACAAATTGGTGGATCGGGCCAAAAGAAATCTGATAAGGTTCAACAAGGACAAGTGCAAAGTCCTGCACTTAGGATGGAAGAATCCCATGAACCACTACAGGTTGAGGACTGACTGGCTAAGCGGCAGTTCTGCAGAAAAGGACCTGGGGATTATAGTGGATGAGAAGCTAGATATGAGTCAGCAGTGTGCTCTTGTTGCCAAGAAGGCTAACAGCATATTGGGCTGCATTAGTAGGAGCATTACCAGCAGATCGAGGGAAGTGATTATTCCCCTCTATTCGGCACTGGTGAGGCCACATCTGGAGTATTGCGTGCAGTTGTGGGCCCCCCCAATGCAGAAAGCAGGTGGACAAATTGGAGAGAGTCCAGCAGAGGGCAACAAAAATGATCATGGGGCTGGGGCACATGACTTACGAGGAGAGGCTGAGGGAATTGGGCTTGTTTAGTCTGCAGAAGAGAAGAATGGGGGGATTTGATAGCAGCCTTCAACTACCTGAAGGGGGGGTTCCAAAGAGGCTGGAGCGTGGCTGTTCTCAGTGGTGGCAGATGACAGAACAAGGAGCAATGGTGTCAAGTTGCAGTGGGGAAGGTCTAGGTTGGATATTAGGAAACACTATTTCACTAGGAGGATGGTGAAGCACTGGAGTGGGTTATCTAGGGAGGAGGTGGAATCTCCATCCTTAGAGGTTTTTAAGGCCCGGCTTGACAAAGCCCTGGCTGGGATGATTTAGTTGGGATTGGTCCTGCTTTGAAGAGGGGATTGGACTAGATGACTTCCTAAGGTCTCTTCCAACCCTAATATTCTATGATTCTATGATATTTTATTAATTTAAATGGTCATAGATGCAGGAAATTATGGGGGGGGGGAGGCAGACAGTGGAGGGGGCCAGACAATAATTATTTAATAGCAGTAGATGTTGATTCAAAAAGTTAAAGCATTATAACTGTTAAAACATAAATTGTCAACATCATATCAAAATATGCAAAATAGGTATCCTTAAATTAAACTCTAATATGTTCTCAAGCGGCATTTATCTTACTTTGCCTATCTGACATTTTGATTATCAACGTATTTTTTTTTATGTTCTAGTTGTATAGAGTGAAATTGACATTTACTAATAAAAAATCTAATCCTTCCAAGTCTACTCATATTGCTTAAATTGAAGAGCAAACTGCTGCCAAGGATAGAAGTTAGTGGCAGCTAAAAAGGGGGTAAAATTTTGGAGAAGAGGAATCTCAGACAAATTTGAAAAGATTTGATCTGACTGTTTAGAAATCTTTTGATTAATTCCTAGCAAAAGGAAACTGAGAAGTTCCTCTCCTTTCTCCTCCCTGCCCTCTTCCTTCCTTTTCAATTGCTTTACTTTTTTGTTTTTTGTTGTCTTTTTGTTCTCTCCTTATTTGGGGGGAAAAAATAAAATGTAAATGAAAATAATAATTAAACCCTTATTTAGTGCCCATAACTCTGTTGTAAGACGCATAGTGGTACAGTATATTTTTCTGCAGTCATGAACACTAATACATTATGAGATTAAGTTTAATAAAACTAAGCAATAAAACATTTCTTCTATTAATGTTTCAAACATTAACCATATATGGACATAATAGCAAGCTAGTAATATTATCTGTAAACAGACACACCCAAATCATGAGGTTACTTGCTGACTATTATGTAAAAAAAAGTATTAATGTGCAAAACAATGCTACCAGGTCGTGTGTGTGTGTGTGTGTGTGTGTGTGTGAGAGAGAGAGAGAGAGAGATACAAATAACACAGAAGGACAAAGCACAAATTAGATTAAAGGTTAGCAAGAGCAATTTGAGTTATCTCTTGTGCTTAAAGTTTTTTTTAAAGAAAATAATAAAGGGGGTAGAATATACATTATAATAGTTCTTTAACTTTTTACTTTGCACCAGCAGCATGTATATGTCTGAATGTGATACTCGTGCAAGACAAATGGTGGCATGGTACTCTGGCTGAAAATGTAATGGCTTTACACTTTAACCTTTAGCCCTGAAATGATGCTTGAGTGGGGCTTAACTCCTAAGTGAACATGTCTGAGTAAATAAGGCCGTAGTTTCACATAACAGAGAGATACATTTTTTAGATCCTTTGCTGATTATATTGTGTGAGGGTCAATCTTCTGCCCTATTTCTGAAACTTGGGTCAGAATAAAGATTTTAGGGTCACTTCTTCAAGTACCTAAGCCATTACCATGCTCTAATAGGCCTTGATAGCTCATTTTGTAAATTCTTAGCATTAAGCTGGGCATTGTTTGGATTCATTTCAAATCCTGCATGTACTCCGCAGGGTTAATTAACATCTTCAAAATGTTTCTTGTTGGTTATTGTGAACCAAAGTGTTTTGGTTTGTTTTAATATCTTATCTCAGTGTGAGAATACTCTAAGTGTAATCTGTGTTTGAAACCACTACAGAAATTCAGTAGTTAAAATTATATTATAGCAGTAGTTAGATTTTTCAAACCTGTGTTTAGGGACACAGACAATTCTTATTCACTTGGCTTAGTCTCTTTGCCTTGTTTTGAAAGTTACCTTTAATCTGTTTTAAATCCATAAAGGAAATGAATTTAATAGTTAAAGGACATAACATCAAATATCTTGGTGTATCTGGATTACATTGTTTAGATACAGGAATTTTAAGCTAAATTCTCAACTCTACCTAAATGTCCAATTATAGTAAAATAAAAGTTTAGATTGCTACTCAATTACTTCTTTGTAAAATGTTGTTCTCTATTACTCATTTATCTTTGTCTCCCACCATGTTTAAAGGACACTGCCATCAGTTAATTAATCATTTAATTGGAACCATAAAGCAATCATGTAATTAGGCAACAGAATTCAGTCATCCCCTGAAATTTACAGGTGCATATCAAAAGGTATAAAGTGAAATCCCAATTTAAATGATTATTTTTCAGTATCAGTGAGAAAAAGAAACATTTTAATTTAAAATACTTTAGAACTTCAGAGGGCAAAGGGCGGAGTGTCATTTTACCATAAACAAGAAGAAAGTGTGCAGTTCTGACCTTAAACACAAAAATTGTCATCCAAAAAGTTGTATGTATTTGAAAAAAAAATGTTGAGTGAGTGGAAACTACACTAAAACAATCGTTATATTGTCAAAGCACAGAAATGGGAGACCCAGCAAGGTAAATGATGGTAATATTGAAACAAGTCAAGAAAAAGCTCATGTCACTGAGCTTGGGATACCACAAGAGGGAGTAAGGAACATAATAGCAACATCAGTGCAGAAACTTCATGAAAAGTATCAAGGAGTAGGAGTTTGGAAAGAAAAGTTTATAAGAAAGTTTTGGAAACCATTATTACATTCCTTCTTCTGAGGGAGAGGAGGTTGAATTTGAGCTTGAAGGGAATATTGAGAAAATTACACTAACTCGTGCTTAAATTTAGTGTGTTTTAAGTCAGGTTTGGGCTCTAAAATCTTAGAAGATTTGACTAAGGCTTTAATCCTGCAGTCACATCCATGGGAATGGAGCCTTGTGTTTCCGGTCTATGCTGGAACTTCCATATTGCTATTTTTAGTGCAGTAGCATGAGCCCTGCCAACACAAGTCTGTTAATCTGCACTGGGACACTAGCTAATGATGTGTTGTAATGTTAAATCCCCTTATATTTAAGGCTTGTTTTACAATTTTGAATGGGATCCATTAATTGAATCAGTCTCTTCTTTGCACCATCATCTCCTGTTCTTTCAGTCCTTGTGAAGAGGCACACTCACTGCCAGTGCCATCTACAGGTTGGGCAGGGGTGTGGAAAGTTGCCCTCCTCCTGGGCATTCTCTTTTCTTACTACCTGTCTGCCCTGTGTTGGTCTGTCCTTTCAGTGACTCAGTTCTCCGGCCAGGTCACGTGTTCAAGTCCACCCCTTTCAGGGTACATATGAAGAGTCTAATAACTGGGAGGTATTTGGGATTAAGTGAGGGATTCAAGGCTTCCCTTTGGCCTGGGGTCTCTTTGTCCTGACCCTTGTATCTTCAGGGTCTTCCCACTGCGGGATAGACCTCCATGGTTGGTCTTCTTTAGGAGTTGGTAAGGGAGCCTGGGTCCACCCTTTCCACTGGGATCTGATCCAGGTTCAGTGGCAGGCAGCTAAATCTTGCACCCTGGAATGCACAGTGCCTCCCTGCATCATTTCCTACCTATCCCCTCTCTTCCTACAGGGTAAAGTTAAGAATTAGGCACCAAAATAAAGTCTCTGACCTTCAGCGAATCATAGGTTCCCTTGTTTGTAGGCTTGGTGAGGTCGCTATAGCCAGGCCTCAGGCAGCAAGAGCTCTTAGATGCTCCTTCTCAGGAGCTCAGAGTGAAGATCTGCTTACCTCCACTCTGCCTGCCGCTGAGGTCTGGTCTACATTACAAACTTAGGTCAAAGTAAGCTGCCATGCATTGACTTAGTTGTGCATTTGTCAGCCACCGATGTAAGCACTCCATTAGGCCAACATAGTAACCCCAACTCCCCAAGCAGTGTTGAGCCATGGTCGATGTACTAAGATCAATGCAGTATGAATGTAGACGCTGTATTACATATGTTGACCCTAACTGTCTTCTAGCAGCTGTCCCATAATTCCCAACACTGACTGCTCTGGTCACAATTGTGAACTCCACTGGCCTGGGGTCACAAAGACTGGAAGGCCCCGCTTCCCTTTAAAGCCCTGTGAATTTTTAAAATGCCTTTTCCAGTTTGTCCAGCTTGGTGAGCACACCTGGCAGCACTCCATTGTTGTGTGCAACTGCCCAGCTGACAGTGCCAGCTACATGTTACAGACATGCTCCAGTCTGGAGCAGACAGGAAATATGGGCTCTCTTGGACCTGTGGGGAGATGAGACTGTGCTAGCACAACTATGGACCAGGCATAGAAATGTAGACATCAACAAGCAGATTGCACAGGGATACAGGAGAAGGGGTATGATAGGGATCAGCAGCAGCGCTGTGTGAAAGTGAAGGACCTGCATCAGGCATATCAGAAGGTCAGGGAGGCCAACAGTCAATCCAGTGCCAAGTCACAGACCTGTCTCTTTTACAAAATGCTGCATGTCATACTTAGTGGAGACCTCACCACCACCACCTCATTGTGGATATCTCAGCGGAGTCTGAGTCACAGGCCCCTGGCATGAATAGTAAGGACAAGGAGGAGGACGGGGGCCATGGTCTGGTGGGGTCCAGCTATGCCATGAGCCAGGACTTGTTTGAGACTCCACCACAGTCCAGTCAGTCCCGGAAGTCGACCATGGGCGAGCCTTATGCAGGGGAAGGAACCTCAGCTAAGTGTGTAAATTTATTTCCCATTACAATGATGGCGCCCCCACCTTAGCAGGACACAGCTATCAACTTTTCATTAATTTACTCATACTTTAAGGGGTAGTGGTACAACAGAGAGAAGTAGCTTGTTATCTGCTTTTCATTCCCCTCTAGAGTTAGGCAGGGGGAGCCCTGCAGAGCAGTTAGTTCTTCTTTGAGTGCTTGCACATGTCCATTCTGTTGTAGGTGTGTGCGCGCCCTGTGCATAGCCGCTGGAATTTTTCCCCTGCTGGTATCCGTTGGGTCGGCTCTAGCGCCCCTTGGTGCCATGCGCTCATAGTGCCGGTATAAGGGGCTCTGCCAAGCCCGTGCTCCTCAGTTCCTTCTTACTGCCTGCGACGGCTGTTGGAACTTCCCTCCTTGCTTCGGCAAGACTCTCTAGTGGTTCTTCTTGTTACCTAGTTGTACATAGTTAGTAGTTATAAGTTTAGAAATAGTTGTTCGTCGTTTTTAATAGTTTTAATAGATTAGTTTTGTGGGACACCTCTCCATTACTGGAGAGGCACCCACCGGGGCATGCCTCGGTCACTGGGGTTTAAACCCTGCTCCTCCTGTGGTAAGCCGATGCCAACAAGTGACACTTGAGCTGTCTCAGGTGTTTGGGAGAAACCCATAAGAAGGAGCGCTGTCAGATCTGCAGGGAGTTCAAACCCCGCACTCAAAGAACTGCGGTGCGAATCTGAAAGTCCTCCTAATTGAGGCAGCACTGAGACCAGCCTTGGAGCCAAGATCTGACTGGGCACCGAGTACATCTGCGTCAGTGCATAGTGCACCCCCAGCAAGTGGAGGCTCTCAGCTCTGCTCCACCTCACCGGTGCCCAAGAAGAGAAACCGTCGGAACCAAGACAAGAGCTGGGCCCCAGCACCGAAGGGAGATGGGCAAAGACAATGGAATGGAGCGAGACCCATGTCAGGCTGCTTTCCGTCACCGCCTCAGTTAGCGGCCTCATCTGTACCGCGAACCCCACCCAGAGAAGCACCACAGCCCTCTTCAGGACGGTGCACAGAGCACTTCGCAGTGTATCCATGCCAGAAGCTTATGCTGTGGCTAGAGACTTAATGGCACTTCCAGTACCGGGGTCACTGGGGGATCTGGAGGCGGCACTGCCAGCAGACATGGAGGTCCCTTCTATAGTCAGATCGGCACTGAGACTAGTCTGTAGGTGAAAACCTCCCTTGGGCACTTTGTCTAGAGCGTCACCATGGCACCCCTCTCCGGCAGCAGGTGGATCGGCACCACCATGGTTGCCCCATTCTTCTTCCACCTCCTCTTCGGAGTCAGAGGTGGAGTCTTGCTACTTCCATCGTCGACACAGCCAAGACTGCCGGCACTGCTCTCTGCACCAACCCTGCCCAAGTGGAGCGAATACTACTATGGCACCACAGGGTACCTAGCCGATGGCACCGGGGGGACCAGCACACATGCAGTGGGCATTCCCACTGGGACATGGCTGTAGCTTGAGACGTTCATACTCTGTGGCCTTGGAGGGCCGAGCTTTTCTGGTATTGCATCGAGATACCCCAGAACCCGCACCCAGTATCGAGTTCTGGGCCGAACCCAGCGCCTGGCAGCAAGAACAGACCCCTCTGGCAGGGAGAGGGGCAGACATTATACTGGCACCACGTGCTTCCTCCTCCTCCTTGCCTGATGAAGCATTGTTGGCAAAGGAGTTGTCCCCTATACGGGATGATTATAGGACCCACCGGGACTTATTGAAGCGGGTGGAGTCCAACTTAAACATCCAGGCAGAGGAAATAAGGGAATCTATTGAGGACTTCCTTGACATCTTAGGAGTTGCAGGTCCCTCTACGGTGGCCCTTCCCCCCCTGCATGATGTGATTATGAAGCCCATAAAATCTTTGTGGCAGAATCCAGCCTCCCTCCCATGAACAAGCACATGAAACAAAAATATTTTGTACTGGCCAAGAGCTGTGAGTTCTTGTTCTCTCACCTTTCCCCAGGGTCCTTCGTAGTGGCAGCTGCCAAAAAGAGAGACTGTCAGGGCCAGGCGGGACCGATGACAAAGGCAAAAGACCCTAAAAAATTAGACCTACGGGGGAGAAAGGCCTAGTCTACAGGGGGAATTACAGCTCCAAATAGTGAATCAGCAGGCCCTGTTGGCCCATTATGATTTTAATATGTGGGGATCGATGGACAAATTCATGGACAAACTACCCCAGAATGATAGACAGGAGTTTTTGGCTCTCATGGAGGAGTTTTTGGCTCACAAGACAGTGGCAAGAACTTCATTGTAGGCAGCCCTGGATGCTGCGGATTCTGCGGCAAGGTCCATGGCCACGGCTGTCACCATGTGTAGATCGTCATGGTTGCATTAGTCAGGCTTCCCTCAGGAAGTGCAACAGACAATCCAAGACCTGCCTTTTGAGGGAACCTCGCTCTTTTCTGAACTAATGGATGCGAGGCTTCATGGACTTAAAGATTCAAGGGCGACACTGCGATCGCTGGACCTGCATGCACTGGCTCCGTCAGAAAGGTCCTATAGACATCAGCAATATGGGTGCTATTGCTCCCAGCTGGCTAGACAAGATCACCAGAGGAGAAACAGGGGGATTGGGCGCAGACTACCTCTGCCCTTGTCCTTCGCGGGACCTTCTCTGGCACTTCAAGACACTTGTTTTGATGAAGCATTTGAGGACTGACTACCAACCCCCCTCCTTCAGGATCCACCCAACTCTATCTTTTCCAGCACCTGTCCTGTTTCCTTCAAACCTGGAACCACATCACTTCGGACCGCTGGGGCCTAAGCACTGTGGAATCTGGTACACCCTCCAGTTTGCTTCTACACCACCTTCCCACCCTCCTTCCCCATCCCTCTTCAGGGAACCTTCTCATGAGCTGCTACTGCAACAAGAAGTTCAATCTTCTTTGGATGGGAGATGTGGAAGAGGTTCCACTACATCTAAGAGGGAAAGGGTACTATTCCTGGTACTTTCTCATACCCAAGGCCAAAGTGGGCCTCAGGCCCATCCTGGACCTATGTGGGTTCAACCGTTATCTCAAGAAGTTGAAGTTTCACATGGTCTCCTTGGCCTCCATCATCCCGTCGCTGGATCCAGGGGATTGGTATGCCACCCTCGACTTGACAGACGCATATTTCCATATATCCATTTTTCAGGGCCACAGAAGGTTCCTAAGATTTGTGGTGAACCAGGCCCATTACTAATTTGTGTCCCTGCTTTTAGGTCTGTCGGCAGCCCCAGAAGTATTCACCAAACGCATGGCAGTTGTAGCGGCCTTTCTAAGAAGGAAAGGGGTCCACGTCTTCCTGTACCTCGATGACTGGCTGATCAAAGGTCGGTCCCGAGCGCAGGTAGAGGCGGATATCACTCTGATACAATCAACCTTTCAGTCACTGGGTCTACTAATTCAGAAGTTGACCCTCATACCAGTGCAGCATATAGAATTTATAGGGACAGTCCTCGACTCCCTACAAACAATAGCCTTTCTACCTGAGGATCACCTCCAGGAGATTTTGTCCCAGATAAGCTCCTTGCAGTCGCAGCTGATTATGACAGTGCAGGTTTGTGTAAACCTCCTCTGGCACATGGTTCAACATGTGAGGCTGAGACTCAGACCTCTCCCAGCTTGGTTAGCCACTGTCTACTCCCCGTCCAGACACCATCTGGATAGGGTCCTCACAATACCCCCACCAGTTCTGGACTCACTGATGTGGTTAGACCGCAATACGAACTGCACGGGGGTACCCTTCGGAAGGCCTCGACGAGCCACACATCTGATCACAGATGCCTCAAAGCTAGGCTGGGGAGCCGTTCTCGGACACCTCAGGACTCAAGGTCTGTAGTGTCAAGAGGAGCTCTCGCTCCACATCAGTATCAGGGAACTGAGGGCAGTCTGCCTGGCTTGTCAGGCGTTTTTGCCCTACATCACAAACATGACAATATTGGTTCTTACGGACAATACCTCAGCCATGTTCTATATCGGGGTCTCAAACTCAAATGACCACGAGGGCCACATGAGGACTAGTGCATTGGCCCGAGGGCCACATCACTGACACCCACCTCTTGCTGCCCCTGGCCCCGCCCCCACTCCACCCCTTCCATGAGGCCCTGCCCCCCGCCCCGCCTCTTCCCTGCCCCCATTCCAAGCACTTCCCCGAAGTCCTCACCCCAACTCTGCCCCCTCCCTGCCCCCAGGGGGTGCAGGAGGGATGCGGGGTGTGGC
>NW_020664471.1:7846180-7873117 GCF_002925995.2 Terrapene triunguis
GGTGCAGGAGGGGTGAGGGGTACAGCAGGGGGTTGGGGTGCAGGGTGTGGCAGGGGGCTCAGGGCAGAGGGTTGGGGTGCAGGAGGGGTGTGTGGGATGTGGCAGGGGGCTCCGGACAGGGAGTTGGGGTGCAGGAGGGGTGCGGGGTGCGGGCTCCTGCCCGGCGCTGCTTACCTAGAGCGGCTCCGGGGTGGCAGCGGTGCGCACCGTGGCCAGGGCAGGCTCCCTGCCTGCCTGCCCTGGCCCCACTCTGCTCTGCTCTGCTCTGCTCTGCTCCACTCCAGGAAGCAGCTGGAGTCCGGGGGAGGAAACGGCGCCACGTGCCGCTCTTGCTGCTCCTCCAGGTACCTCTCCCAAAGCTTCCATTGGCCGCGGTTCCCCGTTCCCGGCCAATGGGAGCTGCGGTGGACGGTGCCTGGAAGCGAGAGCACGGAGCCCTCTACTCCCCCGCCCGCCCTGCCCGGGGCTGCAGGGCCATAGTTCCAGCCGCTTCAGGGAGCGGCGCGGGGCTCGTGGCCCCACGGGGTAGGCAGAGAGGCGGGGGACACGTGGGTGGGGGGGCACGGGGAGCTTGGCGGGCCGCAAGAAAGAACCCCGCGGGCCACATGCGGGCCACGGGCTGCGTGTTTGAGACCCCTGTTCTATATCAACAGACAGGGAGGGGCTCATTCTTCCCCCCTCTGTCAAGAGGCAGTCTGCATATGTGCTGAGTTTCCAATGTGCCAGGGGCTCTTCCGGCTCCACCCCAGGCCCTGCCCCCATTCCACCCCTTCCCCCAAGGCTCCACCCCGCCCTGCCTCTTTCTGCCCTGTTCCGCCCCCTCCCCCAAGTGTGCCCGGCCATTGCTCCTCCCCTCTCGCTCCCTCCCCAGCATCTCCTGCATGCCTCGGAACAGCTGATCTGTGGCAGGCAGGAGGCACTGGGGGGGTAATGGGGAGGCACTGATTGGCAGAGCTGCCGGTGGGTGCTCAGCACCCACCTTTTTTTTTTCTGTGGGTGCTTCGGCCGGCGCGCACGTTCCTGCGGCTTGTTTTGGATTACCTCTTCTCCATGAAGCAGCAGGGCCTCGCCCTTTCTTCAATCAAAGTTCATCTGGGGGCCATCTCTGCGTTCCATCCCAAGGTTGACAGTAAGTCCCTCTTTTCTCATGAAATAGTAAACCATTTCCTGAAAGGCCCGGAGAAGCTATTTCCCCAGGTAAGGGACCCAGTTTCTCCCTGGGATTTGAACCTTGTGCTATCAAAGCTAATGTCCAACCTAAACCTCCCTTGCTGCAATTTAAGGCCATTGCTTCTTGTCTATCCTCAGAAGATAAGGAGAACAATTTTTCTCTCCCCTCCTTGTAACAACCTTTTATGTACTTGAAAACAGTTATCATGTTCCCTCTCAGTCCTCTTTTCTCCAGACTAAAAAAAACCCAGTGTTTTCAATCTTCCCTCATAGATCATGTTTTCTAGACCAGTGGTTCTCAGCCTATGGGCCGTATGCAGCCAATTAGCACACAGCTGTGGCCCAGCTGTGTGATTAAAAAAAATTCAAAATTTGCCCCTCTGGTCTTGCAGAGGGCGGGGCTAGCTGAGGGCCAGATGGTGCTGGGCAACATAGGCCCAGGCATTAGGAGTGCGGGAGGGTGCTGCAGCATCCCCAGGTTTGCTTTGGGTCTCTGCTCCTAGCCCCACACCATGGGGTCACAGCTGCCTGCCCTGTGCGGTGGAGGGGTCTCTGGGCGAGTCTGCTCCTGAGGGGAAGGGGCAGGCTGGCAGCACAGGGCTGGGCGGGCCAGTGTGTGTCTGCTGCCGTGGTTCTCAACCTGCGGCCCATGTAACACATTGTAAATAGGTTGAGAACCACTGTTCTAGACCTTTAATTATTTTTGTTGCTCTTCTCTGGACTTTCTCCAATTTGTCCACATCTTTCCTGAAATGTTGCGCCCAGAACTGAACATAAAAGTCCAGTTGAAGCCTAATCAGCGTGGAGTAGAGCGGAAGAATTACTTCTCATATCTTGCTTATAAAATTCCTGCTAATACATCCCAGAATGATGTTTGCTTTTTTTGCAACAGTATTACACTGTTCACTCATATTTAGCTTGTGATCCACCATGACCCCCAGCTATCTTTCTGCAGTACTCCTTCCTAGGCAGTCATTTCCCATTTTGAATGTGTGCAACTGATTGTTCCTTCCTAAGTGGAGTACTTTGCATTTGTCCTTATTGAATTTCATCCTATTTACTTCAGACCATTTCTCTAATTTTGTCACTGTAACCGTGCCTCAGTGGGTCACAACTGAGGATGCCAAATTCAGGATGAACTGCTGAGAAATAGGGCAGATACACCCCCAAGACTGGTGGTTAATTCCCCATAGATTTAAAAGTAAACTTGTGTTTCACCACACTGGCTAACAAGAAGTCATAAAAGCAGTTTCCTTAGGCATCCCAATCCTTGTATTACCACTGAAAACACTGGATTTAAAGGTGCGTGGTTCTTTACAACCAGTCTCATCAAATAAATGGTTCTTCTGATCCCAAAAGACCAGCCACACACCCAGGTTAATATATAACTTAGATCTTACCCAAAAATCACACTATTGCCAATCCTTTGGTATCTTATTTATGAAAAGAAAGAAAGGTGAGAGTTAAAATTGGTTAAAGGAATCTAATACATACAATAATTGCAAAGTTCTTGGTTCAGACTTGTAGCAGTGATGGAATAAACTGCTGGTTTAAATCAAGTCACTGGCTGCTTCCAGATCACTGGAAGGACCTCAGTCCATTGGTTAGAATGCTCCCATTAGTATAGTCCATAATCCAGAGGTTTGGGCAAGAAAGAGGCAAAATGGAGGTGTTTCCAGGGCCTTTTATAGCTTCTGACATGTGGAGGGAATCCCATTGTTCTTACTGTGGAAAATTACAGCAACAAGATGGAGTTTGGTGTCACATGGGCAAGTCACATGCCCATGTGTAACCCACACACCTTCTGGGAGTGGTGTTCTGTCCCATGTAGAGGCACTGAGACCATTTAGAGAGAGTTAATAGAGTTTGCTCTACAGCCTTAGCTAACAGTCAGTTGGCTTTTAGCTCATGCAGTAGATGCTCATGTTTTAAGCTCCAGAGGCCCCAGATTCAATCCTGCTCACTGACGACCAGGATCTGTCAGTGTTACAAGTGGTGGCTTGTCTGGGATTTCAACTGGGAAGTCTCTGAAGCTCAGGCCGTGCTTCCTCAGCTAGGGGGAAGTATGTAACCCACACACCTCCTGGGTGTGGTTTTCTGTCCCATCTAGTGGCACAGAGACCACTTAGCGAGAGAAAGAGATTGAGTTTGCTCTACAGCCTTAGCTAACAGCCAGTTGGCTTTTACCTCATGCTGTAGAGATTCATGCACTGAGCTCCAGAGGTCCCAGGTTCAATCCTGCCCACCAATGACCGGGGTCTGTTGGCGTTACACATGCATTTCACCTAGTCACAGCAGGAAATTCCATTAAGTGTAGATGGGCATCTCCCATGGTCCATTGTGAGTTAAGTGCCTTTTTGATGGGCCACTCAATTTGAATAGTCCCTCCAAGATGTGCTGGCTAACTACTTTGTGGGCATCCCTCTAATATCCTGGGGCCAACATGGCTACAACTACAGTGCATCAGTAAGAACATGTCATTTTTACATAGCCACTTTGCAGAGTAGAACCAAAGCCAAAGCTCCCCCTGAGCCAAGGGCTCATTGGGCTAATGTGGCAAAGGCACCTCAGTTTATGGCCAGTTGTGCACAAGGGAGTGATGTGGCCAGCACCATGTCCAACTGCACTGGAGGTGGTGTTCCAGTGGCAGAGTGAGTGACACTTGAACTGATGACCTTGAGGACCGTAATTGAGATCCCAAACAATCCAACCATCACAGCTTCTGCTGCAGAGTAGAACTGCGGTTTAAATTCCTCCACAGCAAGGAAATTCATAGGTCTGGATGCAATGGCTATCTTTCTGAAGAGTTGAAGATCAGAGCATATAATCCTTCACAAAAGCGTTTTTATTGCACTGTGTACTCTTTACCTTTAACATTAAAGAACAAGTGCTAGTCTACGCTTGAAATGCAACAGCTGCACTACTGTGGCTGCGCTGCTGTAACTCTTCAGTATAGACACTACCTACGCCGACAGGAGGGGTTCTCCCATCAGTATCCATCTCCCTGAGAGGCAGAAGCTAGGTTGATGGAAGAACTTTTCTGTCAACCTAGTGCTGTCTACGTTGGGGGTTAGGATGGCATAACTACGTCTCTCAAGGGGTGTGGATTTTTCACACCCCTGAGAGACATAGCTATGCCAGAGTAAGTTCTCAGTGAAGACCAGCCCTAAGAAAGTATTATGTAACTACTGTGCACATGTTCAGTAGCTCTTTTGTAAACATAAGTAACTGGCTATTTAATTTACTTTAAGGCACAAGGGCACAATAAGCACTGATTGCCTATAAAATTATCTTCTATAATTGAACCTTTTAGATGGAACTTAAGGGAAAAATTGATTTGAAACAGTGGAAAAGCTATTTTCATGCATTATATAACCTAAAATGGCTCAACTAATTTACACATTTTAAAAATGTATTTTTTTTGCAAAATACATTTACACCTGGGATGGCAACATGAATGATAAGTTTAAACTTATAGTTTTATTTGAAATGACTATATTTACAAACCTTTGAAAATCTTACTTTCTAATAAAGTTAGCAGACTGTTGCATCTCTACCAAGTGCCACTTAAACACCTTCTAGAAAGAACGCTCATCCTTTATACAAGGCATCTCATACATGAAGAATATTCAAGAGCGAATTTTGTGTAAAGATTGTTTCTTTTTGTAGTCTTTTTAGTTTTGTTTTTCAGGATTGCAGTTAGGAAAATCCATTATCTATTATGGATAATGTATTTATGCTATTCCCCTGGCATATACTTCTGGTATTCCTTGTGTCTATGAAATCTTATGGGCATTCTTATATTCTCCATACTTCTTTACTCTCAATCTCTCCATGCCTACCATTTTTACTCTTTTTCATATCTCAGTTCACCTCCATTCCTTCCTCTTCTCTAACATATCTGTCCCATTCTCTCCCCACCAAACACTTACAAAAAAAAAAATACTGAAGGTGCTTTCCTTTGTAATTAGCATGGTGTTGAGAGGTCTCATTACAACAATGGCTCAATGTATGGGTCCATTCTTGAAATGTGTTTTGTGTAACCTTTGCCTGGCCTATGGTCCAGATAGAGCCTTGCTCATCATTATAGCGTACATTGTAGTCGAAAGGTCAGATGTGCCTTAATTTCCCTCCACCTGATACATATTCTAGCATGTCCTCTTCACTGAGGTGTATGAGCCACGGTATTCTCATTTATCCCTATGCTCTTTTTTAGCTTTGAACAAAGATGTTACATAATTGTAAACTTGAGAGTCAGGTATTAAAGTTTGTTTGTTAGATTTCAGAAGAAGCTGTGTATTTTAGTAGCCAATTTTCCTGTGTGATGAAGTGAAATGTTGAGACGGCAGCCTCTCATCGGTTGGCAAACAATGCCTAAGAATTTAGCTAATGGCCCCCCTTCAGTGCAGAGAATAGATGGCAACAATTGTACTTCCAGACTAAACCAAGAACTACTTGTTTGGCTGCTAGGTGTTAATGCAAATTTGTTCTTCAGCTCATTCAGCCCTAGGGCTCCCATCCTTTGATTTAATTAAATGTAATTGGTTACACTGCTCCTCCCAGGCCCCTGATGTGTTTTTGTTTATTGCTTACTCTTCGCAATAATGCTTCAATTCAAGGCACAAAATGCTGGATAAATAAGAGCCTTTTATCCTATGTTGGATTTTCAGGGAGATTATTTCCCTCAAATAGTTTAGTTTTACTGTTAAAAGTAAATGACCAGTGAAATAAACTCATTGGGTGGCAAATGTAGCATATCCAGAAGCAAGGAATTAAGTAGGGTAAATTACATGAGATTAGAGCAAGAAATGAAGTTGTAGCATTAAATTAGTAAGGGATTGAAACCGGTGTTGTAAGAGCTATTGACACTTTTAAATGGTGCTTCAATTAGCAGGATCATTATTGATGCGCTATTGTATTTTAAAAGTTACTTTTTCAAATATTTGTTATGAAATCACTTGTAGATTTATGCTTTTGATCCTTTTAAAATAATCTTTTAACTCATAAATATGCAAGAGACATTATTTGAGGTCGAGAACATTAACATAAAAATTAGGTCAGGATAATTAGAAGATCCTTGCTCCATTTTGAATGAAAAAGAAAATACTCGTATCTTTCATTTTTACTTTTTCTTTTAAATTAATTTTTATTAAATATGAATCTGATTCTGACAAAAGCTACTATCTTTTTTTTGTATTTACGTATTTCATACTGAAGTGGAAAATGGTCTTAAACTTATATTTTGACCACCTGAAAACTGGGAGGAACTGAATTGGCACTTGATCAGGCAGCCCATTCATCAGTGCCTTGCAATTCAGCTTTTAGCACCAATCCAACTAGATGGCTTTTCCTCTCTCTCTTTCCATTAATCAGGAAGAATGTCCCCTAGTAGTCAACCTTTTTGTATAGCACAGCCAGGATAGCTGCCTTGTCTATTACCCTTTCTCGAGTTTTTGCTGTCTTCCTTTAGAACAAATGTACAAGACATGACTTCAGAGACCTTTTTATTAATGCAACAGGCTTTCTAGGCCTCTCTGGGTCACAGGCAGTATTACTTGGATCAGTGATGGTGGAAAAGTATGAAATATCCATGATGATGACACAGGTATTTTCAGTGCAGGGTAAGCCTTACGTACTTCACAATGAGATTGTTCTCTGGATTTCTTCACAAGGCCCCTTGCAAAACAGTTGCACTGAGGCTTTAGGTTTATTGTGTTGTGTAACGAAAAGGCCAGGCTATTCTTCGGGGGATACCCTCGATGAAAAACAAGTGGCTAATAATAGCAGATACCAACTAGTCTTTTGGAGGTGGGAAACTGGCTGTCAATAGACGTCAATGATAATAGTTCGGGATGAAAATCAGATTCTGTGTCAACATTTTGGAAATAAGAGTTGTTAAAGAGCTGAGCAAAGAGCTTTGAGCTCTTGCACAAGTCATTTCTAATGCCAACTATTACTCTGTTGTCCAGTACTGCAACAAAGGAGGTAGGACACAGACATTTAGCTGTGGCAACTCATGTGATGTTCAAAAAGGATGTAGTAACAGAGAAGTCTTCACATATCAGCCCGACTGCTTAATTTACAGATCCCTGAGCCCATTGAGAACAGCTTGGTAGGTGGCAAAGCCTCTAAACTAGCCTTAGCTTGCTGGGCTAAAGCTTGTATTCAGGATGTGTTTTCATATGAAAATCGGGGCTCATTCTATCTGATCTGTACACTTTATGCTTTGAGAGATGGGAATCCTTGTTGAAATAGATTTAGAAAGTGAGAATCCCTTCCAGTTTTCTTTCACCAGATTGACATATTTGCCTCTGCAGTGCAGACCTAGCTATGAAATGTTGAGAATGGTGGTCGCTGAGTAATCCTCCTTAGGTTAGATAACAAGTAAACCTGTTTGCAAATTTTCCACTGGAAAATGCTGATTCAACTGAATCAAAATGTTTTGTGGGAACATGTTGACTCTGTGAAAAGTTTCTATGACTTTTTGATGGAAACCAGGGAGGAAACTTTCTTGGTGCTGAGTCCCTGGGCTTCTATCTTCAGTGCAGGTGGGCTGCCACAGAGGCTGGGAAAACATTGTTTAGTTTCTGAAACAAGACTTTTTTGAAAATTAGAGAGACAAGGTAGGTGAGATAATATCTTTTATTGGGCCAACTTCTGTTGGTGAGCTTACACAGAAGAGCTCTTCTGTGTAAGCTCGAAAGCTTCTCTCTCTCACCAACAGAAGTTGGCCCAATAAAAGATATTATCTCACCCACCTTGTCTCTTTAATGTCCTGGTACCGACTTGGCCACCACAACACTGCATAGAACAATGGAAGATATCAGGGTTTTTTTTAATGTCCATCATGTGGAAAATTTTGGATATCTGACTTTTTTGTTCCAGTTCAAAATGATTTTTGATTTTTTTTTTTTCAGAATGTGAAATTTTCTGCAGGGTGGAAATTCTAGCTTCTGCACTGTTTTAATATAACAAGAATTTTTAAAAAGTGCATCAGAACTTCAGAAAGAGCTTTTACCTATAAATGTTTTTTCTGCATCTCTGATGTACCAGTGTGGAATGACCCTTCCTGACGATATCGATATGTCTGGCAATAACATTTAGGTACATAATTATGTGTTCTAAATACATATTACTGTTCACATTACATATCTTGCACTGGTTTAGCAATCTTTGGCTTATTTTGTTTCGGTTATGAGTAGGAGCTGCCTCTAATTGTTCAGGCTTGTTTAATGGCTGTCCATTAAGGTTCCTTTCTGCTTCTGAACAGAAGCTTCAACTGAAGACTTGGAGACAAAAATTATAATTTTAAAGAGTTTCTCTTTATTTCCCAATTTTCCCTTTCTCAGCTCTCTTGTGTTTTCAATATCTCTTTCTGTGGTTTTACTGGCCTATCATGTAAATATCTGACCATTGTTTTTCTGCAGTGATTTAACACTTAGTTTTATCCTAAAAGTATGTATATCTGGTGTTACCGAAGAGTGTGTGAAGTAAGAAATATATAAAAATGTTCCACTCTTTATTACTCAAAGAATAAGGAATATTGTATTATATTTAATTGTAATTTGGTTTTAACTGTACAAGAAGTTGTCTGACCAATAATAACTTAAATAATTAGAAATAGTTAACTAATTGGAAATAAAATCTACCTTCCCAAAGATGGACTCTGGTTAATATTTGCAGAGTATATATTGTATTTTATCAATATGCAATACACAGAGAAATTGTCAGAGAAATACATACTAGAAATACTATATTTTACTGCTTTGTTTGGTATTTGGAGGTATTCTTATGAGTATTACACTATGACCTGAAAAATTGCTTACATAGTTTGTATTTATATATTACCAGAAGGTCATTTTAAAAGTATGTTTGCTTCTCTTTTTCCACATAGTTTCTACCCACTTATGTAGAAAAATAAGTTTCATAGTCTAAAAGCTCTATTTAAAATTGTCACAATGTAATAAGATGCCTCTTGTACATTATGTAAGACCTACTTTCACTAGGTGAAATGTATTTATATTAATGATTTTTTCTGTGTTTTATTATGTGAATAGAAGGCCCTATTCAGGAAAGGCCTTCAAATTTCTATATGGGGTCAAAACACTTCCAGAACCAAGAAATGGAACATAAGTAATATTCTGATTCTTAAGCTGTTAGACATAAATATAATGCTTAGAAATAGAACTGTACTTATACCCATCGCTAAATAATGGTATTCATTCAGCAATGTAAAAGAATGCATTTCAATTCAAGTCATGGTTAGTCAGAACTCATCCCTGAAATGATGCTTGTTGCACTTTTTCTTATACAATGGCGCCCTGCATGCTGCCTCAAAACTGATGCTGGAGTGTTGTGAAATGGCATGAACCTCCTATGAGGGAGAAAAGGGGTAGCCATCCCCCTTCTCCTCAAAACCTCTGACAGGAATTTTCTTGCTACAGAAACTATGTTATGGTTAATTTACTAGTCAAAATCATAAATATTATGTATTCAGTTTAGTACCTTGCAGTCATAGGAGATAAAAACAACATGTAAGATAATAATTAAGAATTGAGACTACTGTGACTTACTTTCTACAGATTCAAGTTCCAGGCATGGACACAGATCCATGCTCAGTGGGAATTAATAGAACACGTCATCATGAGACATGACCTGAAATAAAATACCTATCTTACATTGTAGGCCAATATATTTTCAGTTCAGTACTCTTCACTGGAGTCCAATTAATAGACTATACTAACTGAGTGAACATCATCTAAGATCATATCAGGAAAAGGAGAATGACAACTACGTGTTTGCTTATGATTTGCTTCCTGCATATCAGTTTGCAATTTAATGTTTTTGAATAGCTCCTGTAACGATTTAGTAGGTTGGGTGCCTAGTTTAAAAAAAAATAATCCTCTTGCATAAGCTTCTGAATTCAAATAGTCAAAAATAAAAATACCAGCAGCATTCCAAAAAAGTGTGTGTGGGGGGGGGGAAGAGAATAGTCTCAGAAATACCTCTGTTCATCTTTATTACTTAAAATAGAGGAGACAGGTGGAAAAAAAGTTTTGACCAATGTGTCTTCCTTGGTTGTCTTCTATGGATAGCAAAATGGTTTGGAAAAAGGTGGCGTTTCCTATTTTTGTGACTCTTCCCTCATCCTTAGACGCAAACTCTTAACGTGTGTGTGTGATTATGTTTTAAAGATTTGGCAAGGGACCCTTCTACTTCCCTAATGCACTCTCTCTTCCCTCATCTATCATAATCCCTTTTCTCACCCCCTCCAATCCAGAGCCGGCTCCAGATTTTCTGCCGCCCCAAGCGGCAGGGAAAAAAAAGAAAAGAAAAGCCGATCGGCGGCACTTCGGCCACAGCTCAATCGCACCGCTCCATTTTTCGGCGGCACTTCGGTGGCGGGTCCTTCACTCCCTCTCTTTCTCTTCAGCAGCACTTCGGCAGCAGCTCAAAGAGGAAGAGAGGGACCCGCTGCTGAATTCCCGCCGAAGACCCGGACGTGCCGCCCCAATAGCGGACGGAGTGCCGCCCCTTTGTATTGGCCGCCCCAACCACCTGCTTCCTTCGCTGGTGCCTGGAGCCGGCCCTGCTCCAATCACATTCATCTGTTGTGATTGGTCATATGAGGGGAGCTCCAGCAGCCTTCAAGGATCAGTAGATTGGCCTGAGCTTCTTTGGAGAGTGGTGAGCTGTTTTTCTCAGAGGGCAAGCAACTGGTTTGCTCTCCCAACTTTCTGTTAAAGTGTGATGTTCTAGCTGGTGGACGTACCACTCAATATCTCCATAATGACTGTAAGATGCTGGCTCGTCCCCAGCCTATAAAGGAACTATTCCCAGCCCCACAACCAGAGTCTCTTTTCAGGCACAGTTTTATTTCCAAAACATAAACAGTTCCTCAGCCCACCCTGGGCTACGGATACAAGGGGATTTTCCTCTTTTTCTCTCTGTCTTTCATGTTTCAGGGCCTACCTCAGGATACTTCCTTGCCCTTTTCACTGAATGCGGTTTCTCAGGGATTTCTCCCTTGGAGAGTCCCTTTTTCTCCAGAGGTTCCCAAAACCTCCCCTCCCAAGGGATTCTGGCAGCCTCTCCCAGGGAACTCCGCGCTGCTCCTGCTCTCCTTCCTTATTGACAAGTCAGCCTGGCTCTATTATAGTCCCAGGTTCTGACCTGATCTCTTAATTGACCAAACTGGAAGCACCTGTTCTAGCGTCATTTAAAGGGGCCAGCCACCCTGTGACTGTGACAGTTTCTGCAGATTCAGGAGGCTGCCCACCCACATCTCCCTTTAGCATTGGGACCAAAAAGAAGTCTGCTTGCCCTTTAACAACATTTTAACACTCTGGGTCTCAAATGCTTCAGCGTCCTGCGATTTTTTGAAATCTACATTCGTGTGAAAATGGAGATTTTAGAGTACGGATATGGGTTTCTGATGTAGGACCCATCGGAGCTTTTCAGAGTCCCATTAACCTCTGCACCGACTCTTCACTATGGGTTTGGGCTAATATAACTCTTCCATGAAAGTTTAAAGCTGTGAATCAGAATTTGTACTGCTTAGTAAGTTGCAAATTGTCCTCCAAGACTTGTGTATGGAAGAGGCAGCCTAAAGGCATTTGCCAGTGGTTCTCGTAACGTTTTTTTAGTTATTGCCAATATCCAAATTGCATCTTTTCCTTTATATGAAGAACATTTTGAGCTTTTAAAATTTTCACAGCCAATTTGTTCTTAAACTTTAAATCCCAGTCCTGTACATAATTCCCGAGTGATACATTTCAGAGCCTAAAGAGATGAGATGTCAGTGTCATTAAGTGGTTAGTGCAAGGAACATGTGGATTTTATTTGCAGGTGTTTTAATTAATTGCTGATATTCAGAAATAGGCATGCAACATGTGTACAAAAATATATGTGCAATTGTGCTTCTAATTTGTGTGTGCAGTTGTAGTAACTGCATGCATAGATCAGGAATATCTGTGTAAGTAATGCGCTGCTGTAAGATCTCTAGTGTAGCCACTCTATGCCAACGGGAGAGAGCTCTTCCGTTAACATAATTAATCCACCCCTGAGTGGCACTACCTGTGTTGATGGGAGAAGCTCTCCTGCCCACATAGCGCTGTGCACACTAGTGCTTATGATGGCGTAATTTATCTTGCTCAGGGGGAGTGGAATATTTGCACCTCTGAGCGACATAAATTTTGCCAGCACGAGTATAGTGTAGACATAGCCTTACTTTTGAGATTGAGAATCAAGCCCTTAAACTCTTTATCTTCAGTTAAACCCTCTGTAAACACAAGCATAATAATACTTACTTCCCAGGAATGTTGTGAGACTTAGTTAATTGTTTGTAAATACCCTTTGTGGTCATTGAATTAAATGTATTGTGTACAGCCATTTAATGACTTAATTTTTTAATTAGAAATTCTTTGCTAATATAGGTTAAATGCAGCACTTAATGCTGAAACCGAGTATAGGATAGTAGTGAGTCTCTGAGTTGTGAAGTTTTTAGCAATAAAGGCACCTTCTTCAAAGGCTTTTGCTTATTGTGCTTTGTTGTGATTAGAATTGTAATCTGAATGACTCCTCAGCAAAAGGTGCTCCTTGAACGTTGATGGCTTTAACAAGTTGAGAGGATCCCTTTGAGTACTCTTCAGCGCTAGAAAAATTGTCTGTTGCTGAGAACCCCTGCAGGTTTTTGCCATGTTTTCAGAACTGGTACTGAACATGGCTTTTCCTGTTGTATGCTTGCAGTTAATCCACGTTCAGCACCAGTTCAGCCGCACCTATTATTGTTACCTGTTGTCACCAATGGGTAATTTTTCTAGTGTAGGCAAGGCTTTTCTTTATATAGCTTTAATCCTTTTTACTCTCTAAACTCTCCATTGCTGATAGTTAAAATCTTAAAATTGCATATCCTTCCCTTCTTATTGTCAATTAAATAAAGGAAAATGCTAGGTATGGGAACAATTCATTTTGTTTAGATTAACCAAATATCAGATTAATCATGGGTTGTACACTGTTGGTTGCTGAGCACAAATTACTTACCCTCTGCACTCTGGTGCAGAAAACGGGGTGGCTAGAGTATCAGGAGATTGACTGGGTTCATCATGACTTGCTCAAGTTGTGTCAGGTGACTTGGTGGCATAAGGAAGGGGAGAGCAGATGGCTGCTGACTGTTCTGTGCCATGGAGCGCAAGCAGGCTATCAGGCAAAGTCTATACAGATGGCAATTCCTCTTTCCCCTTTATGGGCAAAAAGGCAGAAGTTAAGTCCCTTGGAGGTGAATGGGGTACTGTGGGGGTCTGGACAGTATGTGTGGAATGAAATAAAGTTTGCAGATTGTTTATCTGGAGGATGGGGTCTCAATCTGAATTGGGAAGCATTCCAATGTAATAGGCACAATAGGTTTGCCAGCCCTTATGAAGAGACTGGACAAAATGCAACAGATGGGGTTAGCTAGCTTGTAGTGAAGTGGTGGATGAAGGATAAATTATGGTGCAGAAGTAGCTGCATCATAGTTAAGATTTCATTAAAGGTTTGAAGCTCTTGTTAAAACTGAACTGTTGTATTTGACTAGGGAATGCCCAACTACCCACTGTATGGTCCTGAGCCTCTTGTCTCTTCCCCTTGCTTTCATACTTCCCCTGCCTGCATTGTCTGTGTTGTCCCCCATTAGTTGTAAAGTATTGATTTGATTTTATAGTTTAATATTAAGGTTGTTAAAATGGTTTTTGCACTATACTCTGTGCTACAGATGATAATTATAAGTTTAAAATGTTAATTTTTTGTTTTCTTTTTGCATTGTGATGTTTTTTGCTTTTCAGTACAAACTTTAATAAAAAAAGGAAGTCTGTGCTTTATAATAAATTCCTTGAAATGGCAAAAAAACAAAATATTGAACATAAACATACAGTTCTATATGAAATTTTTCAAGGTGGTTTGATGAAAAATGAATTGATACACAGACAATAATAGGAGTTGAAAATTACCCCGTTTGGCAAATTTTCACAGTATTGTGACACTTCTCTTTGTACCCATTTGTAACTTTAGCAACCTAAAGGCAGAATAACTTCACAGAATAACTGGTAACAATAGCATATGAGGTCACTATTCAGGTTTTGTGTTACAGAGTGTATTTGATGAAGTTTTTGGAATCTGTTGGTGGCAGAAATGAAAGCCTTATGGAGTGTTGGAGCATGTTAGGGACGATGTTGTAGGCAATCGGGTGGAAAAATAGGTATAAGTTATTCTCCTTAATGTCTTAATTCCATTCTTTTAAGGTTTTGGGTGGATGGTGTGTGGCCTGCCACAATCTTAACTGCCACTAAAAATGTATTTTTTTTATAGATGAATAGAAATATGACTCTGGCCAGTAGCAGCAGGGTCAGGTGAACTTGAGGAGTGTTGAGTTTGTGTCCCATTTATGATGGGCTAGTGATTCACTTGTTAGAATGTACAGGATAATGACAGTCTGTTGGCCATTTTGGAAATATAGGTTAGTGTGAACTGGCATATAGATGAAAGCTTGGTGGGGATACTGGGGCACAATTAAGGCTTGTATTGGAATCTTAGCTGCAAATCTCCTGAGTTGCTAGCATTTCATTATGTTTTTTAAAATTATTTAAAAAATATTTAAAAATTATTTAAAAGGAAGTAAAATTATTACTTCCTTTTAATTGGAACTCAGATACCAGGGTGATGAGCCCAGTATAATGTGATGATTAGCTAGGAGCTGAAACCCATCTAACTGCTGGGCTCTGGTGATATACAACTGCCACTAACTGCTGCTTGTCTCTTACTCAGTTATATGCATGGTAGCAGCAGTAGTTCATTAGGCCTACAACTTCCATCTCCTTTCCTTTCCTTTTCTCCCTCTGTGTTTGAAGATATGGCATGGCCGCAGATGTCTGGTTTTCAACTGGAATGCCTAGTTGACAAGGGACGCTGGTGGCTCCGGTCAGCACCACTGACCCGTTAAAAGTCTGGTCAGCAGGGCTAAGGCAGGATCCCTGCCTGCCGTGAGTCTGCGCGGCTTCCAGAAGCAGCGGCATGTTCCCCCTCCAGCTCCTACATGTAGGGGCAGCCAGGGGGCTCTGCATGCTACCCCTGCCCCAAGCACCAGCCTCACAGTTCCTATTGGCCAGGAACCATGGCCAATGGGAGCTGTGGGGGCAGCGCCTGTGGACGGGGCAGCGCGCAGAGCCACCTGGCCGCACCTCTGTGTAGGCGCTGGAGGAGGACATGGTGCTGCTTCCGGGAGCTGCCTGAGGTAAGCACCTCCTGTAGCCTGCCCCCCTCCCACGCCCCAACCCCTTGCCCACACCCTGATCCCCCTCCTGCACTCCAAATCCCTCATCCCCAGTCCCACACCAGAGCCTGCACCCCCAGTCAGAACCCTCACCCCCCCCAACCCTCTGCTCCAGCCCAGAGCCCTCTTCCGCACCCTGAACCCCTCATTTCTGGTCCCACCCCGGAACCCACACCCCCAGCCCAGAGCCCATGCTCCCTTCCACACCCCAACCCCCTGCCTCAGCTCCACCCTACAGCCTGGAGTCCCCTCCTGCACCCCAAACCCCTTATTCCTGCCCCCCCCGAGCCTATATCCCCAGCCAGAGCCCCAATCCACTGCCTCATCCTGGAGCCCCCTCCCGCACCCTGAACTCCTCATTTCTGGCCCCACCCCAGAGCCCACACCCCCAGCCAGAGCCCTCACCCCCTCCTGCATCCCAACCTCCTGAACCAGCCCGGTGAAAATGAGCGAGTGAGTGAGGGTGGGGAGAGCGAGCGATGGGGGGGGGGGGAATGGAGTGAGCGGGGGGGGCTTTGGAGAAGGGGTGGGGCAGGGGCTCGGAGGAGGGGCGGGGCAGGGGAAGGGTGTTCGGTTTTGTGCAAGTAGAAAGTTGGCAACCCTACCACAGGAAGAGAAAGGGAGAGCTATGCCACTTGCTTCTGCATGTGTTAGTATTTTGTCCCCACCAGAAAGGTTAAGGATTTTTCTATCACCTATATGGAGAGCCTGCTGCTGGAGAAATGCAGTAGCATCCACATCCTGATACCTCTAATAGGCCCCACTGAGGCGTGGCTGTTGCTGGCAGGAGGTGGGGGCTTACAGGCATGGCATCTTGGCTCCAGAACCTGATGCTGGTAAAAACTACTTCTCCACTCTTCTGGTGGAGCCAGGAGGGGTACATCTCCCTGGAGTGTCCTCCTTCTCCAAGCCAACATGTGCTTGCAGTGGTGTAATGGAGAACACTTCTGACGCTGAATCATTTCCCTCACCTTGCTGACAAGGATTTCATCTCCCCAGGCAAGATGAAACTTGTTTTCTCTAGTTAAGGTATTTCAAGAGTGAAGGTAAAGGGAAAATTGAGTATAATATTTGTTCCATTATTTTTTGATGGATAGATGCTAGACTTACCATGCCAGATGGCTAATGCCAACCAGATTCATTTTGTGTTTACTCCTGGGGCTTCCTTTTGTAGGGCTTAATCTCTTATCATTCAATAATAAACTGACTGTTCTGTTTTTTTAAGGAAGTATTTTTAAATTGATCAAACCAAATAAAAATATATTTCATTTAGGCTGACTAATGTTCTCCAAAAATTTGTAAACTAAGTTATCTGCCTTCAGACTAATCCACAATGTCTTTCCTGGAGCTGGAGCTTTTCTTTCTCCCTGGAGAGTCTGATTAATAATTGTAATGACTTTACGGAAAAAAGAAGGTAGCAAAACAGCCAATGTCTGAAATAAGTAGCAGAACTAGTGAAGAACACTGGCTGTCATTATTCTCATTTTGCTTCACCATGTAAAGTCCACCTGTTCAGTGAGGACCGTCTCATTCTGTGCGATCCATCTGTTTACGAATTTTAAACCAAACTCTCATACATAATTTCACTACTGTTTTTAGAACCTCCCTATTATTTACACACATACAATCAAATGAAAAATTAAAGTAGGATACTAATTATAATTTGAGGCCAATTAATTGGAAAATACTGTATAGAAGTTTGGTGTTAGTATCAGCTTTATATTATGCTATCAGTATTGTTCTTAGTCCATACTTTATATTTATTAATTTGAGCATCAAGTTCTTTTGAACTAAACATCATATAATGAATTTACATAAATGAATACAGCTAATGAACACTTATTTATTATTTTGCATTTCACTGCTATTTACTAACAGATTTTCAAAAACAATAGACAATTTTGTAATCTCAATTTTGTAAAACCAGTAGTTTTTTGGGCCCTAGCAACCATTTAATATGCAAATTAGGTATTCTCAGACTTAATGTACTTCATTTTTATAAAACAAATACATCATTCATCTGATTAAGTTCTTGGATAGGAGTACTATCCTCAGATCATTGTGGATCATTTATTGTTGGGCATACATCCAAAATAAAGGATTCAAGCATGGCACTTACAGCCTAGATTTAGTAGAATCGTTGAAACCTCTAAATGCCATTTTTCAGAAGAATAGAAAAGCACTGCTACTTGTAATTGCAAGCATTGTCTAAAACTTAGCAACATTTGTTATCCTTAATTGCAGTTCTGGGGTGATGATGATTCAGTGCACAGAAATTGTGCTATGTTGTTCTTTGATTTTGCAAACTGCATTTTAAATGAATACTGTAATAGGTTGAGCCTACTGTATTATAAATTCTGTCTTTACTGAAGTGGCTTGGTTGGTCACCATGAGGCATGTTCTGCCAACAGCTGCAACTGAGGGTAGAATCTGGCCCTGTGTTTCTGAATTCGGAAGCTGATTATGGGTGTTAGTTATGTATTATCATGTTAATGGCTGGTTTTAGGTCAATGTGAAAAATGACAATAGAAAGAAAAAAGCTAATGAGAAGAGAACGTTTATTAATTGTGGTTTGCATATGTATATTCAATTAAAACACAAAACATCTTTAGCTTGTAATGGATTCATGACCATTCACTATTTTCTGGTCACTACTTTTAGTAGTGTAAAACACAATATGGTCAACCAGGATTTAACATTCATAAAAGTCAGGTCCTTCTGCCCTTCTCCTCACTCCTCCCAGCAACAGGAACATACCAGTTAAATTAAATGAGAATCCCCTTTAGGTATATGATAGTACTGCTAGGCCCTCAGTAACAGTCATACAGCTTGTTGTCCTCTGTTGATGCCCTCAGTGACACCTGTGCAACCTACTAGCCTTCAGTGTGTTTCCATAGATAGAGCTAATTAGAAATTATTAATTGATGCACAAGAAAAATAGACTGTAGGGCCCAAATCCACAAAGGGATTTAGGTGTGGGGAGCTGCCTAGTTAGCCAACAGCAGATGCTGAGGAGAGGGTGTGTCCTATGTCCCAGCTGGAGGAAGGCATCTGTCTCTGCTTGGGATCCACAGCCAGGCACCCTCTACTGCAGTCAGGCCGCTATGCCATTTCTTGCAAGAATGCTGGCAGCACATGCCTAACTCCATACAAAATGGCTTGGGGGAGGGGAAATGGACTCCCTTATAAGTGTTGAGAGTCTCTGGGTTAGGCTAAAAGGGGTAAAAAACAAGGCTGATGTCATGCTAGGAGTCTACTACAGGCCACCTAACCAGGTGGAAGAGGTGGATGAGGCGTTTTTTAAACAACTAACAAAATCATCCAAAGCCCAAGATTTGGTGGTGATGGGGGACTTCAACTATCCAGATATATGTTGGGAAAATAACACAGCGGGGCACAGACTATCCAACAAATTCTTGGACTGCATTGCAGACAACTTTTTATTTCAGAAGGTTGAAAAAGCTACTAGGGGGGAAGCTGTTCTAGACTTGATTTTAACAAATAGGGAGGAACTCGTTGAGAATTTGAAAGTAGAAGGCAGCTTGGGTGAAAGTGATCATGAAATCATAGAGTTTGCAATTCTAAGGAAGGGTAGAAGGGAGAACAGCAAAATAGAGACATTGGATTTCAGGAAGGCGGTAAGCTCAGAGAGCTGATAGGTAAGGTCCCATGGGAATCAAGACTGAGGGGAAAAACAACTGAGGAGAGTTGGCAGTTTTTCAAAGGGACACTATTAAGGGCCCAAAAGCAAGCTATTCCGCTGGTTAGGAAAGATAGAAAATGTGGCAAAAGACCACGTTGGCTTAACCACGAGATCTTGCATGATCTAAAAAATAAAAAGGAGTCATATAAAAAATGGAAACTAGGACAGATTACAAAGGATGAATATAGGCAAACAACACAGGAATGCAGGGGCAAGATTAGAAAGGCAAAGGCACAAAATGAGCTCAAACTAGCTACAGGAATAAAGTGAAACAAGAAGACTTTTTATCAATACATTAGAAGCAAGAGGAAGACCAAAGACAGGGTAGGCCCACTGCTTAGGGCTGGTCTACACCCAGCCGCTAGTTCGGCGGCTGGGGATCGAAGTTCTGGGTTCGACTTATCGCGTCTGGTCTGGACGCGATAAGTCGAACCAGGAAGTGCTCGCCGTCGACTGCGGTACTCCAGCTCGGCGAGAGGAGTACCGCGGAGTCGACGGGGAGCCTGCCTGCTGCGTGTGGACCGCGTCTGAACCGCGGTAAGTTCGAACTAAGGTATGTCGACTTCAGCTACGTTATTCACGTAGCTGAAGTTGCGTACCTTAGTTCGACTTGGGGGGTTAGTGTAGACCAGGCCTTAGTGAAGAGGGAGAAACAGTAACAGGAAACTTGGAAATGGCAGAGATGTTTAACGACTTCTTTGTTTCGGTCTTCACCGAGAAGTCTGAAGGAATGCCTAACATAGTGAATGCTAATGGGAAGGGGGTAGGTTTAGCAGATGAGATAAAAAAAGAACAAGTTAAAAATCACTTAGAAAAGTTAGATGCCTGCAAGTCACCAGGGCCTGATGAAATGCATCCTAGAATACTCAAGGAGCTAATAGAGGAGGTATCTGAGCCTCTAGCTCTTATCTTTGGAAAATCATGGGAGACGGGAGAGATTCCAGAAGACTGGAAAAGGGCAAATTTAGTGCCCATCTATAAAAAGGGAAATAAAAACAACCCAGGAAACTACAGACCAGTTAGTTTAACTTCTGTGCCAGGGAAGATAATGGAGCAAGTAATTAAGGAAATCATCTGCAAACACTTGGAAGGTGGTAAGGTGATAGGGAACAGCCAGCATGGATTTGTAAAGAACAAATCGTGTCAAACCAATTTGATAGCTTTCTTCGATAGGATAACGAGTCTTGTGGATAAGGGAGAAGCTGTGGATGCGGTATACCTAGACTTTAGTAAGGCATTTGATACGGTCTCGCATGATATTCTTATCGATAAACTAGACAAATACAATTTAGATGGGGCTACTATAAGGTGGGTGCATAACTGGCTGGATAACCGTACTCAGAGAGTTGTTATTAAAGTTCCCAATCCTGCTGGAAAGGCATAACGAGTGGGGTTCTGCAGGGGTCTGTTTTGGGACCGGCTCTGTTCAATATCTTCATTAACGACTTAGATATTGGCATAGAAAGTACGCTTATTAAGTTTGCGGATGATACCAAACTGGGAGGGATTGCAACTGCTTTGGAGGACAGGGTCATAATTCAAAATGATCTGGACAAACTGGAGAAATGGTCTGAGTTAAACAGGATGAAGTTTAACAAAGACAAATGCAAAGTGCTCCACTTAGGAAGAAAAAATCAGTTTCACACATACAGAATGGGAAGAGACTGTCTAGGAAGGAGTACGGCAGAAAGGGATCTAGGGGTTATAGTGGACCATAAGCTAAATATGAGTCAACAGTGTGATGCTGTTGCAAAAAAAGCAAACATGATTCTGGGATGTATTAACAGGTGTGTTGTGAGCAAGACACGAGAAGTCATTCTTCCGCTCTACTCTGCTCTGGTTAGGCCTCAGCTGGAGTATTGTGTCCAGTTCTGGGCACCGCATTTCAAGAAAGATGTGGAGAAATTGGAAAGGGTCCAGAGAAGAGCAACAAGAATGATTAAAGGTCTAGAGAACATGACCTATGAAGGAAGGCTGAAAGAATTGGGTTTGTTTAGTTTGGAAAAGAGAAGACTGAGAGGGGACATGATAGCAGTTTTCAGGTATCTAAAAGGGTGTCATAAGGAGGAGGGAGAAAACTTGTTCACCTTAGCCTCTGAGGATAGAACAAGAAGCAATGGGCTTAAACTGCAGGAAGGGAGGTTTAGGTTGGACATTAGGAAAAAGTTCCTAACTGTCAGGGTGGTTAAACACTGGAATAAATTGCCTAGGGAGGTTGTGGAATCTCCATCTCTGGAGATATTTAAGAGTAGGTTAGATAAATGTCTATCAGGGATGGTCTAGACAGTATTTGGTCCTGCCATGCGGGCAGGGGACTGGACTCGATGACCTCTCGAGGTCCCTTCCAGTCCTAGAATCTATGAATCTATAACCTTTAGTCCAGTGGTTAGGGCACTCACCTGGAATGTGGGAGACCCCAGTTCAAGTTTCCCCTTGACCTGATGTCAAAAAAGGATTTGAACATGGGTTTCCCACCTCTCAGGTGAGTGCTCTAGCCATGGGACAATAGAGTGATTCTCTTTCTCTCCTCTCCCCCCCCCACCCAGCATACTTATTTATTTATACACAGGGAATAGCTTCAACAGGAGAGACAGAGAGAGACCCATATCAGAGTATCTCAGAGCCTGGTGGTCAGCTTGCTCCTCCCCCACCCATCAAGTGTCTTGTGTGGAGTTAGATGTCCTTTGAGAATTCCTACCACTTGAGCCTCACAGGCAATGCTTCCCTTCACCTGGGGCTTAGGCATGAGAAACGTGCTTGGGTGCCTAGACTGAGCCTTTGTGCACATACCCAGCTGTGGAAATGTAGACACCTAGGGGACTTTGAGAGTGGAAATTAGGCATTGAGGAATTTTAGAGTTAAGTGGCAGCTGAGCAGGGCTTTTGAGGATCTCAGTGGCGGGCACCTAAATTTTGGACTTCAGCACCTAAGGGCTTGTCTACATTACCCACTGGATCGACGGGCAGCGATCGATCCAGTGGGGGTTGATTTATCGCATCTAGTCTAGATGTGATAAATCGACCGCCGAGCACTCTCCCGTCGACCGGGGCGAGAGGTGCAAGCAGAGTCGACAGGAGAGCGCCAGCCATCAACTTACCGCAGTGAAGACACCGTGGTAAGTAGATCTAAGTATGTCAACTTCAGCTACGTTATTCACGTAGCTGAAGTTGAATAACTTAGATCGATTTCTCCCCCGCCCCCCTCCTTCCCCAGTGTAGGCCAGGCCTAAGTCCTTTTGGGGATCTGCACCTAGCTCACTGTCTTTTAGCTGTGTTGACTTTGCTGTGCTAACAGGATTTCTGCACTTCTATCAGTAAAGTCAGCAGATACAGGTCTGTAAACTCAAGAAGACTTGCTGAGTAAGAAGATGCACTTTTTCAGTCACTGTTCTGACCATAACCACACTGTAAAGACTCAGCAGTACTGCAAAAGATATTCTGGATGCTTTATGTAATTACAAGGAAAATAAAGTGACTTTTAAAAGTTAAAATGGGCCTTCATTTTAATTGCAGTATATTTATCAAATGGAGAATCACCATTTTAATTCTTAGATGAAGGCTGGAACACAGGAAGTCTCAGCATTACTGTGGAGAGGAAACTGGAGATTTTTAAACTTGTTTTAATATATTTTTTTTAAATATGTTATTTGTTAATTCAGCCAGCTGCAGTGAAATTACAAAATAAAAAATAATAATTCAGAATTTACTTTATAGGAGCATGTGCCCAAATCATTCATTCACTCACTCGCACACGCAAACGCGCGCACACACATACACACACACACACACACACACACACACACACACACGTAATAAACAAACAAGGATTTCTACAGACTATCACTTCTTTAAAAAAAGTGAAAACAGCTAACTTGTTAATTTAGCCCATGCTAGAATCTTGAATAATTTTCCAGTAGTTATTCATTCCTAGAGCCAGATTCACTTTAAAGTCCAAAATTACCTCACAAAGTGGCTGTATTTTTTTTAAAAGCTGTGCTTTATAGAATGTCCCTTTTATTGGAATGTTTGTTTTCAGAATTTGAAATGTTAAGCTCTGACTTTCAGTCATGAGTAACACAGGGATTGACCACTTATTTAATTCAAATTCCTATGAAACAACTTACACAGTTCAACCGATTTTTCTAAGTATCGTCATTAAAATAGTTGAATTTTGCTGTATTGATATTTCACCTAGTTAATCTTAAAAGAATGGGTTCAAGAGGCATTTGGTGGGGTATTGTCTTTAATGAGAATACTTTTGAAAGCTAGAGCTTATGCTATAATATTTTAATCACTATTATGATATTAAATATTTTCCAATGATGTAGGTATAGTACTACAGATAATGCAATATCACAATGTCACCCTAGATTACCAGGTTTTTTTGGTCCTGGATTTTTTTCTATTTTCATGCACTTAAATATTTGTAATTTGGAACATATCAATATACATAGTATTTCTATTGTTTTCAGTGAGGGATTGGCAGCTCAGACTAGCCAAAAATACTACATTAGTTTAATTGAAATCTGAAAAGTGCAGAATTAGCTGAATTTGACATAAGTAAAATAAAATGAAAAAAAGCTGAAAAAAATGTGAACTAGAAAAATACTCAATGGATATGTAAATTAAAGGACACAAATCTCATTAAAGTCAATGGGACTATTCACCTACTTAAGATTAAGCACATGCATAAATATTAGTAGGATGGAGGTCCTGTGGACTCAATTCTTGAAAGGTCCTGAGAGCTTCCTAGGAGTTACTGAGCGACTGCAACTCCTGTTAAAATCAACGGGACTTGTGGCTGCCCAGCAGGTGCAATTGGTGCCTCAGGGCCCAGACATGTATGCCTTTTATGCAAACCTGACATTGACGTGAGTGGGAGTTACGCATGCAGAGTTGTGTGGAACCCGGCTTTAAAGATCAGTCCTGTAGTATTTCCATGCACCATCTCCATCCTCAATTTTTTTTCACTGAGTTACATACATGTAAGGACTAGAACTAGGTGGGAAACTGATTTCCCAGCCTGAGAAAATTTTCAAGATTTCAACATTTCCCCCCGTTCTGCATTAGGATGAAACTGTGACCTTCTGAAATGTTTAGAGATAGAGACAGAAAGACAGGGCCGGCTCTGGCTTTTTTGCCGCCCCAGGCGGCCGGGGGGAGGGCGCCGGGGGGAGGGCGGCAAGCCCGGCTGTGGCCCCGCTCTCCCCAGCGGCCGGAGCGCCGCGCTGCCCCCCTCCAGGTGCCGCCACAAGCACCAGCTTGGGTGCCTGGTGCCTGGAGCCGGCCCTGCAGAAAGAATACTCAATAGCCCTGTGGTTAGGGGAACTCACCTGTTACGTGGGAGACCTAGGTTCTGAATCAGGCACAGAAGGGACTTGGTGAGCACTCCTAATCACACAGCTATTGGCTATTCTTGGCAGGAGTCTCTCTCTCTCTCTGATTTTGATCAGAAATTCCATCCTGGACCTGAGAAACCTTCCCCTCGAAAGTTTTGTCCAAATCAATACATTCCCATGAAAAGTGTCAGTTTCAATGTAGGATTTTCCAACAAAAAGAAAAAAATTTGTCAACAATTCCTGGTCAGTTGAGACAGATTATTTTACAGTACTGGAAATCATTTTAAGTACAATTTCAACCAGAACATATCTGTTGTCCTAATCTCTGCGTGTGATTTTATTGCATACCATGTACTCTTTGTTACAGTGGAGACTCCATCTGAAAAACTCTTTCTCACTTGTTACTGCCAGCCTAAGAGAATTTATTGTCCTTTATAATAAGCAATCGAGATGGTCAAAGGATTTCTTATCCCAGATGAATACACTACAGTAAATATATAAACAGAACTAAGAACTTGGCAAGTGGTCATTTTTTCTTTTGAATGTCCATGATGAATGTGTACATCTGGGGCCGAACTGAAATCAATTAAATGATTAATTCATTTAGCAATCTGATATCCATGTGAGGAAATTTTGTGTAAGTGGTTAGCGAAAGAGACTTGCAGCAGGACTCTGTAATCATATTTTAGCCTCTGCCACTAACTTACCATGTGATCTTGAGCAAGTCATTTTAGCCACTCTTTTTCAAAACTATCCTCTAATTTGGTTGCTGAACTTGAGATATCTAGGGCCTGATTTTCAGAGGTGCTTAGCACTCATAGCTCCAGTTTGCAGTGTTTGAAATATTTTCTTAATGACAGTTTTCCAAATCAGCCAGTGTACCAGGAACACTTGCCCCACTCCCTATGGATGTTGCTCCTCTTTTTCCCCTTTTCTTTCTCCCACATGGCTGCTTCCACCTCCTGTTCTGCCACATCTTTCTTCTCTGGTCTCTGATCTCTGGTCCCCAAGCAGGATCCTTTCCCAGGAACTTAGCATTCCTCTTCATCATTTTCTGGTATCTACTACACTCTAATGACTTTTTGTGAATACTGTGATATTTGATTTTATTCTTAAAGACTCCGGGGATCATGTGTCTGTATAAGTCTGAAATTTCAGTTTTTGGTTGTTTTTTCTTTTTAAGTAAGTTTCTATTCCTCCTGGTCGTGGTGAGAAGCTTGAAAATGTGGTTCAAGTGTACCCAGAACTTCAAAAATAAAAACAGTCTTCCTCCCAATCCCCCCCCCTATGTATTCCTTTTAAAAATCTCATGATTTTGGGGTGTCTGATTCATGATTTTTAAGAGCTTGAAGATTAACAGTGCTGCAGCTGGCTCCAGGTGCTCATTCTGCTGAAAACAGCTAAAAAGCAGGCTGAAGATGTGAGGGGCTGGAGTTTGTTGCTGTTGAGATGAGAAGCAGCCAGGGTTGGAGATGGCAGTGGGAGGAAGGAGCAGATAGGTTTAGAAAAGCTACTTCTGTTGCCCCACAGTTCCAGACATTGGCTGGGAAATTTTTGTTATGAAAAATGTCCCTTTTTTCATAGAACATAAGAACATAAGAACGGCCATACTGGGTCAGACCAAAGGTCCATCAAGCCCAGTATCTTGTCCTCTGACAGTGGCCAATGGCAGGTGCCCCAGAGGGAATGAACAGACAGGTTATCAAGTGATCCATGCCCTGTCACCCAATCCCAGCTTCTGGCAAACAGAGGCTAGGGACACCATTCCTGCCCATCCTGGCTAATAGCCATTGATGGACCTATCTTCCATGAATCTTTCTAGCTCCCTTTTGAACCCCGTTATAGTATTGGCCTTCACAACACCCTCTGGCAAGGAGTTCCAGAGGTTGACAATACGTTGCGTGAAAAAATACTTTTTTGTGTCTGTTTTAAACCTGCTACCTATTAATTTCATTTGGTGGCCCCTTGTTCTTGTATTATGAGAAGGAGTAAATAGCATTTCCTTATTTACTTTCTCTATACCACTCATGATTTTATAGACCTCTATCATATCCCCCCTTAGTTGCCTCTTTTCCAAGCTGAAAAGTCCCAGTCTTATTAATCTCTCCTCATACGAAGCCGTTTTGTGAGATCCTTTTGTAGCTCTTTGCAGTCTGCCTGGGACTTAATTATCTTGAGTAGTTTTGTATTATCTGCAAATTTTGCCACCTCACTGTTTACCCCTTTTTCCAGATCATTTGAATATGTTAAATAGGACTGGGCCCAATACAGATCCCTGGGGGACACCACTATTTACCTTTCTCCATTCTGAAAACTGACCATTTATTCCTACCTTTGTTTCCTATCTTTTAACCAGTTACCAATCCATGAGAGAACCTTCCCTCTTATCCCATGACTGCTTATTTTGCTTAATAGCCTTTG
>NW_020664471.1:7873127-8106424 GCF_002925995.2 Terrapene triunguis
CAAAGGCTTTCTGAAAATCTAAATACACTAGATCCACTGGATCTCCTTTGTCCGCATGCTTGTTGACCCCCTCAACGAATTCTACTAGATTGGTGAGGCATGATTTCCCTTTACAAAAACCATTTTGACTATTTACCAACAAATTATGTTCATCTATGTGTCTGACAATTTTGTTCTTTACGATAGTTTCAACCAATTTGCCCAGTACTGAAGTGAGGCTTACTGGCCTGTAGTTGCAAGGGTCACCTCTGGAGCCCTTTTTAAAAATTGGTGTCACATTAGCTATCCTCCAGTCATTTGGTACAGAAGCTGATTTAAATGATAGGTTACAGATGACAGTTAGTAGTCCTGCAATTTCACATTTGAGTTCCTTCAGAACTCTTGGGCGAATACCATTAGGTCCTGGAGACTTATTACTGTTTAGTTTATCAATTTGTCCCAAAACCACCTCTAATGACACCTCAATTTGGGACAGGTCCTCAGATCTGTCACCCAAAAAGAATGGCTCAGGTTTGGGAATCTCCCTCACATCCTCAACAGTGAAGACCGATGCAAAGAATTAATTTAGTTTCTCCGCAATGGCCTTATCATCCTTGAGTTCTCCTTTAGCATCGCTGTCGTCCAGTGGCCCCACTGGTTGTTTAGCAGGCTTTCTGCTTCTGATGTATTTTAAAAATTTTTTTGCTATTACTTTTGGAGTCTTTGGCTAGCTGTTCTTCAAATTCTTTTTTGGTCTTTCTAATTTTATTTTTACACTTCATTTGCCGGAGTTTATGCTCTTTTCTATTTTTTTCATTAGGATTTATCTTCCACTTTTTAAAGGATGCCTTTTTGCCTCTCACTGCTTCTTTTACTTTGTTTAACCATGGTGGCTCTTTTTTGGTTCTCTTACTATATTTTTTAAATTGGAGTATACATTTAAGTTGAGCCTCTATTATGGTTTCTTTAAAAAGTTTCCACGCAGTTTGCAGGGATTTTATTTTTGGTACTGTACCTTTTAATTTCTGTTTCACTAACCTCCTCACTTTTGTGTAGTTCCTCTTTCTGAAATTAAATGCTACAGTGTTGGGCTGCTGCCACAGGGATGTTAAATTTAATTATATTATGGTCACTATTACCAAGCGGTCCAGCTAATGTTGAAATGTTGAATGTCAGAGCTGATCCAAAAATTCTATTTGGGACTTTTCTGGCCAAACCAAGCATGGTGACAGCTACAGAGGCTTCAGCTGGAAACTGTGGGTACTCATTACGAAGGCTATGATTTTGTCATGGATATTTTTAGTAAAAGTCACGGACAGGTCACAGGCAACGAACAAAAATTCACAGAAGCCGTGACCTGTCCCTGACTTCTACAAAAAACGTCCCTGACAAAATGGGCAGGGAGGAGGGTCCAGTGGTAGGGAGCTTGCGGGGGAGGATATCTGCCCCCACCAGCAATGGCGGTGGCTGGGGAGCTGCAGGAGGTTGGTATACCCCACCTGCCGGAGGTGGCTGGAGAGCTGCAGGAGGGTGGTATCTCCCCCGCCAGTGGTGGCAGTGGTTGGGGAGTTGCGAGGGATCCCCCACTGCCAGTGGTGGTTGGGGAGCTCCAGGGAATCCCTCACTGCCCGGCAGGACTGGGGAGCTGGGGGCGGGGGGGGGGCACGGCTGAGAGCTGTGGGTTGGCCCCGCTGCCGTGGCAACTGGGCAGCTGCAGGAGAGTCCCCTCCTCACCACAGCTGGGTGGCTGCGGGGCCCCAGTGTCACAGAGGTTGCAGAAAGTCACGGAATCCGTGACTTCCGTGATCTCCATGACATACTCGTAACCTTACTCATTACCTCTGAAAATCAGGAGACATAGGTGTCTCCAATGGGGCGCTCAAAATTAGCAGGCAGTTTTAGAAACACAGGCCTTAGTACCTTTGAACCTGACTCTAATCAGTATAACAATAATGATATGCAAGGAGAAACTTTAAAAAGGCACAGTATTAATATTTCTTTAATATTGTCTCATGACTTTAAAATTATAGCAAGTATATATGTGTGTAAGCTCTGTCACTTTCTCATTATGTAAATCAGCAGTGTTGCAGAAGAACTATTTAGCATTTTCTTGGAGTGAAGTTCTTAGTTTAGGAATTTAATTTTAGATTTTACATTTAAATTACTCTGTATTGCTTCTATAATGGTTCTACAATTTTTTTTGTTTTGTAGCTTAAGAGGTTTAGTCACCGCAGTTGAAAGACATGACCCTCAGAATGAGGCCACATAAGAATAAAAGATTGATCATGCTGGGCTGGCTGGCTCTGACATCTGACAATGGAACTTGCTAGTTTTCAGTTCATTTTTGTTTTTTATAGTCTATATTTGCTTCCCCAGTCTCTGAGTTGTAGAGGTGTATCCAGTTTTGAATGAACTTGTCATGAGGCTATTCATAATATCCCATCTCTAACCCAGTTCCACACATTGTACAAATGGCAGTAAAATTATAACGTTGTATATCCACAGATTAAAAACTAAAAGAATATTCAGAGTAATGGAGAACAGTATCTCCACAAAACAGTAGGACACATTTCATGGGTGGACAATAAGTAGGCATATAACATGGTGTTCAATTATAATTTCCAGAGGGGAACAAATTTTGTTCATCAGGTCTTTTATGTTTGTTGAAAAGTTATATACAGTTTGTTGTAATTCTGTAAAATTAGGAAAAAGCTCTTTAGCTGATTCTGATACTATAATATTCATTAAACTGTCCCTCATAGTTGATATATATATCATTATGAGCCTACTTCTAGTTTATGTATTAAGACTGGCCAATTTTTATACAATTCTGTTTTAGGAGCATCAGTTTTAGGAGAATACAGTGAAGTCTGTAGACTCCTTTTTTCATCTCAGGTGTAGTCTTATTTAATAGCTGATTTAAAATGACATTGTGTGTACCTCTTAGCTTTAAACCAAGTGGACCACCATGTGCCTTAAAATGACTACTGAACAAATTTTGAAAAAGAAAGTAGTTAAGGATATAGAGGTTAACGGTAATTGGGATAGAATATAACATGGTTTTACAAAAGATAGATTGTGTCAGACCAACCCGATCTTCTTCTTTGAGAAGATAATTGATTTTTTTAGACAAAGGAAATTCAATATATCTAATTTACCTGGATTTCAGTAAGGCATTTAATACAGTTCCACATGGGAAATTGTTAGTTAAATTGGAGAAGATGGGGATTAATATGAGAATTGAAAGGTGGATAAGGAACTGGTTAAAAGGGGGAAACTACAACGGATCATATTGAAAGGCAAACTGTCAGGCTAGAGGCAGTTTACTAGTTGAGTTCCTTAGGGATCGGTCTTGGGACTAATCTTATTTAACATTTTCATTATTGACCTTAGCACAAAAAGTGGGAGTATGCTAATAAAATTTGTGGATTACACAAAGTTGGGTGGTATTGCCAATATGGAGGAGGACCAGAATATCATACAAGAAAATCTGGATGATCTTGTAAACTGGAGTAATAGAAATGGGATGAAATTTAATAGTGCAGAGTCCAAGGTCATGCATTTAGGGACTAACAACAAAAATTGTTGTTATAAGTTGGGGACGTATCAATTGGAAGTGACAGAGGAGGAGAAAGACCTGGGTGTATTGGTTGATCACAGGATGACTATGAGCTGCCACTGTGCATCAAGTGAGATATTTCCAGTAGAGACAGGGAAGCGTTAGTACAAGTTGTACAAGGCACTGGTGAAATCTCATCTGGAATACTGTGTGCAGTTCTGGTCTCCCATGTGTAAGAAACATGAATTCAAACTGGAACACGTGCAGAGAAGGGCTATAGGATGATCCGAGGAATGGAAAACCTACCTTTTTGAGAGGAGACTCAAAGAGCTTGGCTTGTTTAGCCTAACCAAAAGTAGGCTGAGGGGAGATATGATTGCTCTCTATAAATACATCAGAGGAATAAATACCAGGGAGGGAGAGGAGTTATTTATGTTAAGCGACAATATGGACACAAGAAGACATGGATATAAACTGTCCATCAACAAGTTTAGGCTTGAAATTAGACAAAGGTTTGTAACCATCAGGGGAATGAAGTTCTGGAACAGTCTTTCAAGGGTAGCAGTGGGGCAAAAATCCTAACTGGCTTCAAGATTGAGCTTGATATGTTTATGGAGGGGATGGTATGATGAAACTGCCTACAATGGCATATAGCCGATGTGTGACTACTAGCAGCAAATATCCCCAACGGCCGATGATGGGACACTAGATGGTGAGGGCTCTGAGTTACTACAGAGAATTCTTTCCCAGGTATCTTCCTGGTGAGTCTTGCCCACATGCCTAGGGTCTAACTGATTGCCATATTTGGGGTCGGAAAGGAATTTTTCCTTGGGTCAGATTGGCAGAGACCCTGGGACGATTTTGCCTTCCTCTGCAGCATGGGGCCTGGGTCACTTGCAGGTTTAAACTAGTGTAAATGGTGGATTCTCTGTAACCTGAAGTCTTTAAACCATGGTTTGAGGACTCCAGTAACTCAGCCAGAGGTTAGGGCTCTATTACAGGAGTGGGCGGGTGAGGTTCTATAATGCCTACAATGTGCAGGAGGTCAGACTAGATTATCATGATGGTCCCTTCTAATCTTAGTCTATGAGTCTAAAACCCGAGTCAGTGTTACATAAATAACGAGTTAATTTTAGGGCATTATCATGCAAATTTTTAGTCATGTGAGGAATCTGTGGAAGCCAATGGAAAAATAAGAAGAATCATCTCATAGGATTCAGAGTACAATTCAGGTCAGTCAGGGATTGTCTCATCACTTGCCCTGCAAGCCTGGGTTTCTCACAATGCCTTGTTGCTGTAGCTCCCAGCCTCGGATGCTTACAACCAGCCTACAGGCATGCAGATCACACCCTGAAGTGTCTGTGTGCTAGACATCCCTGATTCAGCAGCTCTGACCCCAGCAGCCTGTGTATAGCCCCACTCTAGTCTCCACCAGCCTTGGTTACAATCAGCAAGGTGACCCCAATACACTCCCAGTCCCAAATTTTCCCCAAACTGTATGCTCTGTAATTTCCAGCCCTCTCTTGGATGGATCAGAGAAATAAGGTTAGTTTCTTCTTGTAAAGAGACAAAAGCATGTCACAGCTTATTAACTTAACTGGGGCAAATACACTCTTCTCTTTCAAAACAGCACTGAGTTGGTTTACAGTAAAAAAATAAAAGAAATTTATTAACAATAGGACATTGGTTAAGTGATACCAAGAACAAGGAATAAAATTAGAAAGTGTGATACGCAATTAAAGTGAAAACATGCATTTAAAATTCTAAAACTTAATATAGCAAGATACCGGCTTTGTTCAAGATGTTTATTATCTCCAATCTTCTTTCTTCCCTGCCATGTCTGACTTTTCCTCAGTCAGGACCTTCCACAGAAGTACAAGGCACTGGCTTCCCTTGTCTTCCTAGGTGAAAGGTCTTTGCTTAAGTAGGTTTCTCACCTATATTCAGTTTCCAGAGACTTCAGTCCCCCCTGGGTTGAAGGACCCATCTTTCTCAGCTTGCAAGAGCTCTGTTCCCTTGTGTCTGACTAGTGAGGGATGCCACAGATGGGTTTCTGTCTCTGCTTATATCTTCCAAAGTTACCTTGTTTCATGAGGCAGGATGACCTCATGCTGTTCTTCCCTTTCTGTGGACTTCTCCATCCTCCTGATGATTTGTATATAAATGGGACTTCAATTTTTTTGATTCCACCCTGTGAAATTTATGTAGGAGACAGTCAAATAACTGCGTTCTCTCCTGTCTGGGAGAGAACCTGTTTCTCCTTGTTTGGCCGCAGACTTTAAAACATAATATAGTTATGTATCCATATATCCTCATATAGTGTTAATACATACATTTCACAATTACAGGTCTGTCGCATCTTACACGCATTTAACATGAGCGATTTCAGGTTTATGCGGTTGGCAAAAAAAAAGAAGAGAAAAATAACAATTTTAATACTGTACCTGTAGTGGCGCCCGCCATTACACTCAATGTAATTTTGACTATACGTGATTTTTGCTTTACGCGCTGACTGCGGAATGTAATCCCAGCGGAAGATGCGACAGACCTATATATCAATCACCAGTGTACCATTAGCTTCCAGAAAAGATCTCACTCTATATACTTCTATAATACAGTAATATTGTATGCACATAGTTGATTCAAATGCTTATCACTCAAGGTCTTTACTGTCTTTAAAGACCAGTAAACTTTTGCAATGGATTCTTCTGAGGGTTACCCCTCAAAGTAAAGTTCATTCAAGCTGTGAGGAAGGCAACATGGAATCCGGTGGTGAAGGAAGCTCCATGATGTTTCTTTCCCCTTTTGTTAGCTTAATAGCTTTGTTTACCTAATATGTAAAAATGGACCTTCATTGTCTTTGCCTGAAGACTGGGCTAGTCAGAGAATCAAATACACATTCCTTTGTCTAAGGCAGACCAGTTTACCGACTCCCATGACATACCTGGTTTAAACACACTTTAGTCATAATTCTATATAATTCTATATATTATATATTCATAACTCTTAATATACACCATGTACATATATCACTCAAGAATATTAATGGTCAGTTAGTTATTAGTTTTCCAGTGATATCTTACATGACACCTTTTAGATAGAGATTATAACCATAGTGAGTTGGGGTACAATGAATTGGTCAGGCCAGCTGAAACGCATTACCTGATACCAGTGAGCCTTTTACCACTGGGATGCTCTTACAAAGCCACAGGAGGGTTAGCCGCTAGCTGACCCAGAGGCAGCAGGTCAGAACCCTCTTTCCTGGACAGGGCATCAGCCACCATATTTTCTTTCCCCTTTATATAGAAGAAACCTGTTTTTTCTGGACATAATGTCAGAGTATCCATAATTTTGCCTGCTGAGTTGTTGCAAACATTTGACAGTGACATTGATGATCATTTTGCTGTGAGATTTCAAACTATATATTAGTCATTTTGACAATGAATATGACTTTAATATTTTGTATGTTTGTTTTTATAACAACCTGTGAGATGTCATTTTTATCCTGGCTCTTTACTCTGTCATTTGACAAGTGGTCCCAATATTTAAGGTCATGAGGGAGTGAGACTTAAGTGGGAGGAATGAGCAGGGTTCTATTGGGAATGTTCCTAATCCACTTGCAGTAGCAATTGAAGGTCTTAATTACCAAGAACACAATGGGTCAACATTTTGCACATGAAAAATTGTCATTGGAATATGGCCTTTTTTCAAAAATGCAATTTTTGTGACTAACTGTCAACTTGTAGGCCATGCTTTAGATATTTCAAGAACTTGTATTTTTACCTACATTTTTATAAAAAATTGTGTTGGTAAAAATTTCTGTATTAAAATGTCAATAAAAATATGAAAATTTTATCAAAAAAGAAAATTTAAATAATGTCACCAATATTTTTGGGGGAAATTGTGTTCAAAATAGGTCATTTTCAAATGATTTTTTTTTTAAATTAGTTGTGGAAGTGAAACCATTTTCATACTTCAAAGAAGAATTTGAAAGGGAAAATTTTCAGTCAGCATTTGAAATTATTTTAATTTTTTTTTGTTTACGGGAAACTGGTTTTAATGAGAAAACCTGGTTAAACTATTATACAAATAATTTTCATAAAAACATTGGTTAAAAATGATGGGATATGGGTCCATTTCAAACCCTGTGAAATAGAAACAGTTTTGACATATTTTCACAAAGCTGTTTTGCCATTTTTTCAACCTGCTCTATTCAAGACCTTCAGTGGGTCACAGTATAAATACTTTGATAATTCTCTGTTCATAACTTCCAGAGACAGCTCTATTCCTCTGGTACAATGAAGCACAAGTCCTCAGGACAACATAAGAACGGCCATACTGGGTCAGACCAAAGGTCCATCTAGCCCATTATACTGTCTTCCTACAGTGGCCAATGCCAGGTGCCCCAGAGGGAATGAACAGAATAGGTAATCGTCAGGTGATCCATCCTGTCGCCCGTTCCCAGCTTCTGGCAAACAGGGCTAGGGACACCATCTCTGTCCATCCTGGTTAATAGCCATTGATGGACCTATCCTCCATGAACTTATCTAGTTCCTGTGGTCTTCACAACATCCTCTGGCAAGGAGTTCCACAGGTTGACTGTGCGTTGTATGAAAAAATACTTCCTTTTGTTTTTTTAAATCTGCTGCCTATTAATTTCATGTGGTGAACCCTAGTTCTTATGTTATGAGAAGAAGTAAATAACACTTCCTTATTTACTTTCTCCATAGCAGTCATGATTTTATAAACCTTTATCATATCCTCCCTTAGTCGTTTCTTTTCCAAGCTGAAAAGTACTAGTTTTATTAATCTCTCCTCTTATGGCAGTCATTCCATCCCCCCTACATCTGAACAAGCTTGAAATAGAGCATTTGTGGTGGAGGGTCTTCAGCTATGGACCAACATGACTAAATCGTCAGCTGGTCATCTCCAGAGCATGTTGCCAAACTCAACTATGGATTCAGGTCTTCCCACAGTTACTAAAGACAAGAAATGACATGCACGCTCACAAGAGGAGAAACAGCAGGAAAGAAAACAAAGCAATAAAACTGCCAATAAAGCTACCAAAAAGCTGGGAAATGGAAATAGTAGAAGCCATTATGATACAGCAATCAAGATTTGTTTAACTTTATTAGGAGTTTGGGTACTACATTAACAGGGATCCTACATTTTTTGAAGCTAGATACTGTGGATACAGAGATGATGGGACCTTCTTAAAGTTAGGGAAGTTTGTGCTCAGGGGTTGGGGGTGGGAAGACAGAAGGTAGACTGACTTGGGAAGAAAAGTAATGATAGAGTTGGGATCACAATTATGATAGCGACAGAGCCAAATAATTTTGAAACCTGAATATCTTTAAAATTTGGGTTCTGAAACAGTTCTGAATAGGATATAGTTTGTGTTGTTAGTTATTTACTGTCTCTCTTATGTACATCTTCTTTACCAAATAATCATAAGCCTTTCCATGCTGATCTTCTTAAATAAACTGGCTAATTATTTAGTGCTCTCTTATGTTCCTTATCTCTGGTCTGCAATGCTGTGCATGCCGATGTGACTTCTTTGATTGTATTCATACTCAGTAGGATATATGCCCCTTCCGTCTGTCTCAGGTTAATCTCTGCATGTTTGTTTGGGATTTCTTTGTCTACCTTTTCATTCTGAGACTGTAGTTTCCCCCTCTAACAAGCCCTCTTCTACCTTTTTTGCAGTGGCTGTCACTTTAACACATTTATTTTCCAGGAAAAAGTAACGAGATAGGCAGTGTTCTCTGGGACTGTTGTCAGTGTTGCTCTGTGGAATGGCCAGCCATGATAGGCTTCAGGATTCTGTTTGCTTTGTCTCATAATCTGTTTTCCTTCTAAAGACCAAAGGTGTCACCTCTGATATCTGTTGTGATGAGAAGCCACTAAGCTGCTCCCAAACCCAGGTGTTCTGAATAATTAGTCAATTTGGGTGCCACACTCATATTGTTATAATAAATGTTGATATACAGTAATTATTTAAAAACAAATAAATCCTGATTTACAATCAGACACTTATTTGAGAGATTAAATTTTTGGTAAAGTGTATTAAAAGCCTTGCCAGAAAACAGAATAATAAAAAGCTATTTTCTGACATTTTAGAAATGGATGAACCTCTTAATATATTATTATTTATTATTTTAATGTGTCCAAAAGTCTAAAGCACTTCACAGCAAACAGAGGCATTATCCCTAGACAAGAGACAGCCTACACTCTAAGGCCACGTGCACGTCCAGTTCTCAGTGTAGGATTAGGGTGTAAATCTGAGATATGACATCAGAAAGGAAGAGTGAAGTGCACAGAGATTAGCCTTACAGTTGTACAATAATTCATGGGTTGAAATCTTGGCTGTGTTGAAGTCAATGGCAAAATTTGTATTGATTTCAGTAGAGGCAGGATTTCACTGAAGGTCAAAAGGAACATTATGATAATCTAGTCTGCCCACCTGCGTAACATAAGCCATTGAACTTTACTCTAATATCTGAGTGAAATTCTGTAACTTCTAGCTGAGCCAGAAAGACATCCAACCTTGATTTAAGACATTAATGATGGAGTATCCACCACTTTCCTAAGTACACCTCTAACCCGATATAACGGTGTCCTCAGGAGCCAAAAAATCTTACCACGTTATAGGTGAAACCGCTTTATATCGAACTTGCTTTGATCTGCCGGAGTGCGCAGCCCTGCACCCTCGGAGCACTGCTTTACTGCGTCATATTCGAATTCGTGTTATATTGGGTCGCGTTATATCGGGGTAGAGGTGTACATTTTCCAATGGTTAATTATCCTTTGTTAAAAATGTGTACCTTATTTCTAGTCTGAATTTGTCTAGTTTCTGCTTTCAGCCACTGGATCTTGTTATGCCTTTGTTTTCTAGATTAAAAACCTTCTACTATCAAAAACCTTCTATCCATGCAGGTATTTATAGACAATGAACAAGTCACTGCTTTACCTTCTCTTTGATAAGCTAAATAAATAGAACTTTTAAAATCTGTCATTGTAAGAAAGGTTTTTCAGACCTCAGATTGTTCTTGTGGCTCTTTTCTGACCCCTTTCTGATTTTTCAATATCCTTTTTTAGAGCTATAGACACTAGAACTAGATACATTATTCTAATAATGGTCTCACCTAGGTTTGGCAAGCCGGTTAATTGACTGGTCAAGTAATGTCAACTGATCAGACAATTGACTTCCCATTAGTTGACCATAATCAAATATTGTCAAAAATTGCAGCAAAAATATCCAGATGTAGGTGGCGGTCTACTTTTTTTTATTGTGTCATGGTGCAGTCTGTTAGCAAACCTACTTAAATGTCTTAATCACTCACTTTACTATATGCTAATATCACCTGTTAAGAAAAAGATGAACGAATTGAAAATTGGGCATCTTGATTGGTTGGAATTTTCTAGAATAAGCATTGTAAGTATGTATATCATTATTTGTATACCAGGCCATCAATATACATGGCAGTTTGCAGAGGACATTAACCAAGTTAAAAGACACAGTCCCTGCCCTGAAGATCTTGCAACCTAAACTGACTAGAGAAATGTACAGAAATTAACTCAGAAGGGATTGGGGGAGAAAGAGGAGGGTTCATTAAATCTCCTTCCCCAACACAAAGAGAAAAGAGGCACAGCCATTAAGCTGCTCATCGAGTTGGCTTGCTGCCTACATAAGTGCATTTTAAAATGACTTTTTTCTTTTATAGTTGCTTTGTGTTTGTTTTATTTCTGTTTAATTTCATTCTTCTTTTGTAATTGTTGAGTCTTGAATAACATTAAATGCTAACCTAACATTGATTTTAAAAATGTAATAATAACTGTTCTTTCATTTTTTAGAATGTCATATCATTGTGTTTTGCATTTTTCTGTGTTAAAATAATTCAGTTAAGTACGGTAACTTGTTTGATATAGTTAAGCATAGGTATCTCTCTAAGGCTAAGCTTGTTAGAGACCATAAAATCTCACTCTTTTGTTACTATTGTTACTGCTCCAATAAATTAGTGCTTGAAATGATTTGACCTTTTTGACATTACTTGACAATATTTGTCCAATATTTGACCAGTCAATTGACCAGTTCTTTTTGGACCTATCAAATGCCCAACTCTAGTCTCACCAATGCTGTTTACTGAGATAATACCACCTCCCACAATTCACCCACAATTTATGTTAGCTTTCTTAGTCACAGCATCACATTGGAAGCTCATGTTCAATAGTTATCTACCAGTACCCCTATGTATTTTTCAGAGTCACCAGTTTCCAGAATACAGTCTCCCTTCCTGCATGTCTTTGTTCTTGGATGTATGACCTTACATTTGGCTGTATTAAAACACATATTATTCAAATGCATCCAGTTCACTAAGCTATCACTATTTCTCTGTATAACTGACCTGACCTTATTTATTTCTCTCTCCATCAATTTTTATGGAATCTATTAATTTTACCAGTAATAATTTTATATTTTCTTTCTGATTATTGATAAAGATATTCAGGCAAGAACAGATCCCGGTGGGATCCTATTAGAAACGCCTTCATAAGATGATTATTCCCCATTTTCAATAGTTTTTTGAGATCTATTAACCAATTTTAATTTAGTATGCTGTACATTGATTTTTTGTATAGTGATATTTTAAATCAAAATGGAATTGGTACTAAGATTTGCAGAAATCTAAGTGACAACTCACGTACCTCTCATCAACCAGACTTGTACTCTCAACAAAAAATGGTATCTAGTTTGTTAGACAAGACCTATTTTCCATAAAAATTGGATTGGAACTAATTATTCTACCAACTTTTAATTATTTACTGACTGCATCTCATATCAGCCTTTCTATGATTCTGCCCAGGAATGATGTCAGGCTAACTGACCTATACATACTAGGGTCATCCTGTTTATCTGTGTTAAATATTGTGTGGTTACTCAGTTAAGGTACATCTTGGTGAATTAGTAAATTTTTTTCCAAATAAAAAAGAAGGAAGATAAATGGTGAATTTTCATGAAGGATATAAATGAGAAGAAAGAGATTGCTTGATGAACAAGAAGAGGAAGAGTGTTTCAGGTCCAAACGGTGGCATGGAAAAAGGTACAGTGATGATAGGGCCCTACCAAATTCACGGCCATGAAAAACACGTCACGGACCATGAAATCTGGTCTCCTCCTGTAAAATCTGGTCTTTTGTGTGCTTTACCCGATACTATACAGATTTCATGGGGGAGACCAACGTTTCTCAAATTGGGGGTCCTGAACCAAAAGGGAGTTGCAGGGGGGGGTCACAAGGTTATTTTAGGGGCATCGCGGTATTGCCACCCTTCCTTCTGCGCTACCTTCAAAACTGGGCAACCGGATACCGGCGGCTGCTGACTGAGGACCCAGCTCTACAGGCAGCAGCTCAGAAGTAAGAGTGGCAATACTCAAGAGGGAGGCAACGGTCTCCCTATTACCGACGCCGATTGCCGTCCCAGAGGTCGTCATCCCGACGCCGATCCCGGTCACCAACACTGTGGGAACAATCTCCTTCCCACCTCCGAGCTCCTCGGCACTGGACCCGCTCGCTGCACTGTCGGTACCGGTCCCCTCAGGCAGGACACCGGTCTCCAGTGTCAGTAGTCTCTAGACAGACCCAGGCCTCAACAGCCCCTCCGTGGTCTCCGGAAGGGGGCTCCTCTGGAACCAAGGGCCATGTCAGCCTATCATCTTGACCTCAGTGGAGAGATTGGGCGTCCGAGCCAGCATCGGCAGCAGCGGGGCAGTGGCCTGCTCAGTGGCCATGTTGGAATGCTTGGGGGGTTCCGGTCATGGCGATGCCCCCTTCGGTCCTTTCGTTGGCCACTGCCACAGCACACCCGTTGGCCGAGTCCCAAGAGGCTGTGCCTACCCCCAAACCATCCTCCCCAGTGGAGGAGGAGGAACAGCCCCCCCCCACTGATACAGCCCTGATGAGGTGGTCGCAGGACCCTCCAGTGCCAGCCCACCTGATGACTTTAAGGACCACCAGGCCTTACTCTGGGTGGCCGAAACCCTGGGCCTACAAGTGGAAGAGATGGTTGAACAGGAGGACACTCTATTCAATGTCCTGTCAGCCTCAACCTCTACCCGTATTGCACAATTGGTGCATGAAGGGGTCCTCAAAATTGCCACAGCCGTTTGGCAGACGCCCTCCTCCATCCCTTCCACCTCAACATGGGCCGACAAAAAGTACTTTATCCCAGCCAAAAGTTTTGAGTATCTTTATACTCACCCTCCCACCGGTTTGCTGGTGGTCTCCGTGGCCAATGAAAAGGAGAAGCTGGGGCATTCCAGTTCCACCCCAAAAAATAAGGAGGCCAAGCAGCTGGACTTGTTTGGAAGAAAAATTTATTACACTGCAAGTCTACAGTTTTGGGTGGCAAACCACCAGGCCTCTTGGGCCGTTATAACTTCAATTTATGGGACACTCTCCATAAGTTTAAGGCGTCCCTCCCGCAAGACCAGCCCAGGAATTTGTCACCCTGGTGCAGGAGGGCACGTTGGCAGCCTGCTGTGCCCTACAGATGGCATGGGATGTGGCAGACTCGGTGGCCAGGGTGGTGGTGTCCACGGTGGTAATGAGGCGCAGCTCCTGGCTTCAAACTGCCAGGCTCTATCAGGAGATGCAAAACTCCATTCGAGACCTTCCTTTTGACGGGAACAGTCTGTTTTCTGATCAGTGTGATGTGAGGCTGCACGGGATGAAGGACACCAAAGTCACCCTCCGTTCGCTGGGCATTCACATGCCGCAGTTGGCACGGAAACTGTTCCGGCCGCCCCCACTGCCAAGATAGTGGTAGCCTCATCCCGAACCTGCCAGGAGAAGGCACAGGGATAGTGGATTTGGTCATCGCTGTCCTTCTGCCTCCCGCTCACTTGCACAGCCTGGCCAGGCCAAACATGGCAGGGCAGAAGTGCCTGTTTTGGTAGCGTGCTCGAGTGCAACACCCTAGCCAATTCCCTGGATCCGCTGCTATCTTTCCCCACCTGCGTTTTTCCCTTCCACTTTGCCTAGTTGCGAGTTACGTCAGACCGCTGGGTCCTAGACATAATAGCTCGGGGCTTACCCTGCAATTTTTGGCTGTCCCACCCACCCCATTTCCCCGTCCCTCTTCAGGGACCCTTCTTATGAGCAACTCCTCATTCAGGACGTTGACAACCTTCTGTGTCTGGGGGCCATGGAGGAGGTTCCTTGAGATATGAAAGGAAAGGGGTTCTACTCCCGGTACTTCCTAATCCCGAAAGCAAAAGGTGGCCTCAGACCCATCCTGGACCTGTGCTGGCTCAACAAGTCTCTCAAGAAGTTGAAATTTCACATGATCTCCCTTGCCTCCATCATCCCCTCCCTGGATCCAGGAGACTGGTACACTGCTCTTGACTTAAAAGATGCTTACTTCCATATTTCTATATTCCCGGGTCATAGGTGCTTCCTCCGTTTTGTGGTGGGAGAGCACCATTTCCAGTTCATGGCGCTAGCCTTTGGCCTCTTTTCAGCCCTGAGGGTGTTCACAAAATGCATGCTGCCGCTTACCTCAGACGTCGGGGGGGGGGTCCACCTATTTCCGTACCTTGACAACTGGCTCATCAAAGGCAGGTCTCCGGATCAGGTACAGAGAAGCCTCAAGCTGGTGTGCTCCACCTACCGCGACCTGGTCCCGTTCATAAACACAGAAAAGTCCATGTTAATGCCAGTTCAGTGCATAGAGTTCATCTGGGCCATTTCCAGAAGCACGGTTTCGGGCCATGGCAGACCTCATCTGCCATTTAAGAGACCATCCTCTCACTCAGCCCGCACTATATCCCCAACAGACACTCCCTGGACCAAGTGATTTCAATACTGAGCCACGTCATTTCGTCCCTGAATTGGTGGCTGGACCCCAAGTCGGTGCTGCAGGGGGTTCCCTTCGCGTCCCCATCACTGACTCGGGTCTCCAACGCCTTGGATCTGGACTGGGGAGCCCATCTGGGTGATCTCAGCACCCAGGGCCGCTGGCTATAGGATGATATAGCCCTTCATATCAACGTCAGGGAACTCAGAACGGTTCACCTGGCCTGCCAGGCATTCTTGCCCTACCTGAGAGGCAAGGTGGTGCAGGTCCTGAGGGACAATACCGCTGCTATGTATTACATCAACAGGCAGGGAGGGGCCAGATCCTCAGCCCTTTGTCAGGAAGTGCTCAGTCCTTGGGGTGTCTGTGTGTGGCATGCCATTCATCTGATCACCGCCCATGTACCGGCTCCAAGAACGTCCTAGCAGATCACCTCAGCAGGACCTTCTCATCTCACCAGGAGTGGTCCCTCCATCTGAAGGTGGTCGATGTAATTCTCCAAAGGTGGGGAACTCCCCAGGTGGACCTGTTCGTGTCCAAGCAGAACAGGAAGTGCCACCGGTTCTACTCTATTCAGGATCTGGACAGAAGTTTCCTTTCGGACGCTTTCCTCATCCCTCATGTATGCCTTTCTGCCAGTACCGCTGACCCACAGGGTCCTGGTGAAAGTCAAGCTGGACAGGGTGAGAGTTATCCTCGTGGTCACTGAGTGGCCCTGTCATCACTGGTTTGGCATGCTGTTGGACCTGTCAGTAGCCGCCCCTCTTCCGCTGCCTCTTCAAGTGGATCTGCTGTTGCAGAACCACAGCAACCTGCTGCATCTGAACCTGGCAGCGCTGCACCTGACAGCTTGGCTGTTGCGTGGTGGAACGCGGACAAAAGGGCATGTTCAGCCCGTGTTCAGCAAGATTTTCTCGGTAGCAGGAAACCCTCAACCAGGGCAACCTACCTGGCAAAATGGAAAAGGTTCGAGTATTGGGCCTCAGAATGGCGTCTTTGGGCTGAGCAGGCTTCACTGCAGGACATCCTGGACTACTTGTTGCATCTTAAGCTTCAAGGGTTGTCCCTCTCTTCCATCAAGGTCCACCTGGTGGTCATCTCGGTGCTACACCCCCCCCCAGGCAGGTCCCACTTCGCCCACCCCAGGATGCTGTGGTTCTTGAAGGGGCTAAAGGGCCTCTACCCACACGTCTGGGAACCAGACTTCTACCCGCACCTTGGGACCTGAATCTTGTGCTTTCTAGGTTCATGGATGCTCCCTTTGAACGCTTGGCTTCCTGCTCCCTCCTACTTCTCTCCTGAAAGGTTTCTTTCTTTGTCGCTATAATGTCGGACCATAGGGTGTCGGGGATCAGGGCACTCACTTTGGAACCGCCTTATATGGTCTCCTTCAAGGACAAAGTTCAGCTGCGCCCGCACCCGGCGTTTTTGTCCAAGGTCGTGACCCAGTTTCATACTGGCCAGGATATATTTTTACCTGTCTTTTGTCCTAAGCCTCATGCATTGGATGAGGAGCAGAGGCTATATACCCTGGACGTCAGGAGGGCGCTGGCTTTCTACATAGAGAGAACAAAGCTGTTCCTTAAGTCGACGCAGCTGTTCATGGCTACTGTTATGAGCTGGTTAAGGTACCCCTGCCGGCAATTGTGACAGCTCACTCGACTGGGGCACAGGTGTCATTGGCAGCCTTCCTGGCACAGGTTCCGATCCAAGAGATCTGTCGGGCCTCGACCTGGTCATCTATCCTTACGTTCGCATCTCATTTATGCGCTGACCCAGCAAGCTCGAGAAGACGCTAGCTTCGGCAGAGCAGTGCTACAATCTACAAGATTGTGAACTCCGAGCCCGCCTCCGAAGATTCTGCTTGGGAGTCACCTAGAATGGAATCGACATGAGCAAGCACTCAAAGAATTTAAAACATTTACCCACCTTTTTGTAACTGTTGTTCTTCGAGATGTGTTGCTCATGTCCATTCTATTCCATTACCCGCCCTCCTGCACCTCTGTCGGAGATGTCGGCAACAAGGAACTGAGAGGGCGTATGGCCGGCAGCACCTCATATACCAGTGCATGAGCACTCAAGGGGGTGACACAGCTGGCCCTACAGATACTGCTAAGGCAAAAATCTCCGATGATCGCACATGTGGGCGCGAACACACCTACAATGGAATGGACATGAGCCAACACATCTCAAAGAACAACAGTTGCAAAAAGGTGATAGCCATTTTTTAGTTCACTTGCTGTTTTCAAGTTTTTAGGAGTAACTTGGAATCAGAAGATCATAGCTTGGAAAGCTGGTTAGATTGAGGGCATTCTATACAGAAAAAGGCACATGATACACATAATAATTGTAAATGCATTTAGAATATATGTAATTAATCTTCTGTTCAGTGCCTGACAGAAGACTCTCTCTTGTTGAATCAAATGAATACAGAGCCCAACTGCCTAATTTTTGTAATTGTCTTGCTACTCCTGGCAAGATAAACCGATGGGGGATGAAAATGCAGATATTAAAACTTAAAAGCTATACTCCAGACAGGGCAATATTTTAATTTTTATTTCTGGAAAAACTGGAACAAATCTTTATATCACTCAATTCTTCTACATCTTTTGTAGCTATGCCTTTTTGTGTATGTGTATGTGTGTGTATGTATGTATATATATAAAGGCATATCCACAAAAGGGGGGTGTGTTTTAAAAAATCGAAACTCTGTTCACTTCATCAACTGCAGAGCATTTAAAGTTAAGAGAAAAATGTGAGCGATGGTGGTTTTTAAAGAAAATATCAAAATCTGAGATAACCAAGGATGTGCTCAAGTGGCATGAAAACTTCGGTTCCCGATGGGTCAGCTTTAGGGGTCAAGTTGTGAAGAGAAAGCCATCACACACACTTCATCAACACTGTGGAATGAGAGACCAGTGCATTTACTGAGCAATGGATTTCCAGTGAGCATATAAACTAATTGGTGGATGAACATGCCCCAGGAGCAATGATTTTAAGGTCATAGCAGGCTCAGTGAATTGTGCTGACTTACACTGTGTCTCACTGATAGCTGATCTTACCAATGAGCGGTTTAGAGGCATTCAAGCCTGAACTCTCTTCCATGTGCCTTGAATGGCATGTCAGCGGTCACTGTTTCTGACATCCTTTATATTTGTCCAGTCAGCTCTAAATCTTTAGGTTGGGCTTCAGTGTATTCAGGAAAGAAAAGAGAGAAGCAATTATTTTCAGTCATTGAGTTCTGAAGATCTTAGTGTTAATTATGCCAAACATGGTTGGTTCATCAACAAACTAGAAATCTTAATGTGAGGAGAGAGAGGGAGAACTTGAATCAGGATATTTTTAATGACCAAAAGTGTCTCAGTTATAACTTCCTGCTTTTTGAGCTATACTTTACCCCCTCGCCCATTACTTTCATATTTACTTTGAAAGCATATACAAAGTTAAATATATAAATGTGGGTAACTTCGCAAATTTAAAAACTGCTGTATCTTTATTAAAGAGATTTACTAATGGGGGCCTCAGTAACCTACCTTTTACCTTTGGAAGTAGTTTACTTCTCACATGAAAGATTTTTCTTTTGTTCTGGAGAAATGTTTACTCCATTCTTTGTGTACTATGCACACAAAACATTATCATGTGTATGAGTAGGTCTATTAAATTTGCAAGTAATTTAAGGAATGCTACAGTAGCTTTAACTCCTTTTTTTTTTTTTTTGAAGGGATAGGGAAAGTTAATTTGTTTTATGATTGTTGTTTAACCTCTTAGTTTTACTCCTTAATCTTAATAGTTTAGAAATATAGCTTTATTAATAATTTTTGAGCTGGCGGATGCTCCTTGACCAGATGAAATTCTGCAGAAAGTATCCAATCCAAGTGTTTGAGGTGAGAGAACTGAACATTCAGTGTGTATGTTCAGCTGTGACTGATAAAATAAAAATAGCCTGAGAATTAAAGTTCTGTTGAAGGCTTAGTTTAAAAAAATGTATTTCCTGCTGATAATTACAGCAATGAAGTAGAAGTGAAATCTTTTAGCCTAAATTTTCAGAATCGTGAACATCCTATTGTATGTATATGTGCCTCTGGTGATGAACATGTAAGTCAAACATATGTAAATATATGCATGCAGTCCTGAATTCGAGGCCTTTTAAAAACCAGTACAAGAGTACATTACTATATTTTTCAAAGACAAACCATTTAGGTTCTAGAAAATATATCTTGTATAGGTGTTTTTTGTTTTTTGTTTGTTTGTTCTGGAAGTAATTTGAAAATAGAGCATTCATTTAATTTAACTATTTTACAGAAAAGTGATTCTGCATCTATTGCTCATGTGAGTATCCCCATTAATTTAAGTGCGATTGCTCTTTATGATCTTTCTACAGTAGGATTTTTTCCTAAAAATTTATCGGTGTTACTACTACCAGTTCAGCTGTGTGCTTTGCCATTGAATGAGACACCCCATGGAAGGATCTCTTTTATGGGATCTGGACTTATTTTAGAAGTCACAGAACTTTTAAAACTTATTTTACAATTGGTAAGCAAATGCAGTCCTCCACTACACTTGGCAACCCCCTCTTCTCAGATTAACAGGAAATAATCAGAGTTAGGCTCAAATATGGAATTAATTTATATCCTTGTTATGTGTATTAAAAGAAGCAATATTGTAATTAAAATGGGAGATAAATATTTGTGGAAATCTCCTATAAGTATAATAAACAGGATGTCTGTCATCATATTTCCCCTCATTATTCTCTATTAATTCATCCTCTCGTCTCTGTTGCAGCTTTATTGTGGAATATCAATATTTAATTACAAAACTGAAATAATTAAACTAAATTGTTTTATATAATTTGTAATGATGAATTTTTAAAAAAATATATTTTTATGTGTATATCAGTAAAAATGGTGAGCCAGCTGTTGCAGAAACTTAAAAATGAAAGTCATAAATTTTAGCTATTATGAATTTTCTTTGCAAGTTGAGGCTATATTAAAATATTAGCAAATACACCCTCACCCCCAATGTACCTACGACACTTAGGATGTGAGATAAGCTGACCAAAGTAGGGGAATTGTGAGTTATGGACACAGGCCTGTGTCCTTTACTCAGCCTATTCAACTCAAATAATAGTATGTATGCCTTTCCTTGCAGGGGTCAGTGACGTTGTTTTCCCTTGGGGAAGTGGGGAGCATTTTCCTGTGTACCACTATATACTATGTACTCTTTTGGACTTCTGGTTCTGTTGGGGTGTTGGCTGTTGTGGTGAAGGAAGGCAAAAGAGATGTAGGTATCTGGGTTTTGATCTTGGCAGATGAGGAAGGAAGATCTGTTTTCAAATTATTATTGCACCTGCCAGATAACCAGTGTTGGAGAGCTAGTTTAAAAAAGTAGTACTTTTTAAGGAGGGATCTGAAGAAGGGCAATGAAGCTGTTCCAATTGTGAAGATGACATGAAAAATAGAAGTGAAACTGAAAGTATGAAAGAGAAAAAGGGGAGCAGAGTGTACAATAGTAGATGGAATAATGGGAAATGGAAGAGTATGTTAGAATTTGATGAAGAAACCCAGCAAAGAGACTTCAGAAGAGCATAATGTGATAGGAACAACAGGAGAAAATGATTAGACTAGAGGGGGAAACAGGTCAGATGTAGGAACAGGAGAGAGAGGTGGAGGTTGCAGCAAACAAGATGAGAAATGAGCAACACATAGACCAGGGTTTAATCAATTGGAAGAGTCTTAAAGCGAGCCTAGATGGAGGAGGAGGAGAGAGGAATCAAAGCCGACAATGAGGTTATGGTCTGGAGTTGACTGGGAGAACTGTAGGTTTGTTGATGGTGGGAGAGTAGGGAGACAAAGGATAAAGTTTGGGGGAGGAAAGCGAAGTTAATTTTTTTAACATATTGCATTTGAGACAGAAGCTGGGAGTCAGAGAAGGAGATATGAGAATTGAAAGTGGGTCAGAGGTTAGGGATGAAGAGAGAGATATGGGGTTGCAGATGAGGTCACCTGGGGGGAGAATATAGGAGAATAGGAGAGGATCTTAAGACAGAAAGGAAGAGGGGGGAGAGCATGAGAGCCATCCAAAAGACCTAATGAAGTAATGGGAAGTGAAGGAATGTAGGTGAGGAAGCACGGTGACATAGATTCATGGAAGCCTGGGGAGAGGAGTGATAGAGAAGAGGATGACCCATGGTGTCAGAGGCAGCAAAGTGATCAAGATGAGAAAGCATAGAGAAAAGGCCCTTTGATGTGAGAAGGAGATGACCAGTAGTACCTCAGTAAATGCTGTTTCATTAGTGAGTCAGATTGGAGGGGATTTGTCAGAGAGAGCAGCTATCAAAAAACAAAAATAGTAGGAATAGGCTATATGCTCAAGGTAATTGGAGGGACAGAGGAGACGGGCGATGCCGTGGTAGTTAGAGAGGGAGATGGTCTTATTTATTTTGTTGTTTATGAAGTGTTATTTGTGGTTTGTGTGGGGAGCAGGGAGGGGAGGTTGCACGTGTGTTCTGTTGTGATTTACAATCTGAAAATTTTAAAATATTTTGACTTTGGTTCTCACACTCTCACATTCTGTGGAGATGCTTTGAATATGTAGAGCAGCACAGAATCGTGATAACACCTCATTGTTTAACATTGTGGCATGGGCTATAAATGCATTATATTCTATTGCAGCTATAGATCTAGTAGCTCATTTTCCTGGCATTCTAGTGCATCAGAACCTAAAATAAGATTTTTATGCACAGATCTTTGCAATTATCCGAAGTAGTGACTTCAGGGCAGGAACAATGTACAATGTCTAGTGCAATCCTGATTGCATTTTTAGTGAGTTGGGACCTCAGGAATAGGCTGCAGGTAGTCCAGTTATTGATTAGTGGTCTACAAGATGTTTCCATTGAAGTCAAACCAATACATTTTTATAGGAGTAACAAAAACAAAAAAACCCCTCCCTGATCATTTTTCTTTTGCTCTCCACTAATTTAAAGAAGTGGAAGAAATGATTTCAGTGGAGTAACTCTTGACTTCTCAGTTTCACTCTTACCTCTTTAGCCGTTTTCTAATATTTTCTCCCTCTCCCTTCTTCTTCCCACTTTCCATTTAAGGTTTTTTTCTCTAACCCTGCCTTATTCTTCTCAATTTCTCATTCATAGTTTAGTTTCTGGTTCCTCCACTTTATTCCTGCTCTTTTTTGTCCCTGTTTTTTTTCTCTTACACCATTTCTTTCCATCTCCTCTAACCTGATTTGTCTCCTGTTCTGTTCTCATTTCCTGCTAGTTGTCATTTGAAATATTATAGGACCAGCTTCAAGCTGATCCTGTGATATTTCATTGAAAATACTGTGAGAACAGCTGTGTTCACAGTATTTTCACTAGTGGACAGGATGCCCCAAGGAACAAAATACTGCTGTTTTGGAATGAGTTATATGTAATAACAGAAAATATTAAGGCAAGTAAATGGACTGGATCTCAAACTAAATCATGTTGTATGGATCCAATCAATTTTTAAGTCTCCAAGGGAAGGGAAAGTGGCTGTATTTAAAAATAGTTGGTTTGTCTTCATATCGCTCACCTATACTGCCAAAATTTAAAGAACACCAAGCAGTTACTAGTTGGTAACACACTTTAAATGAAAACATTTAGTACACACAAAAATATGCCCCCTCAAATAAATAAATAAACAATTTAATTAAGTGATGGGGTAAGGGAGATTTTAAAGATAGATTATAGTCACTGTGCTCCTAAATATTCAAAATAACCAAACAATTCCTTTTAAAAAAATACTTTTTTTCTCACGTAGTGGTCTGGAAACATAAATGTAAATGCTTTTTCTGTGCAGCCATGTTCATAGTAATCCTTCCCACTTGATGCTGTCACTGGCACACCTTATACAATCTATCATTTTATCTTTTCATTCTATCAAGGCACAACATACCTAGCTAATCCATCAGAAAGCCCTATCCTTATCAGGCACTCAAGAATGCTTACACTCTAGGGTATGACAGCATTAGACATCACTTACCTTCATAAACTGAAGACTACTCGGGAGAAAAGTCTATTCTGTCTTCAGAGATGTATTATGGACACTTGCATCCATGTTTCTGTTTCCTGTGTTTTGCTTTGTGTATGGTAGAAAAAGTACATAAAAAGCTGCAGCACCTAGAATTATCTGTTATTATAGCATGGCATTCTTATGGTTGTATGTTTTTCTATTATTTTTCCATCCATCTTGTAGATTTTCTCAGCTCCCTGCTTTACTCAACATAGTGAATTAATGACAGCGAAAGCACTGTATATTTTTAATGGCAGTATTTAAAAAAACAAGGGGAAGGCAAATAACAGAAAAGCCAATTGTTGTAGTTTCCACTTTATTGCTGAGCCTCCTCTTGCTGAGGTGCTTAGATAATACTTTCAGGTGCATCACAAGGCAAAGGCCTCTCTGCACTTTGAGACATCCTCTATGCATACAGTTGCATGGGGTTTTTGACACAATAGATCATAGCTGCCTCTCTGGAGGCGTTATAATGTTTTGTGTCAGATTCTACTGTGGAGCTGTTAACAGATATTTAACACTGGACACTATAACATCCTCATCAGAGGGTGTACAATGCATTATGGCAATGTTTACTATTACAGAATCTTAAGATACATCAGAAGAGAACCTTCGGTGTCATATAGTATATGTCATTGTGTATTCTGGAACGATTGTTACAAGAATCAAAAGGAATTTGCATAACAAATTGCTAGTATAATGTGTCATGCTTCCTAACACCCATTACTAAGGATACTGGTTAGCAGCATTTCTACAAAGTTAATAGATTTAATATTTATATATACTGGTCTGGACTAGATTCACAAAAGGATTTAGGACCCTTACTGCCACTTTAGGCACCTAATTCTGAGATTCAGGCCCCACTGGGATTCACAAAGCCCCTGTTCAGCTACACCTGAACCCTGTAGGCACTTAAACTTGTTCAGGGTTATGAACACCAGAGTTACGAACTGACTGGTCAACCACACACCTATTTTGGAACCGGAAGTACTCAATCAGGCAGCAGTAGAGACCTGATTGCCAAACCCACAGTAAGTACTGTGTTAAATGTAAACTACAAAAAAATAAAGAGAACGTTTAAAAAAAAATTTGACAAGGTAAGGAAACTGTTTCTGTGCTTGTTTCATTTAAACTAAGATGGTTAAAAGCAGCATTTTTCTTTTGCATAGTAAACTGCAAAGCTGTATTAAGTGAATGTTCAGTTGCAAACTTTTGAAAGAACCACCATAATGTTGTGTTCAGAGTTACGAACATTTCAGAGTTACAAACAACCTCCATTCCCAAGCTGTTCATAACTCTGAGGTCCTACTGTGTGTATATATAGTGTAATAATAGCACTGAGCACTGTATGCAATTGGCTGTATATATTCACTCATACTCCGCAAGAAGGAAGGCACTATCAAGTAAATTTGATTCAAGCAGAGTCTGCAGCTTTATTAAACTAAAATCTGATGGATTTTATCTTCTCCTCTCAACAAAATGGCAACAAAAATGGTCCAGTGATCATTCCAGCCTAATTCCAATGAGAGAGGCCCAGCCACTGGGGAAGACCCCCCAGAGCCATCAAAACAAATCTCAAGGTATTCAGCATCCTTACTGAAAGCTCCGCCACCCTTACCTCATACCAAAGTTCAGCTCCTGTACCAGACACTGGAACCGTGCCCATGCTACACCTGGCATATGGACCCTCATCCTGCTCCAGTGCTCATATTTATCAAAGATGTGCACTGGGCCCAAGCAGAATTTCAACAAACATGGAAAGACACACAATAGCCAACCAACTCTGCTAGCAAGCCCCCAGGCTGCTGAGAGGGAAGGTGAAAAACGCTATACTACCTAGGCCAATTTGGCAATGAGAGAAAAAATCCTTCCTTGCCCCCCAAAAGGCGACTGACTTGTTACTCACTGCTTGCCAAGAAGCCTGATATCATCTCACTTGAGCTAGAGCTGAGGAAGGCAGAGAATGAAAAATGGGTGCTGGTGATAGGGGCACAGCCCAGGAAGGGTTATTTATGCCATCTGAGGAACAGCAGGCAATCAGTCATCGTCTTCTCTCCCTTTGTAGGTATCCAGTGGGCTGTTGTTACCAGGATGAAAATTCCTCCCCGGACGGGAGGGAATGTGAGTGAAGAGTCATCCCGGTAACATCAGGGAATAACTTTTAAAAAAATGAGGAATTATAATGAACAGTTTTGAATGATCTATGGAAAAATTATTTTCCTGATCCTGGTAATAATGATGGTCATAATAATTTAAATGTCTTGCTCCTTACATTGTTTTGTTTTTCTATTTTTCTTGAGAAATCAGTAATTTATTAAAGATGATTTTCTTTTCAGTAGGAAAACTTAACAAACAAACAACCTCCCCACCTCCAGCTCCCTATAATCAGAACCGATATTTTTGCTAGTAGCCTCAGCAGAGAGGCCAGTATGGAAGTATGGAGTCTGAACTATCCTTCTCATCCTAGGCCTGGTCTACACTACGACTTTAATTCGGATTTAGCTGCGTTAATCCGAATTAATCCTTAACCCGTCCACACATCGGAGCCAGTTACTTCGAATTAAAGGGCTCTTAAAATCGATTTCTGTACTCCACCCCGACGAGCGGAGTAGCACCAAAATCGATTTTGTAAATTCGAATTAGGGGTAGTGTGGCCGCACACCACCGAATTAATGTGGTTAAAATTAATGGGGTAGTGTGGCCGCACACCACCGAATTAATGTGGTTAAAAACCGAATTAATGTGCTTAGTGTGGCCGCGCACAATCGAATTTATACAATCTGTTTCCCAAATTCGAATTATCTAAATTCGAATTAATCTCGTAGTGTAGACGTACCCCTAGAGAGGATGCCCCTAGTTCTAGTTTGAAGAATAATGTAGGGCAGCTAGCACTGCCAGTGATGTGCCTGCTCTGTGGAGAGAGAGGTTCCGTCCCCAGTACTGACACCTTCTGCAAAGTTTCTGTTCATTTAAAGTGTGTTTGAAAAAGAAAATGTTAAAATGAATAAATTCTACATTTTAAGAAGCTTTTTCAAAGTACAGCATATATCTTTTTTGACATTTCCTTCCATTTCAGATTTTAGTATTAAAACCACTGGCACCGAGAAGCACTACCTAGAATAGTGCAAAAGACAGATTCATATTTAAAAATTCCATAGATAGAAAGCTTCACAAAATAAAATGAAAGATTTGGCTTAATTCAATTACGGAAAAAATAGAGAATTCAATAAAGACTGAGCTCCTCAGGCCACCCCTTTGAACTGGGTGTCGCAGAATAGGTTATTTTAGTGGTGTGGCTATATCCAGCCACAATGGGCAGGGTTGAGGCTACAGAGCCATTTGTAATTGGATAACAACTCTGACTTCATTGGAGTTACTCCTAATGTACACAAATGTAGGTGATACCAGATTCAGGTCCAAAGTCTTTTAATTTTTAACTCATGCTTCTGGTGTTAGTGTAATCCAAGCTTTTGCACTGATTTTTTTGCCAACTGGTTTTGTGTGCATATTTTTAAAACATCTGTACCTCTTTTGCCTATTCTTATCTTCCTGGTGTTGACATTTTCCCAGCATGGAAACTTCTTTATTTATACAGTCATATAATTTTAACAAAACGATTAAAAAAATTTCCCATGTGCTGAGACCTTTCATGCTGAACTTCAGCCTGGAGCAAATGCTTTATAGCCACGTTACAAGCCCTTGGAAATACAATCTTCTATTGAAGATACTGACAGACCCTAAACTCCAACATTGCCAGCAGCCACATACTTACGTCGGTGATGTTATCTATCCTGCATAGGAGCCTGGATAGTTTTCTATACGAGGAAGATTTTTAACTATATCTACGAGACTATAACTTCTCTCTCTCTCTTTCTCTCTCTCTCTCTGTACTTCTACAGTTCTACAGCCTTTGCTGTTAATGAAAATAAAGATATGTGCAAACAGAAAAGTCAGTAAGCTGGCCCTAGAATTCATTAGCTATATTTGCAAGTCATCTATGATTGTTTTGGTAGCTACAGTTCTTTGATAGCCTTAAGCCATTCCGGCATTCCTTTGGGTTTATGATATCATGATGTGTAAAGATGCTTCAGCTGCAGGTTTTAGGCACCTTTTTTACAATATACTAAATGATATGGTGAATTGTTAAGACAGATTATACATTTATTAGTTTAAAAGATGTCTAATTGATTAACTATGCTAAAATATCAGTGCATATATGCTTCAGGCATGATTTTTCTAGTTAACAACCTATTATGTGTTCATAGGGAAAACTATGCTGGTTCATACTATTGGAAATATTGTCTAGTTTGGCGACTTTAGTATTGTCACTCAGTTACATATTACTTAGAATAAATATATTTGTGAAAGCAAACACAGAGAGATAAATATACTATGTGTGTGTTCAATAAATTTTTTGTTTTACCTTCCTTTAAGGCCAGAATTAGTCAGGCACACATAGAAAATATGTACTAGCTTTAAAGTAAAATAAAATTGGTTTTGATTTAGTTCAAGTCAACCATCTCATTTAAAATTAGCCCACGGGTCTTGTAAAAAATGCTAGTAATCTAAACATAATAATGCACATTGCCCAATTGCTTCTGTGTATGATATAGGTTCAGTGCTGTGGTGCTTTGACAGCCCATTAGTGAATGTAATGAACAGCTATTTTTAAACAGAAGAAATTCAAGTTGACATCTTGGCAATGAAATTCAGCTAGTGGCATAATTTTTGTTGTCTTCAGTATACAGAGTGGATTTCAGTTTGGTTTAAAGAAATTTGTATCATGGACTTTATAGAGCAAACATTTTTCCCATCAGTTTTACTATATACTTTCTGGTGGCTGAATTTTGTAAAAGCCCTAGACCTACACCCACTTCAGAGTAAATTACATTATGTTAAAAGTTAGCCATTAATAAATAACTCATCTGGCCAATGTCTGAGTTTAAAATCTTCCTAACCTAGTGAGGGTTATGTACCTGCTTTACTTCTAAAATCACAGACTTGCTATTTTGCAGTAGCTTTGAAGATTGCAGCTTTTGAAGACCTTCAAGATGACTCTGAGGGTGAACTAATGGCAAACTAAGAGAGGTGTGAGGAAATGTACTTGTCAGATGACCCATGTTCTGTGGTAGATACCTGTAAATGCAGGGCATGCTCCCGTCTGTAACTCCCCTTTCATCACCTACAGTCATGTCTGAGTTGGCTCCTGGATTGGACAGTGAATAAGGTTCTGGCCTCTCACTTTGCCTGTGTGAACAGGAGGTGATGCCTGCTCAGGTCTTCTTTTGGCAGCCTGTAGGGAGAGCATTAAGTAAACACTGTGCTCCTGTTCAACGCAGTGGAACGGGGAGCACTGAGATGTCTTGGCATCTTTCTTCTTGTACAGTGTCTGTCTGCCTTGGGGAGGGAAGTGGAAAATACTCATCTGGCCTGGCCCCTTCCTGCTCTTCCTGGCTTTTGTGGGGAATTAGAAGAAGAAGGTTTTCCATCCACTCCCTACCATTGAGAGAAAATCAGCCTCAGTCTGGCCCCACTCCTGTTGAGATGAGGGAAAAAGAATCCCATTGGCAGCTCTAAAGACCAGCAGTAGATTGGCCCTAGGGGCAGGATGAGGGACATTTTCATACAGGTGAGGAGATGTGGGGTCACCACCTCCCTGTGACTACCTACCACCTTCCACCATCCTTTAGGGTAGGCTGTTAAGTGCTGGCTAGTAATGCTGTGGTGTATTTCATAGCAATACTTCCTGTACTGCTTGGCAACTTTTCCCCCTAGCCAGCAGTCCCAGGCATGGACACCTCTTCAACTTCCTGCTTAGCTTCATCAGTCCGACCATTCTGGTCACTAGCTCCTCCCCATACCCATCAGCCATATTTCCTCAGCTCCACATCCAAGTTCCTCTCCTCCCTCAGTGTTGTGTTCCTATCCTTTGCAATCATGTAGTAGAGAAGAATAAGTTTCTTCATTCCAGGTTTTTCAGGGTAAAATTCCATAGCCTGTGTTATTCAGGAGGTCAGGCTACAGGATCACAATGGTTCTTTCTTTCTACCAGCTATTACATCTCTGTAATGGCCTGCTTTCTCTCTTCCTTCCTGCTTCCCATAGTACATTCTACCCCCCTTGAGTAATCACTTTCCCAAATCTCTCTTCGCTTTAGAGTAAACTTTCTTGCTATGCCCCATAACCCAATAACCCTGGTTTGCTGTCTCCCTGCTTCTCTCTGGTGCCTGCCTCCCATCTCCTGGAGTATAGGCAATATATTGTATTTTTGTAGTTAGGTCTGCTGGTTTGAATGCTACTTGGTTTTAATAAGGTTGTTTATATAATGTGTCTGCCTGTATTGCTGTTACTGAGTGACTGTATAGAAGTGGAGTGTGTGTTTCTGACATTTCTGCTTCATGTCCATTAGTGCTTTGTGTTGTAGCAAAAGTATGAGGCAGGGGTGTAGGGGATAGACTGCCTTAGTGCTAAATCATCCTTTATTTGACTTGACCGCATTGGAGATAGGAAACACTCCAAGTTTCAGTTCACAGCATTACTTGTAGATTCCAGGCAGCAGCATGTGCCCTCTCCCGTTAGAATGAGCAGGTGATGAGGCCTAGCAAAACTGTTCCTATCCCAAAGATCTTGGAACACTTGTGCAGGGAAAGGGAAGACATATCGAGATCCGGATACACAATATACATGTTGACATAACTGCTTCCAGAGTTTGCTGTAATGGCCTTCGCAAACAGCTGTCCCCACTCACTCCACAAAGGAGTCCTTACTTTGTAGCCAGAACCTGCAGAAGACAGTTCAGCTAGGTCAGTGTAATTTTTCCATTAGAAAATCCCCTCCGGTTTGAAGAGGAATGCTGTCCTCCTTTTGTCCTTGGGATGCACCTGCAACCAGAACCCCAGTCCTGCAGAGTTCGGATTTAGCAGTGTCCATTAAATTGTGGGGAAGAGAGTGCATACCATGGAGCTGCACCATAATGAGAGTTGTAGGTGTGCATAATTTAATAGATTTGCAACTTAAAGTATCCTACTACAGAATTTCCAATAAACACTAGGTAATCTCTCTCTCTCTCTCTCTCTCTCTCTCTTCTTTGTTCTGAAATGCTTTGCCATTTCTTATGTTTCAGAAGATTCTAACTTGATTTTCATATGTATGTGTGTGCGCAATTTGACTGAATCGGGGGAAGACTGCTTGGTAATGAGAGAGAGGCAAAAAATAAATCTGATAATTTTCCCTCCCTGGACTCTGTCTCTTTTGAGCACTAGAGATCACATTCCTTTTCTCCTTTAAATGTTTATGAATATGGAAAATCTGTCTGACCCTATACCATGGTGCTACCCTGATATCACTTGGGAAAGAAGGTACAGCATATGTTTGTAATTAGTTTCACTCCAGTTCCCATTGGATTAGGTGTCTGCATTTTGCAGAACACCATGATTTGTACTAATTGGCATCTTTGTTGACAGTCACAATAGAGAGTCCAAGGACTGAGAGCCAAATTGCAACCTCCCTAGTCAAAAGCCTCAAAAGGGTCAAAGTTAAGTGGAAAGCTCTGCTGGCTTGAGGTTTTGCCTGAAGTTTTTTAAGTGAGTAAAACCACATAGTTTCTTTCTCCTCCTGTCCCAGCCATGTATCTACAAACCCCCCAGCCTTGGATGCATGGAATGGGCTGCATGGGATGTGTAGCATGATGATACTTAGGGTGACCATATGTCCCATTTTTAAGCCCTGATCCTGATCATCAGTTGTCAAGAGCAAGCTGGACAAATGCCCAGTTTTGCCAAAAAAGTGGGGTGCGACCCTTGCAGGGTGTGGAGGAACGTGCAGGAGGGAAGGGGGTAAGTGGCAATGCCAGGGTAAGTAGCAGGACTGATGACCGTTTCAGGAGGTATTTTACTCATTTTACCCTCTCCATAGCAAAGATTGGAAGATTTGATCAGCCTTAAACAGACAACTGACTGAACTTCTCTCTAACAGAGGTTCTTTGATGTCAGAACTGAAGTTGGTTAATGTGGGGCACGCAACGTACATTGCTCCTAATCATGCTGGACCTATTCAGTGAATAAACAGAGAACTTTCAGTCTCTAGGGCTGTCAGCTTGACATCTGTTGCAAACAAGAAATATATATACACACATACACACACATAGCAGACACAGCATGTACACTTAAACCTCTTACAAACCATACATTTGTGACAGCTATCAGAAAATTTGGGGGATAGAGAAGCCTGATCTGCAATTCAGAGAATGTGGGACACAATTTTCTTTTTAAATTTTTTAAAATTAATGTTTTGCCTCTATAAACTTTCCTTGTACTGGATAATAAATTTTCTTGGACTGTCATTAAAGTTTTTTTAAAGTAGTTGGGAGATCTGACGCTTCCCCATTCAGAATAATTGAAAACTGAGGGTATGTCTTTATTTGAGCTGGGAAGTGTGATGTATTTAAACTAGGGCTGTCAATTGCAGTTAACTTATGCAATTAACTAAAAAAAATTAATCGCTATTAAAAAAATTAATTGCGATTAATCTCAGTTTTAATTGCACTGTTAAACAATAGACGACTAATTGAAATTTATTAAATATTTTGGATGTTTTTCTACTTTTTCATATATATTGTATTCTGTGTTGTAATTGAAATCAAAGTGGATATTATTTTTGATAAATATTTGCACTGTAAAAATGGTAAAGAAAAGAAATAGTATTTTTCAATTCACCTCATACAGGTACCATAATGCAATCTCTTTGCGGTGAAAGTGCAACTTACAAATGTAGATTTTTGTTGTTGTTACATAACTCCACTCAAAAACAAAACAATGTAAAACTTCAGAACCTACAATTCCACTCAGTCCTACTTCTTGTTCAGCCAATTGCTAAGACAAACAAGGTTGTTTACATTTACAAGAGAAAATGCTGCCCTCTTATTTACAATGTCACCGGAAAGTGAGAACAGGCATTTGCATGTCACTTTCATAGCCGGCATTGCAAGGTATTTACGTGCCAGATATGCTAAACATTTGTGTGCCCTTTCATGCTTTGGCCACCATTCCAGAGGACATGCTTCCATACTGATGACACTCGTTAAAAAAATAATGCGTTAATTGAATTTGTGACCGAACTCCATGGGTGAGAATTGTATGTCCCCTGCTCAGTTTTACTAGCATTCTGCCATAATATATTTCATGTTATAGCGGTGTCAGATGATGACCCAGCACATGTTCATTTTAAGAACACTTTCATTGTAGATTTGACAAAACTCAAAGAAGGTACCAATGTGAGATTTCTAAAGATAGCTACAGCACTTGACCCAAGGTTTAAGAAGCTGAAGTGTCTTCTGAAATCTGAGAGGGATGAGGTGTGGAGCTTGCTTTCAGAAGTCTTAAAAGAGCAGCACTCTGACACGTAAACTACAGAACCCGAACCTCCAAAAAAGAAAATCAACCTTCTGCTAGTGTCATCTGACTCAGATAATGAAAATGAACACACGTCGGTCCGCACGGCTTTGCATTGTTATCAAGCTTCGGGTTGTTATCAACCCGTCATCAGCATGGATGCATGTCCTCTGGAATGGTGGTTGGACATATAGAATCATAGAACTGGAAGAGACCTCGAGAGGTCATCTAGTCCAGTCCCCTGTGAAAGATATGAATCTTGAGCGCATCTGGCACTAAATATCTTGCAACGCCAGCTACAACAGTGCCATAAGAACGCCTGTTCTCACTTTCAGGTGACATTGTAAAGAAGAAGCAGGCAGCATTATCTCCTGCAAATGTAAACAAACTTGTTTGTCTTAGCAATTGGCTGAACAAGAAGTAGAACTGAATGGACTTGCGGGCTCTAAAATTTTACGTTGTTTTATTTTTGAATAAAGTTTTTTTATACATAATTCTATATTTGTAAGTTCAGCTTTCATGATAAAGAGACTGCACTACAGTACGTGTATTAGGTGAATTGAAAAATACTACACCTCTACCCCGATATAAAACTGTCCTCAAGAGCCAAAAAATCTTACTGCGTTATAGGTGAAACCGCGTTATATCGAACTTGCTTTGATCTGCCGGAGTCCGCAGTCCCGCCCCCCCGGAGCGCTGCTTTACCACGTTATAGCCGAATTCGTGTACTATCGGGTCGCATTATATCAGGATAGAGGTGTATTTCTTTTGTTTTTTTACAGTGCAAACATCAGTAATAAAAATAAATATAAAGTGAGTACTGTATACTTTGTATTCTGTGTTGTAATTGAAATAAATATATTTGAAAATGTAGAAAACATCCAAAAATATTTAAATAAATGGTATTCTGTTATTGTTTAATAGTGCGATTAATCATGTTTACTTTTTTTAATCACTTGACAGCCCTAATTTGGACGTCACCTAAGCTTGCGTAGACGTACTCATGCTAGCTGGGCTTGAGCTAGTCCTAGAAATAGCAGTGTGTCAGCCACAGCTAGCCGCCTGAGTATGTGCCCAGGGAGTTGGATGGGATTGTACTCGGGGCAGCTAGCCTGAGCCTCTGCCCATGCTGCTGCAGACATGCCGCTATTTTTAGGTGCTAGCTTCAGCAGAGTTACTACAGGTAAGTCTATGCGAGCTGGTAATCACACCTCCCAGTTCAAATGTAGATGTACCACGAGAGGCCACCAAGTGAAAGATCTGGGTTCAAATACCACACTAAGACGCTGATTCAGCAAAATACTTAAACATGTGCTTAAGTCCCACATGCTTAAAAATTAACCAACTTCTTAAATGCTTTGCTGAATTGTAGCCTTGGTTTATTACTTCCAAAGCCAACAAAGGGCTAAAATAGAGGCAGAGGTGATGTCGTCAGCTCATGAAGTAGGAAAACTGTGAATTTCATGGGCTGAGCAGCAACACCTTATAGCCAGATGGGCATTAAACATTATCTGAATGGAGCTCACTGCTCCTCCAGCCAGGAGAGCTGATGTGGTAATGCAAAGTCCCCGTTGGAGTTTGGGAGCAGAGGAACTTAACAAGTGAATACTGTACTCCTCCCTAGTATGTACACCCTTTATTTAATGACCTCCCAAACATCAACATCTAGGTGGGCTCCATCTTTGGGTTTGGAGGGCTGAGTGGGAGTTTGATCTCAAATGACTGTGTGGAATTGGGGCAACTTAATGCTGGGTGAGACGTGATTTAAAAAAAAATAAAAACCCCACCCCTTCCCCCAAACCATGAATAAATGAATTAGGTTAGTAAAAATATATTTTATTAGAGGCTTCTCAGTATCAAATTTTCAGAAGTTTAAGCATTATTTTCACAACATATTTCCTCTTCTTAACTGTTTCTTTCCAAGTAGAGCCTACACTGTTGGAGACTGTTCTTCATACAACTCCATCTCCAGTTATGTCTGCTCTTGTGAAACAGGTTCTCAATCATTCTTTTCAGCATCCACTGTAATCATAACACAAATCCCAATGATGATGGGCACATAACACACTCTCTCTCTCTCTCTCTCTCTCTCTCTCTCTCAAATACCAACACCATTTGATAGCTCAACTAGCCGGAGTGTCACTCTGCCCCACAGCATGCTGAGCTTCTATCAGTCCAGTGCATAGGATCCTAACTATCGCTTGACATGGCTCTTCTGGTTGGTGGAACAAAGCATGGCTGGCTGCTATTCCACAACAGTAAAATAAAGCAGTGCTCTATTTATTAGTATATGTAGTGCATGGCAAAGTGATACATTAAAATTATTTTGTGACAATAGCACCTTCAGAAGCAAATATTATTACTGTTACCAGAGGAAAGCGTTTATTCACAAAATATTGTACAAATGAATTTACAAAAGAATTTAAAAGGGAATCCTGAACTGAGGGAAATCTAATCTATACATAAAAACCTTCTCTAAAATGGTTAGGCCCAGCATGAATTTGGGTGAATATAGTTTTTTTTTACCTCATTCATTTTGTTGTTGCTGGTTTTTCTGCTTTTCTGTTCCATGAATAATAAAGTGCTCTAGTTAGTTGTTTGGATAATACCAACTACCACAAATCTCAGGAGAGCAGTTTTTTTAATTGTCCTAACACTACATGAGTGTATTTTAGAGTATCAGAGAGAGACAAGCAAAGGAGCCCTTATAAATACATTATAAAACACTATTTATATTTGTCACCACTCTTTCATCCCCAGCCGTGTTAGAAAAGCTTCATTCAGTGTCCTTATCCTAGCCTAGAGCATGGAAATGAAGGTGTTGGCATAGAGACGGTGTTTCAGGTTCCAAACTCAAAGCACAGTGTACAGAAGACCAACGTTCCCCTTCTTGCACAGGTTGGCCCAGAGGAGGAACCTGTATTCTTTTGAACCCCTTCCTGTTTGTAAAGAGGAGAAGCGTCACTCCAGGTCCTCAAGGGAGTGTGGGGTGAAAGGAGAGTACACCTACCTAGCTGGCAGAGACGAGGAGCCAGCTCTCCAAGTCCCCAACCTGGATCACTGTGGAAATGGTCAGAGCCAACCTTGTCCTGCCACAGATGTTTTTTAAATGTATGTTTTTAAAAGTTTTGCTTCCCTTTTTCCACTCTCACCTCTGTGCACATCCAGTGACATTAGAGCAGTCTGTTGGATACTGCCCCAGGAGACATATTATTTGCCTGGGCTTTTGCTATGCTGAGGTTTTGGATAGCAGCTATGCTGTTTTTTTAAAGGTCTGGTTGGGAGATATTTGTTTTGAATATTTCCTTTTTTTGGTGGTGGTGGTGGTGATGGCTGGTAATTAACGTGAGGATTGTCTGCTGCTAATTGTTGGCAGTACAGTGTGATATGAATTTTTCAGGTAAATTATGTTTTAAAAGATGTAACTATGCTTACACATATTGGGGAATGTGTGTGTTTTACAAATATGGATATAAATAAATTTCTCAGGGGGGAAAAAAAAGAAAGTGTGTTCAGCCAATCTAATAATCAAACTGGCTGACCAACGTAATATGCTTTCTAACTGGTTACTTTATTGGTATTTAACCAAGAAGTTTTTCAGGAATTGCCAAGTCCTTTATGCAGTTAGAAGGAGAAGCAAGATTATGCCTTAATGAGACAACATTTGAATCCATGTTTAGAGAGACACATTTTCAGTAAATATTACATCATCCTTGAGAAACAGAATACAGTGATAGATTGATGCACAGTGGCCACTCTTAAAAAAACTTGCCAGTTTTACCTTAAAAATCAGATATGATAACCTCAATATCTGCATTATTTCTTTGTGCTTTCCTTGGATGCCGTAAATACAAAAGCAAAGTTATTTAATTATCTAAGGCATTTAGATGATTAGAAGAGAGACCTCTGTATAAGGATATTTTTGGAATTCATTCAGATTTTAAACTATGACTTCAAGAAATAATGGATTGAAAAGTGAAACTCAGAAATGAAATTTTCTCTAGGAAATGTTTGGCATCTATTTTGGTAATATTTTGGAACTTGAATATTTATTACTTTCCTGTTGCAATGATTATGCTTTGGGAGCTGTGTAGTTTACTATGTACTTAAAACTTTGTGACACCATTAGATTAATTTAAAAAGCTTTTCAATTAAGATTACTGTGTGTTGCACTTGTGTTAGTATTTGGTTTCTTTTGTTATCTTCTTATATAACATTTCACCAGGTAATTAAATGTATTAATATTAGGAATGTTTATGTTGGATCTGGTATTCATAGAAAATAGGAAGAATATTTAAAACAGCTAAGATGTGGCTGGTATAAAATTTATTTTTTTTGTGAGTAGCTTCTGAGCAGAAATCAGAACAGTTTTTTTTTTTTTAAATCACACTAAAAAAAATCATTAAATCAGCACTCTTTTTAGCTAATAGAGTCCTAAGTGATTTTTTCCCCTACTTAAGGCTATTCTAGATATGCCTGCTAAGTGGACCTAACAGTACTAGTATATTTTATGTTAGCAAGCCATGATAGAAAAGTGCTTGAAGTTCAGGGGGCATTTGTCTCCTTTCTCACAAATTCATTTAAGTACCAGTCTTGCCATAGCTTTAACTGGGGCAGACAACCATACAAATGACTTGAGATAAAATGAAAATAATGGACTGAGCTGGGTGCCGGGGGTGGTAGTTACACTGCATGCACATCAATAAGCATCGAGTGTTATTCTATGCTAATGTAAGCCTGATGGATCAGCTTTCGCTTTTAGCCTGGAGGACCATTAAGCACTGGAAGCTGGGTCAAACTGATATAGTAAGGCAGACGTACCCTAACGGTTGGCAACAGTAGTTAACAAGCAGTAATTTGCTATGTGTGAGACTAATATTGCTTACAATCTTCATGATCAGAACACAGATCAGAGAAGGGATAATACATCTTTGTTTAATTGCTTATTTAAACTCTGTTCATTTTGCAAAACATTGCTAGCATATAAAAATGAACAAAACACTGAATAGTTGTTTTAGATACAATCGAGTATACTTGTTACAAATATTAATTTTCTACAAATATTTTCCATAAAATGTAAATAAATTGTTCTAGCAGAATAATGCTTAATTGGAATATCTGATGTTATTTCATTTGGAATTAAATGATATGCATAGCTACTGAGTTTATTTTATGACTTTGAACGTATAAAAGTATAAGAAAATCAGAAGTAATTCAGTCAGAGTAGTGATTTGAATCCAAGTTAGTGCCGTTTTTCTGTGTGTGGGGGTGATTTTGAAGGAGACTCCTGTGTATTGCCTTGACAAAGACAAGCACTGAGAAATCTTCTGTTTTGTTTTGTTACCCACTCAGTGTTATTGATTAAAGTAGTCTCTTAGATTTCAAAGTCGTTATGTTCAAATTCTCTTGAAATTATAGCCAAAATAGGCTTTGATCCTGCAAGTTCTATATGGCCAGGTTCCTCATGGAACCCCAATGAAGTCAGTATGGGTCTTCCCACAGCTTATCAGATCAGGAACACAGTTGTCAGTGCCTATTCAGCACTGCAATCTCCACTCAGCTCTGGAGTCCCCAGGGCCCTGCACACAGTGCAGTGGTAGCAGGAAGATTCTACAAAATGGCTTGGTGGGGGTGTGTAGACAGCCCATTCCATTTGTAGATTTGGGGGGGATCTTGTTGCTCGTCAGAGACTTAAGATGTTGGGTGGTCCCCCCTCCCCCATTCCAAAACCATTGGTGGGGTGGAAGGAGTACAAGTCCACTGGACAACTTTTGTCCCTCAGGTGATGGCTGAAAAAAAATGGCGGCAATGCCTAGGATATGTGGGGAGGGTGAAAGGAAGATAAGGTCCCAGAGCTCCAAGACTGAGAGGTGTATTGTGTGATACTGAGATTCTATGTCTCAATATCCTCCAAATAGTAAGAGTTTATCTCTGCTAATAATTACTTGTGGTTAAAGTTTCTGATTTCCAGTTTCTTTTTGTAAATATTTTAAGGTTCAGTAACTTAAATAGTCAGGTTAAGCAAAACTAGTTTGTTTTGCCTTCCACCCATTTAACACCTCCCACATATTGATTTCCAAAGCCTTGCAAGGGAAAAATATTCACCCTAGTTGTGTCTGTCTTAATGCGCCCATTAAATTGTTGACCATTTGTTTGATAAAGATATTTTCTTACTATTACATCATTTTATAAAGATAAACTTTTTTTCCTGCTTGTCATTTTTTGTGCATATGAATTTTTTTGTTAAACGTGCACAATGAGCACGTATTGAAAAGTTTTTTTTCTTCCTCCCTCCTTCCCTCCCTCCTTGAGGGAGTACAGAAAGTGTAATTTAAAGTTGTTAGTGGATAATCTTACTCTACAAATCAAGATGAGAAGATCATTTAGCTTTTAGATACTTACAAGAATGTTGGAGATTCATGAGGGTTAAGATAAGATAAAAAGACATGTGTCTAGTTTTTCTGTTGACCCACTCTGTTTTTGGGTACTGAAAAGAGATGCTGCAGAGAGAGAGAGAGAGAGAGAGAGAGAGAGAGAGATTGATTGATTGATTCCTGCTGTCTCATTGTAGCAGGTGTGGCTTGTTAACTCCACCCTGGTTATAAGGAAGTGAGAGTGACTCGTTGTAGAGCTAGAAATAGGGTCTAGGACAGAGTAGTATTGGCAAAGAAACTCGCAAGTTTAGGGAACAAAATTAGGCTGACATTTGTTTTCCTGTTATTTGAGTTACCAATAAACCCATAGCCCAGGAAGGGGTTAAGTTTGTACCAAATACAGTGTGTGAAGACTCTGTTCAGAGCAGGGCAGGAACTCTACCATCCTATGTGTGGCACTGTATTAAGTTTGGCACATCTGGACACTCTGCATCAAGGGCCTGATCTAATATCAATGGAAAGACTTCAGTGAGCTTTGGATCAGATTCAAAGGAGGAAGATGGAACAACAAATACAACTGCAGCAAACCTAGCTGAAGTTTATAAAGGCATATCGGTTTCAAAACTGCAGCATGCAGACTGCAGTCCAGCTGCAAATGCTGCAGGAGCAGCTGCTACATATGCTTATCAGTCTAGATGTGCCGCCCAGGCAGAAAGTAAATCCCAGTCTTTCCCTCTCCAAATTGGGGTCAGAAGAGAACACACAGGCTTAGCTAATTGAGCAAGTATCTATGGTAGTACAGTGAGTCTAGTCTGGTCTATTAGATCTGTCCCTTTTCTAACTAGAGGAGCACAAGCAGTCTATCAGGCCCTAAAGAGACCTATAGCAGACTGAGGACAAGAAGGCTATTTTGGAGCACTTGGAGGTCTCAGAGAACTATTGGCAGAAGCTTTGAAGTGATCACTGTTCCTCTGTGGTGTAGTTTTTCTTCTTCACCCAATGCCTGATGGATCAAGTAACTTGTTGGCTCAAGCTTAAGACCAGACAGTCAGTAGCAGAAATAACAGGACTTAGAAGGTCTGTTGTCTTCTGTGTGCCTGGGAGGGTGCAAATTTGGGTGTGCCAGCACCACTGGCAGTGGCTGTATGGAAGACAGGATTGTTTGTAGGCTGTGCTGCCAGAGGAACAAGCATGACAATAGCCATACCTGAAGGACAGCCGGTTGGATGTGTGGAAGAACTGCCAAAAGAAAACACAAAGGGACTTTGGCCTACACACAGTGTATTTGTTGGGACTCCAATGGAGTCCAAAGAACAAAGATGCTTTCTGTAAATCCATCAGTATCTAGCAACCCAAACTCTCATCTATTTGCAGAGTAGAAACATGGGACATATAAAGAAATTAAAAATAAAGAGTTCTACTCCTTTATGGAATTTGACTAAACAGCATTTGACTCTGAAGAGAGTTGTAGCTTTTCTAAGACCACAAGGGCCAGGACTCCCAAGCCATATGGTGTCAATTGAGCTAAAAGAGAGGATGGTATCAGTTCTTATAAACTTTGGCATTGGCCAACTTTAACAAGAAAGGCCTGAGTTATTACAGTTAACAGAGCCTTATTACATTTACTCATGCATAGGAAGTACCCCCAGATGTGTAACTCAGCTGCCAGCCCAGGATAAATTGGGAAATGAATGAATTGACTCTGAGGGTTTATCTAGCCCAGTGGTTTTCCATCTTTTTTCATTTGCAGACCCCTAAAAAATTTCAAATGGAGGTGTGGACTCTTTGGAAATCTTAGGCATAGTCTGTAGACCCCCAGTGGTCCGTGGAGCAGGGGTTGAAAACCACTGGTCTATATATAGAGCTAGTATGCAGCGAGGCCAGCTAGTATGTGGCAGGCTAGTGTGCTGTAGATTTACACCTCAGCTTGCTTTGCGCTAACTCTCCATAGATAAGTTGTGAGTCAGCTGTTCCATTCACTACCTTGTCTTGGGGATGGACTGAGAACACTTTCTTGCCCTCCTAACTCAAGTAGGTTGTTCAGGGGATTCATGGATCTCATTCAGGGCTATAGCACAAAAAATGCCTCAGACAGTAAGGGCATTAGGTCTTCTGGCAGTGACATGGGACTTTGGCCCTAAATGGACTACAGGAAGGAAAAGAAAGTGAGGGTGCCTTGGGCATTGTTCTGTGTGCAGGGAGGGTTTTTAACAGGGTGTCAAGGTTCTCCTGTTAAGAGGTTTTGAAAACCTCCAAGGCAATGCTGATTTAATTCCTGCCAATTCACCGCTGTAGGTATTAGGGAAGTAGGAGTGCTGCTTTGGTGAGAGGGATCTAGGGTCTGGGACAGAGAGATCTCCTTAGGGAACCCTAGAAACAGCACAGGTTGAGGTTTAGTTTTTTGTTTGATGTTTGAGTTACCAATAAAAACAAACACGACAAAGGTGTTTAGGCAAAATATGTTTTGTATAGACCCTATTTGGAGCAGGATGGGCGCTCCACCTGCTTGTAGGGGTATCCAGTATTCTGTATCTGTTGTCCGCATAAGAGCTAATTGCTAGTTTTGTTTTATTAAAATATCACTGAAACACTTAAAATTTTCTGTGAAACCAAGGGGTTTGGACATACTTGTTGTAAAGTGTTTTAAAGTATTTCTCTTTGGGAGCCTGTGTTTGTGAGCTGAAGGACAGAATCTATTTAAATACAAGGTATGGCTTGTAAATTATGTTTAAAATAGGATTTTAAAAACTGTATAAACTTATAATGCATTATGATTTAAAAAAAATACTTCTTCATGATACATTTTAAGACATTTAAAATACGTTCTATCCTTAGGGGAAGCACTGTAGTTCTGTAGTACTTGAGTAGACATAACTTAATACTACACCTACAAAGAAAATTAGTTTTTTAAATTGTTTATAATGAGAGCTTTCAAAATGAAGACACTCTAAAATTATAAAAGTATGTTGTTACAGATCTGAAGTAGGGGATTTTTAATCGTTCTTTGAAGGTCAAGAATCTTGCAAATTGAAATGATCCTCATCATAGCCAACATGTGGTCCTTACAAAGCTTTTCATATTGCAATGTCAGGTGAAGGGACCTACAGCATGCATCTGTAGTGTTGATGTGTATATTTCAACTCATGTATCCCTTTATTAATTTGCTGTGGTACATTAATAGATTTATTTTACTTTTAATGCATTCCATTTAGTGTCCTTGTATTAATAAAATTGAGAGATTATAGACAATAATGACTGTGAATTCAATTTTTTTATTATTTCATCCTGTGGAAGACACTGGGCTTCTTAATCACATCAAAGTATTAGAGATGACCTAATCTTGTAAAGTAAGTCAAGTAATCATCCACATTATTTAATTAAATGATATCAATAGAAAAATAAGACATTAAAACGATTATTGGAGGTAAGTGAAAGAAGGGCTAATGCAATAGCTTTTCACTTCTGGAAGGCTGGTTTCAAATAGGTTATGGTCAGAATAAATACAATTTTGGTGATCTTGACTACTAGATAGATTGGATTTTTGGCTTTGTTTTCAAACTGTCACACAATTTATGGTTTGATGAGAAGCCCAGGGCTGGTATAGCTAGGTTATTTCAGATCAGAAATAAGATTCCCTGGCAGAATTGTGAGAGTAAGCTTGTAAAACACTTCACTGCCCTGAGCATGACTCTAGCCAGTGGAATCAGTATTTTATTTCTATGAAATACTATAATGCACTAAAATTAATATATATATATATATATATATATTTATGGGTTATACTGTTGTTAAATGTTTAAATTGTAAGCCCTTCTGGGCAGGTTTTGTCTCTGTTCTGTGTTTATACATCACGTGGTAATACCATAATAGCACTATATACTACTGCCTGTTATTACTGATAGAGAAATAGAAATAATTTGACAAATACACCTCTACCCCGATATAACGCTGTCCTCAGGAGCCAAAAACTCTTACCGCATTATAGGTGAAACTGCGTTATATCGAACTTGCTTTGATCCACCAGAGCGTGTAGCCCCGCCCCCCTGGAGTGCTGCTTTACCGCGTTATATCTGAATTCGTGTTATATCGGGGTAGAGGTGTACTAAGACCACTAGTTTTGTGCAAATGATCAGCGGCAAACTAGAGGTGATTGTATAATGAGCACATTGTATAAGAGACGCTCCTTGGAAGGCATACATGACATGCTCAAAGAAGATTAAAAGATTTGAAAATAAAAAGAGAACGAGAGATGAAGAACAAGGCATAGGATTGCAAGTGATACTAAATATGGCTGACTGAGTTAATGCTGGGCCAACTGAAGTGGGAGCACTTTCTATATGATTAGATAGAAGTAGCTTGTGTTTACAACAAACAAAATTTCTGGTCCATGTGAGATTCTACAAAGGTCTGCCAAAGGTCTGAAATCAATAGGGCTACTTATTGAGTGAAGGTTCTAGAATGGGCTACAATGTACTGGATCTCACAGAAACATTTTTTGGAGTGGAGGGGAATTTAGAATAGAGTTCACTGTTTCCTGGAATCTAAAATTAGGGACTTGAAGGTTGACAGTTCCAAAATATAAGCTACTTCAACAATAACATATTTAAAAACAATTCTCACTTCTGAAAATTACAGAACACCTCATAAAAATGTGGGTGTCAAATGAACAAAAGCCCAGGTACTCAGCTGAGCGACCCGCCATCAATAAATTCAGGGTGCTGAATTTATTTGTGATTGTGCACTTTAATGTTACCCTTTCCCTCTGTTCTGTCTGGATACTTGTTCCTATGAGTAGGTATTTTACTGAAATGTGTAAAAATCCACACAAGACATGAGGAGCCAGTTAGAATGGAGAGGAAGGTACAAAAGGCGGTCGCACAGTTTGTGTCTTCAAAGAGAAACAAAGATACTCGCTAAATCAGCCTATCGAAGACCATACCAGAGCAGAATTTGATGAATTTAGGGCATTATTTAGGCATTGAGTATAAAATGAGAATTTTTCAGTTCTTGGCTAGTATAGGTTTTTCTATAAATAACAATTAAAAGTTGTTACACAGTTACAAAGCAAAATGAAGAGAGATGCTCTTTTTTTCTCTCTTGAAGGGGGTGATTGTACTTGTAGGATTCCTCATAGAACTTTAAACTCTGGTGAGCAACAAACAATATTCTCATGTCTCTCTCTCTCACTCTCTTTTTTTTTTACTCTATCCCTCTTTGTACCGGTACAATCTGTATCAACTGGTCAGTGGTGGACAGAGAGGAAGTTGCTTCTTTTTGTCTGTGGTTCTTTTTGTTATCTTTTCTGCCTAATTTTTCAGTATGCTGTAGTAGTATTTCTTTGTATTTGAGACCTCCAGTAAGTGTGTTTATATGGTTTGCATACCACTTGCTTTGTTTAGTGTTGTTTATTCTCTCTCTCTCGCTCTCTTTTTGTCCTTGTTTTTATATTTCCTCTTTGCTGTGTGCTGCAATCACAGATGTAGAGTTGAGGAACGAATTTGATGAGTCCTGCTGTTGAAGTCAAATCTCCTAGTTCACAGCAGTGCTGCTGCAGTACTGTGTACAGTAGTTTATTTATTTTCATAGTAAGAGTGCTACTTGACTCTCACTGAGTAGGTCTCTGTTACCAGAATCTGTTCAGTGTAAGACTACTTTACCTTGGCTTATAAATATATTAAAGCCCTTTGAATCTGCCCTTTGTTTTAGCCGCCGTTCTTTATAACATTGGCAAAGCAAGCTTCTCAGATACTAAACTATAACGAAGGCAGTATGTATTTAAATCTAATCAGCATCACCAGGATTAAAATGCAATGGGGGAAAATATCATTTTGTAAGGTTCTACATTTCTTACTAATGAGGTGAGTAAAGGAGTAGCTTTGTTGTCTTCTTTATTCATGAATCAAGAAAATTGCACTGTAATTCTTTCTCTACAATGCCTGCATTTGGAATTGTCAGATGTATAGATCTAAGAAAGCTCAACAGCAAAAGTGAGAAGTCTTGTGTTGTGTTTTTAATTATTATTTTCCTTGTATATTACTATGTCTGGCATTACTTGGGAATTTTGGGGTGAAAACATTTTCATGTTTTTTATTGTGCAGTTTAAAGGCTATTCTAGTGGCTCTTTGGGAAAAATATTGCCTAACAGGCTGTGTCCTAGTTAAATGGTTGGTACCTTCTATCCCCTTCCTACCCTTTTCCTTTCCAGTTATGCCTCGGAAGAAAATCTCTCTAGCTGGCCTTGCTAATAGAACATTGCACTGGATTACACAATATTAGCAACTGGGGAATCTTCACTTGCCAGCAAAATTGCATTTATTGAATTGAATGAGTAAAGTTCAGGGGCTGATATATTTTCCTACCCCAAATCATCTTGCTACTTGGGCTCCAGGCAGAAGTTGGAGTTTGTTTTACAAAACATGAAAAAGCTTTTAAACTAATGTCTTTGAGGTAAGTCTGCAGCAACAATGAGGACACCTGCTGTTAAGAAAAGCGTTTGCACATTCAGCACACTTACGTCCCCAATAGAGGGAACTGCTGAGTAAAATGCTGACCACTATTGTTCAGATCCTATAGATGGCAGCAGTTCCTGCAATTTAAGAACATAACAATGGAATGATTTATGGGTATAAGAATAAAGCTGTCATGAACCAAACTAATGGGGTCTTTATACTGTAAAGTGTTCCTCTTTGAAATATGATATGTGAGAAAAAATTACTTCTTAGTTTCCCTTTTAAGATGTAAGTGGCTCATCTTTCTTTTAAGTTATATTTTATATTTTCAATCTTGTCCCCAGCCAAGTTTGAAAAGATCCATAATTTTATGGTATCACTTTATGAAGTACACATAGCTAAGTAACCTGAGGGAAAAGACCGTATGGTACTTTATTTTAAAATATTACAGTGACCTAATGTTAATTCTGAACATTGTACCTGTGTTGCAAAATCCTGGTTACTACACAAGCATACATCTGATGTGCACTAAATGTACGAAACATTGTTGCTTCAATTTGAGAAGCCCAGTTGAACCCACATTGTCATTCTAAATTAAATGCTGGTTTTGGCCCAGTGTGAATAATACACAGTTAGATAAAGCTCAAATTCTTTGCAAGGGAGAGACTCAGAACTGAGGTAGCATGTTTATTGAATTGCTTCTCTCTAGAGAGAAGCTTGTCACTTGACCTTCGTAAACATAAGAGCTAAGTTAAATTGGACTAACTGAATTGCTATACAGTATACTAAACATAAAATATCCTTTTATTGTACACACATTGGTGCAAATAGCTATATTATTTTTACTTTTAAGCTTAAATAAAACTTTAAAAATGAATTTAATCTCTAACCTTGGCTTTTTTCGCCAATGAAATTCATAGCACAGCACTAGAAATGTTCCTTCAGGATATGTGAAGGCCCTGCTGCTGAAATACAGCTTTCTTTTTATTTTGATATTAAAATTACCTGAGCACTTGTACACAGTGATTTATGCAAATTACTGTGGACACCAGTGAACCTCCTCATCACTTACTTGTTTAAAAAGAAAGGAGTGAAATCACCTTGCCCACTGCATCATTTGTGATAAAACTCTAAGAAATGGGCATCCTAATATCACAATGAGATAATCCATAAAAACTATCGTGCCTGTTTACTTTGGTCTGAAGGTCAATCTTCCTTTTTTGGATAAATGCAGTGTTGTACTGTACTACAGATATAAATATATCCTGACGAGAGAACATTTGTCTATCTAGCATTTTCTTTCCATTAACTGCTTCACCTGTACTTTAGGACATGTATGCACACTTGTCATACCAGTGTTGTATAACTCTGAAAGATTATACTTATTAGTGTGTATAATTTTAATGCAAAATAAATTTTTAAAGAAAAGTTGGAGATATATTAAAAGCCATTTTACAGGTAAGAAAGTAAAAATAAGGCTCCTATACCATGAATTTTAGTCTATTTAGTAGTCATATTGTACTTTTTTGGATACTTACTAATTGTATGTGATTAAAATTAAGAGTAAAAGCTGAAAATGCACATGATTGTTATTTTTATCTAATATTCCTGATGTTTAGCCTTTAAAAACAGAGATTTTTTTGATCAGAAATACAATGTGTGTTTTGGCCCTGATCCTGCGTGGTGCTGAGTAGTTCATAGAAGTTGCTAAGTGCCCTCAACTCTCTTTTGAAGTTTGACCATTTTCAGTGAACCAGTTTAAGGGCATGTCTACACTACAACCTTAAGTCAACCTAGGTTAGGTCGACTTACAGCCACCGCGGTAATTACTTCTGTTGGTGGTGCGTGTCCTCACCAGGAGCGATTCCATTGACTGACGAGGAGCGGTGCGAGGGGCTGAGAGCCAGGGCTCTCAGCTCTGCTCAGCTCCCTGCCTGGAGCCCAGCTGCCCTCCGAGCTTCTCTCCTTCCCACTCCCAGCTGGGAGCTGGGGGGAAACCACCTGTGGCTGCTGTCAGCTGCTGTGCTCCCGGCCGGGAACCAAGAGCTCAGGGATGCAGCAGGGCTCCCAACATGGAGCCGGGAGCCCAAGCCGGGAGCCTGATTGGCAGCCCAGCTTGGAGCAGAGGCCTGGCAGCAGCCTAGCTGGGAGCCGGACATTCTTGTCAATTTTACAGCTCCAGGGGAGCCATGAAACTGACAAGACAGCCAACAGCTGATGTAAGTAACTCAGTGTTTACATGGACACTGTGTCACCCTAACTACACCAACATAAGTCCTACACCTCTTGTGGTGGTGGAGTTCTGTCGGTGTAGTAGGGCATGTACGTTAGTGAGACAAGGCTGTAGTGTATACACAGACATAGTTAGGTCGACATAAGCTGCCTTATGTCAACTTAACTGTGTAGTGTAGACCAGGGCTTAATAAAGTAATTCAGCAAGACTGTGACCAAATTAATAAATACCATTGTATGGTTATCTTTTAATGTGTTTTGAAAAATGAGGCATAACCAAAGCAACTAAGTGGGTCAAATCATACTTGCCTTCTTCATGCAGATAGCGCCACTGACTTATGTGGGCCTACTTGTATGAGTCAGCCAGGCAGGATTTGGACCTCTGTGTGTTCTTTCTTTTTTCTTTCTGTATGTAAACTCTGTGTGTGTGTGTGTGTGTGTGTGTGTGTATATATATATATATGTGTGTGTTGTACACACACACACACATATATTTAAATTCTGATTTTGAAGCATGATTAATTAGCATAGACCCCTTTCACCTGTACTTGGATTCTGCATGGGCACAGAGATCCAGTTAAACTGTAAGGCCTCATTCATGGTTGGTTTGAAGGTGCAGTTGAGGAGAATTTGATTAAATAATATATTATAAGCAACTATGAAAATACAAGATAAACATCAGGAAATTGACTATTAGTTCTAATGACTGATGTTTAAGCACCCAAACATTTTAACTCTGTTATTAAAAGAGGAAGGAGAAACACATTTGTACAAAGATTTGAAGTTATAGTAGAATATAATGTTCGGTAAAACTTCCCAACTAGTCCAAACAGTGAGATCTGCTCATCTCTTCCCTCCTTATATTAGAACATATAATTAAACATCATTGAGATTATTTTCTTAATCTGATAGGTCCATATGGTTAAGTGCTCACTTCAAAATACTCCTGAGTAGACAAGAAGGCATTATGGGGTGGTTAGTATCTCATTTTAAATAACTAAAAAGGTAATAAAAATGGTTCAGAATTGTGCAAACAGCCTGATTTCCCTCCACTTCCACCCCCCCCCCCCCAAGCAGTGACAGATATTGAATTATAGGCATTGTTATTGCCATATATTTGAATGTCATTCATTAGGTATCTCTGTTACTCTCTGCACCTGTAAACCTAAGACTGTTTAAACTCTGAGAAGCTTAGTTCATGACATGAATTTTATAGTGAATCAAATAGGATCCTGATCCACTGCCTTCAGATGTTCCATGCTGCTCAGGATCAGGTTGATACTTTGGGAAAATATGCACCTACAGAAACTGAATTAAGACTTGCACGGGGAAGAGAGCCGTTTTTGTAAATATTTTTTTTCTTCAAAAAGCTTTTGGGTTTTGGAAATTTTTCATTTTTTTATTGAAACCAAACACTTATAATTTTCAAATTTTGAATTTTCTTTGTTTTTTGGGGAGAGGAGGTACAATAGAATAAATTATGTCTAGGATTTTTTTCACTTTTTCATTGTTCTTCTTTCATTTTGCTGTTTTGTAACTTTTCAATACTTCCTTAACTTTGGGTACGTCTATACTTACCTCCGGGTTTGACGGTAAGCAATCTATCTTCTGGGATTGATTTATTGCGTCTTGTCTAGACGTGATAAATCGATCCCGGAAGTGCTCGCCGTCGACGCCGGTACTCCTGCTCGCGGAGTCGACGGAGGAGCCTGCCTGCCGCGTGTGGACCCGCGGTAAGTACTTTGTAGTTCGAACTAAGGTACTTCGACTTCAGCTTCGTTATTCACGTAGCTGAAGTTGCGTATCTTAGTTCGAACTGGGGGGTTAGTGTTGACCAGCCCTTCGGGAAAAGTTACAAAATGGGAAAAGGAAAGTGAAGCTCTGGAACTCTGCCACTGTATACTTTCCAAAGTTGGAGAAGCTTTGATGGGACACCAGTTCTGAACTGATTTGTAGACTACTACCATCTCCTTCAATTCCACTGACATCTACAAAAAATTAGCTAGATTAAGAAGCAATCAGGGATAGTTTATTTTATTTTGCATGTGTATGTTGTTCATATTTTTGATGCATCTCTTTCCCGCTCCATGTTTTAAGTTGCTTGCTTTAGCAATCTGTAAGTTTTTTGGAGTAGTCACTGAGTCTTCCTGTGTATGTGGATAATGCCTAGCACATTTTGGATGTTCTTGAAATTTATAACAATAAAGCTAGTAATTCTTAGGCACTACAAAGATATGGCACAATCCTGAAACTGTTACTTATGTGAGAAGTTCTTACAGTTGCAAGTATCGACTTCATGAGAAAATGTGCATGCGTAAGGTGTGTAGATATGGGTCTTTATAAAAAAAAAAAAATTGAAACATACATTATGTCCAATTGTATATCTTCTCAATAACTACCAATCAACAAACAACTTTCCTCCCAGAGATTGCAAGAGCGTTTCGGTAATGTCAAAAGACATAATTAATTTGTTTGCATGGTACTATGAAAATGTAAAGCATAACACAAGTGCAAATTATTATTGCTGTTTTTAATTGTAGTAATTTGCCCTTCTGCATAGCATCACTGATCTAAGGATCTCTACATGTGCTTTACAAAAACTAACTAATGGGGTGGCTAAATTGAGTCATGGAGTGGTAGAATGATTTGCTCAAGGTTAAACAATAAAGTCTGTGAACCTATGAGTCCTTACTCTAACCATTAAGGACTGACCTCTTTTCCCTCAGCAAGGCATCTGCTGGCCATATTTATAAGCTCCCTTATTTGGCCTGAGCAAAAGATAAGAAACCTGAAAGAGGAATTGTCATGGACCCCTTGTAAAAACCTCACAGACGTCCTGTGGGGTGAAGACTTCCATCTGAAAGCCCTCACACTGACCCAAGTTGCCAGTACCAGTATCATTTTACTATGTTCAGTTTATAAGTTTTTTCAAAATAATTTTAATAACTAGAGACACACTTTAACAGGTGCTTCTATGGTTTGCTCAAATTCATCGTTTCTTAGATCCTGTAAAATAAATTGGGTCACATGCAGCAGCACGCTCCAGAACTCAATATTTATTATCTTCTGTTTACATCTGGGTTCTAGTAGAAAGCCTAGGTTGCTTAAAGAGATCTCTGTTGCACAGTTTCAGTAGGTGGTATTTTCCATTAGCCCTGCCCTTTTTCATCTACTTGGTGTTCAGTACATCCACAAGAGAACATTTTGTAGGATTCATTTAAAATTAATATTGATTTAGATATTGGCTTATGGTTGGCTTTTGACCTGAAGCAAGCATAAGGATTAATACCTCTTGTGTTTTTATACTATCTAGTGTGACTGTACATATTGTTTATATAAATGTTTAATGATTTTTGTAATTCGATTAAGCTCTTTATCTTAATTTGCAAATTCCACAGGTTGTTTTGTATTTAAATTTAAAATTTGTAGCTTTCTAATTTAATTGACTATGATGATAAAGGAGTGACCAAACTAACTTCTGCATAACTGATTGTTTTATATACCTCAGTTCTGTCACTTCTAATTTTTCCCCTGTGTATACAAAATAGAAATCTTTTGAAACTCTGAGGACTTTCCATGATTTTCATAGTGTTTATTGCCCTTCTCTGAACTATTCCTATTTCTGCTATGTGTTTTATTTATTTATATATATATATATATATATATTTCAAGTTAAGAGCATTCCATGGAATTACGTTATATTTCATTATTATTCTTAAGAACTTAACATCTTGTTTTCTCTTTTGACCACAACCATGAATTGAGCAGATATTTTCACTGAGCTGGCATCCATTAATGTGTACACTCTGTACAAATTTCTTCCTTCTAACATGCATAATGTTGCACTTGTCTATATTAAAATACATCTGCCATCATGCTACTAAGCTTGGTTTTGTTGTTTTTTTCTGGGGCCTTCAAGGTTTTCTCTAGTCTTGACTAAACTGAATGGGGGGAGGTATAGCTCAGTGGTTTGAGCATTGGCCTGCTAAACCCAGGGTTGTGAGTTCAATCCTTGCGAGGGCCATTTAGGGATCTGGGGCAAAAATCTGTCTGGGTATTGGTCCTCCTTTGAGCAGAGGGTTGGACCAGATGACCTCCTGAGGTCCCTTCCAACCCTGATATTCTATGATTCTATGATTTTATCATCTGCTAATATTACTATCTCAATATTCATTCTCTTTCCATATAATTAATAAATATATTGAAAGCACTGATCCTTACATGGATACTTGGGTAGCTCACTGTATTCTCCTCCTCCTATGTTGAAAATTGATCATTTAATCCAAATCTTTGTTTTCTGTCTCTGAGGTCCTGGTCCTGGAACTGGCTCTGTGGACTTGAGAGTCTGCCTGGGCAGAGTCAGTTACACAATGGGGACCATAACCAACCTTTAATTTATGATGGAATGTTTTTTCTTATACCATTATTACTGAGTTTCTTAATTGCTTTCTGCTGTGGACTTTATCAAAGGATTTTGAAAGTCCAGATAAACTATATCTACCAGTTCTCCTTTATTCACTATTGATGATACCTGCAAAGAATCCTAATAGAGAGGCATGGTTTTTCCTTACAAAAGCCGTGCTGATTTATCTTTACTATATCGTATTCATCTTGGTGTTTAGAACTGTCTTCAGTTATTTTTTTTCAACTAATTTACATTATATGCCTTTTTTAAAGCATTAGCTATCTTCCAGTTCAGTAGCTGATTTCTGTGATAGAAGTATGCATATATAGTTAGCAATTCAAGTTAGCACTACAAACTACTTCAGGATTCTCCAGTAAACACTGTTGTTTTTTTTTAAACCACCAGGAAGTCTAAAAGATTTTGATTTAAATGGCTGGGAGATCTTGCCAGTGTTTTAAAAAGTAATCAAATACTGTAATTATTTTATTTTAAAACTAATCTAATTACATGTAACTAATAACCCTGAGAACATGAAGGTAACCACATTGAAACAGTGAATATACAATTATTACTCTTGGGTGAATTCTGCGCCTCTGCTCATGCACAGAATTTATGTCCCCTACAGATTTCTTTGCTTCCCTGCAGAAAAATGACTTTCTGATGGGGAAGCGAAAGGAAGCCACAAAAGCGGTCATGCAACCCTCCCCAGCAGTATTTTTCCAGTGCCCAGGGCAGCCAGCAGAGAGGTAAATCACCATGGGGCAGCAGGCAGGACTGGGGAAGACCCTGCTGGTGACTCCTACCCTGAGCAGGGCTCAGCTGCGATTCCCAGCTGTGCTGGGGAGGACAGGACTTCCTCTTCCCCTACAAGGCAGCTGGGGCCATGTCAGACCCACCCCCAGATTTCTCCCCCATCTGTAGGAAGCTATGCAAACTCCCCCACCCCCATGCCCATCACTTCTCAACTGCAGTGGGAGGGATCACTGTATGGGGAGCTGCTCCCCCATCCTCCCAACACCCATGCATCCAGAACCCCTCATACCCAGAACCTCCCGCAGAGCCTCGCTCCACCCACATTGAGAATCCTCCCCACGCCCCCCGAAGAGCCTCACTCCCCCTGCACCTGGACCACCCCGACAAGCCATCTGCACCCAGATCCCAATCCTATCAAGTCCCAACCAGCTGCACCTGGATCCCCATGCCACTGAGCCCCCCACATCCAGACTCCCCGCTGAGCTCTGTCCCCCGCACACCCAGACCCCCCTGCTGAGCCCCAACCACCTTCACCTGGACCCCCATGCAGAGTCCCATTACTGTTGCACCCAGAACCCTTCTAGTCCCCTGTACTCAGATTGCCCCACACAGTACCCTCTCAACCCACACCTGGATCCCCCAACATAAAGCCCCTCCACACTTGGATCCTGCCTTGCTGAGCCTGCCTGCCCTCAGCTCGTGCACTTGGCATGGAGGGGCGGGGCCCTTGGGTGTTTCAATCCTTGCGCTGTGTCAGGGTTGGGAGCAGCCTCACCGCTGAGTCTGTGTCCCGGGGGGAGCTGCACAGTGATCTCCCATCTCTGTGCAGCCAGTGGCCTGTGCTCCCCAATGCCATGCTGGAGCTTCCGCATTTATTTGACAAATAAAATTTGCAGAATTTTAAAATATTGTGTGCAGAATTTTTAATTTTTTGGCGCAGAATGCCCTCAGGAGTATAATAATTATTGCCTTATTCTTATTAAAGCTTTTATTAGTTAAGTACAGCACAGCATATATTTTCCTTATTAATTTATATTTTAATTAATTTCTACTTTTTATCACACCTTATTCTGTAATATTTCTGTTTTGCCATTCTTTCAAAATCCCATCAGATTTTGCAGAATTTTCAGACTGGCTGAAGGGTGCTGTGCAGTAGATTCAGATCAAATGTAGACTTTTCCCTTCCCTGCCAGATGATGATTCCATAGTGATTACAGTAGTCTACATCCTCTAATGAATTATCTCACGAATCTGATTTGCACTAAACATTACTATTTTTGTGTGTGTCCATTACCATCATTTTCTATTTTAGAAACCTGTCTTGTGTAACTATAACAACTAGCAACAATTGGAAAAGTTGTTAATACTGTTTTGTCACAGAAAACAGAAAGATAATTTTAAAAAGTGCTCTTTCTACGCATTAAAAGAAAAAAGGATACGATGTGAGTTAAATATAACATTTCAATATTAAAATTTCAATAATGTATCTCTGCAGACTGATTTGGATTATCTTAGTTCAGAGCTGGAGGTAGATGCATCGATTTTCTTGAAATACAAATTAGGTATGTATATTAGATAAACCATCAAAGCTTTGTATGTTGTGTGTAAACTTAAAAAAATAAATGATGGGAAATTGAGTGGCTCCAGGGATTGGCCCTGGAATATTTAGTAGAGCTATATTGTGTAGAAATAGGTATTGAGACATAGATGTAAAACTGTCACATCAAAATTTGAAATCAAGAGAAACTCTAAGGTTCACATGATGCTCAGAAAATATTAGTGTGAGATCTCACTCCAAAGTTGTTTGGGAATTCCTCTGCTCTCTCTCTTGTACCTTTAGTTGTCTATCGTAATACTCCTGACGTCTTCAGAAGCAAATGACTTGGGGCTAGATACACAAAGGGGCTTAGGTGTTGCCAGTGGCACCAATTCAGATATTTCTTGGGGGTATGCAAATTCCAGTCCATGTACCCTGCCCCACACCCCTTGGCAGGGACCCCGTTCTGGTCCCCTCTTGTCTCCCTGCCCCCTCCTGCAGGGACCCTGGGTTTCCCTTCGCCAAGGAGTCTCCCCTCTCTCTTACACACACAGTGCATGAGCTGGGGTCACCAGGAGTCAAGTTCTCAGCAGACTCCCCTGCACTCTGCTGTATGGGAACAGATTTCCTGTGTGCCAGTTGGCATTTCGCTCACCATCCCTGCATCTGCAAGGCCCAAATTTCAGTGGCGTTGTGACCCTGTGTGCCAAGTTGCAACACCACTCACTGAAATTTGGCCTGGCAGCCCCTCCATCTGTGTGGAGGGGCCACCGGCTCAAATTTCAGTGGTGTTGCAACCATGCAGCTGGAGCAGGATTTAGTACAGGAGCACTGCTTAAAAGTGGTCAAGTCATGCCCCCCCCCCAGCTCCTTGGCCTATGAAATTTTTTTGGGGGGGGTTACCCCCTCCCACGGAGCCTTCCCCCTAATTGGTGCCACTGGGTGTTGCCATTCTGAGTAGCAACTCCTAAATCCTAAATGCTGTGGGGAAAGTTAGGTCCCTACGAAAGGCATCCTTAGAAGCCAGCAAGCTGCATGGGGAGTGCTATAAGCTAGCCAGGAAAGAGATGGGTCTTAAGCATCCCATTCTGAGTCTTTAGTGTGTGGTAACTAGTTCCATGGGAATATTGTTCAGGTCAGCAGGCTGCCTTGCCCTCAACTTCCACCACGAGGCCGGGAGGAAGGATGGTCTTGTGGGTAAGGGAATGAACTGTCCTTGGAAGATCTGGATTCAATTCCTGGCTGTGCTACAGACTTTCTTTGTGACCTAGTACAAATCACTTGTGGCCTGATCCAGAGCTCATGAAGTCAATGGAAAGACTCTGAGTTTAATGGGTTTAGACTGACCTTTAATGTTTGTGCCTCAGTCCCAGTCTTCTGGTTGTAGCTTGTGTCCCTTTCTCCCCACCTTTGTCTGTCTTGCCTAGTTAAACTGCAAGCCGTTTGGCAGGGATTATTTTACGGTATATTTGTACAGTTCCTAACACAATGGGGCATAGATCTTGGTTGGGGACTCTGCGTTAGTGATGCTGCTGTGGCGTGAGACATTGTACACACAACATTTCAGTAACTGGGAGATGTTAGGTTCCAGACTGTAGTAATACACAGGAGAGTGCCAACAATAATGAGAACCAGAACTGTTTTCTTTCCAGCTTCAGAATGCAGGTGTGTAGGTTGGCTGTCTACTTCCTTTCAGAGATTTCCAATGATTGAGCACCCAGTGGGCCTGCTTACTAAACACCTTTACCCCAGACTCAGGTTGAGAAGGAGCAGTTCATCTGGTCACTCACTGAAAAGCCCAAGAGCTAGGGTAGTCATCCACCCAGTGAAAACTACTTGCCACATTCCTACTCCACAAGAACACCTAAAGTTAAGTGAGTGAGAGTCGTAGGCAGGTCCAGATTCATAATCCCATTACTCTTCAGGCTTATCTTTTTGAACTTCCACATAAAAGATGCAAAACCAAAATGGTTTATCAAATCCCCCTGCCTAATTTGTACCCCGAGCAAATCAGTGTGTGCTCTGGAGCATTATATTGGTAACTTCTTTATCTCCTTTTTTCTCTCTCATTTTTTACCCCTAGTAATATACAGAATGTGCAGTGTAGCTTCCACCTTCTCTTTCAGCTAGAAAGAAAATAAATTGTCTTCTTAAAAGTTAAGTACTCTCTCGAGTGTTTTTTGGAACTTGGGATGTTGCATTAGCTTGTCTTAATTCTTTTAATTTTTATTTGTCTATTACTTAAGGTATGAGGCATTGTTGTTGGTAGGTTTCCTTTATTGGGACACTTTGTATTCTTATAAAGCAAATGTTTTCTTAAATCCATGGATAAAAACAGATTGCAGGATTCTGTTAACTATGGTAGTAATTAAATACAGGAAAGTACTGAAAACAGTGTTCAATGTGAGTGATTTGTAATGAGGGGATATAGCCCTTTTAGGGAATCTGCATGTATCATACAGGGAGAAAATTCTTAAAAACCCTTGCCATTTAGTACATTCCAAAGATGAAATCTTTGTTCTTCAGAACAGTCTTTGAGCCAGACAAACAGTATATCCAGAGAGGGGGCATGCATTCAACCAAAAGCAGATTAAACCTCAATATAGCTCCTTCCTTTCCAACATTCTTTGGAACTAAGAATTTCACCTGTTCCAATACATTTTTAAAGCTGAAAATTCTAAATTAGTGTTCTTTTTCAAGGCAACCCTGGTCACAGGAACATCTTTCATTCTCTCCTTGCAAATCAACATCTTGAAGCATGGAAGTGGTTGTGCTTTAGGACAGATAAATAGGCTGCAGAAATGACCCAGTTCCCCCAAACTAACAATTCTGGAAATTCTATCCAGTAATCATAAAATTTAGTAATGGGAAATACCTATTATGTAATCTTTTGCATTGCCTTCCAAGATCGCTGAAAAAAATTAAGTTTTTTTCCATTCACATTCTAAATGTCTCAAGCAATGAGGCTTCCACTACATTCCCTGGAGACTATTCTTGAGTCCAGCAGAACTCACTGTTAGGAAGCTTTATTGATGTTCAGACTAAATTTTACTTTGCTTTATTCTCCTCAATCCATGATATTAAACAGTTCCTCTCTCTACTTAGTTTTTACACCTTTAAAAATATTGGTAGACTGTCATCATATCCTCCCTTTAATCATTGGTGACACAGAAGCTATCTCAAAGAACATTAAGGTTGGAAAGTCGAGCCCTCAAAAGTTAGGAGGTGCCAGAATTAAGATTGTCTGTGCAACCTTAATTTGGCTGCCTTTTGTAGATGCATTATGATGCGGTCTTTAATTACATGATCACATACTCTTTCTCTCACAGGATATCTGCCCCATTCAGTATACAGGATGGACTGTGTTCACTTAATGAGCTGCTGTTTAATATTTTGTTTTCTCTTTATTGTCCAATATGTGGCCCCATACTTTATTTACTGCACACTATACAAACCCTGCTCTGAAAGCAGTATTAATTTCCTCAAGGCTATTTCTATGGTGCTCATTACTATACTATGTGAGTGCTTCACAGACCTTAATTTATCTTCACAGTACCCTATAAGATGAGGGGGTGATATAATATCTATTTTACAGATAAGCAAAGAGACATGATTAAAAGTTTCCACTAGTTTCGGGCTCCCTATCTGAGAACTTTGCACCTGATTTTTCAGAGTACTTAGTATTATCAAGCACTTCATATGTTTAAAGAACATCTGCCATTGACTTCAGCTGCAGCTGTGAGTGCTCAATACTTCTGCAAGTCAAACCCCAGGAATCGCAGATCAGGCACAAAGAATTGAGGAACACACAATTAGTGGCCACCTATGAAAAGTTTGACCTAAGTGACTTGACTAGCATCACCTAGGAACTTTGTGGCAGAGGAGGGATGGAACCCAATTCTCCAGTGCAGCATTCAACTGCCGTAAGCCATTCCTTGCCTCATTCACTAAATAGCTTCCAGCTTCTTCAGCAAATGAAGCGGGGTAGTGTTTAGTGTGGGATTTGTTTTTTTAAACATAAAATCCAAGTGATGTGATGTCCCAGTCACTATCCTAGGATAAACGAGAGTGAGCGCTTGCCTGCTTGCAAGTTTATTAAAAGTCGTGTGTGTCTTGGGTCCAGGTGGCATGAGAAGGGAAGCAGTGACAGCATCCTGATATATTAGTGGGGGATCAGGTTGCCCCTCAGGATTCCTGCCTGTAACAGTCCAGATTTTTCATTAGATGATGAGTTTGTTTGGGGCAGAATACACTGGGATTGCTTTTTTAGGAGGGGAACCATATAATAAAATTGAAGGAGGCAGGGGATAGGTTGATAAAATTAATTTGATGGGTGAGATCAGGTGGAATGCTCATGTCAAAAAGTCACCGCTACTGAGGTCAGGTTTATTAACAAAAATGTGATTCTAAAATAAACACTACATGAAATCCCAGGCAAAATCTCCTCCTCTGTCTTGGCCACCTCTATAGTTATTCTATGCTAATGTAAGCCTTCTCCCCTCGTATGGCTGTTTCTTGCATTTTTCCCCCAAACCTGTTACTGTCTCTGGCTAAGGACTACTTCTACTTTCCCGATGTCTAGTCAGTGCTGCTGCACTAGAGAGTCAAAAGACCCCCACTTAACATTCTCTAAGCAGGATCAACATTTGAAGGGTCTTTTGGGTAGACTTTGTAAGGGAATTGATTTCTTGAGGATGGGTGATGCACAGGGGGGCTGGAAGGAGAATGGGCAGGAAGCAGACAGGTTTTGTTTGTGGGCTAATGCTTATGCTCTCATTCATTGCACAAGTAGAATTATTACAGGGTTCTTTATTATCTGCTTTTCTGATATCCCCTACGTGTCATCAAGCCTTTCTCTGGGTCTGCAGGCAATGGGAGGAGTTAGTCTTACATTGCCTAATGATCAGTTGAATTCTCCCCAGTACTCTTGGCAGAATCCTAGATTCAGTGTTCAAACCAGGGAAGCTAATGATCCAACCAGCGGAACAAATTTGGTGATGAATCTTGGTCACGTGCCACCTGAGGCACATTGCGCATATGCTAAGAAGAAGACAGCTAAGATAATGTGTCAGAAAGCTTAAAACAAATTCTTTAAAGGAGATAGATGAAATCATAATAACAAAGGGATAGAGTCTGCCTGGCCTTTATGTGGGTGCATAGAGTTGGGGTGGGGAAGGCTCAGTGAGCCTTCGTCTTTCGCTCCACACTTCTACTTTGCATGGCCTAGGAAGAATCCCAATTCCTGTTCTTGGGGGAGTGCGGGATCCTTACTCCATAAGGGACATACAGCACTCCAAGAAGGCAGTGAGGAGGTTAGTCCAGAACTCCACTCTGATTTGCATCAGCCGGCTGCATGAGGTATAATAAATTTGTCTCCACATAGGGGATTAGTAGCCGAATGCCTCCTGGTGTTCCTCTGGGGCAGTAGAGCTCCACACTTTCCCCTGTATAATGCCGGGCCTAGAAAACACAAATCCTTAGTGAAAAAATTTAGTACATTTTTACCAATTATTTTGTATATAGCTTCAACCAAAAAAAAAAGACAGTTTTAACTTTAATTTATTTTAGCACGTCAAATGACATGATGTTGAACCTGTAACATTTGGTATTAAGTCCAGGGTTTTCAGTTATTTAGTAATTTAGTTTCATTTTTTTAACACAAATAACACCTTTTCATAAATTTTATACAAACGTCAAACACCATACGGTTTACCTTAATGCCAAATAAGAAGAAATGTGTTACATTAAAGTGCATGCTGTTTGCTTGTGCATTTGGAAATACCAATCATTTTATAGCAATTTTGAGTTATTTTTCTGTCACTTTGTATTCCCATTCAAAGAGACATACAGAAACCCTCACTCAGAACAACTCCCCTAGGGTTTACTCATGGATGTCAGCAGTGGTGAGCAGGAGGCGTAGTGCACAACAAGCGTAGGTCATAAAAATGTCAACTTTTAGTAACTTGCCTGTATTATTGTCCTATATTGTGTTCCCTTGAAATTCAGAAAGTGTCATTTCGTTACTTTTTTTAAGGTTAGATGGGCAAAAGAGACCGATACTTTTTTCTTTCTTGTATTTTTTTTTAAACTGCTAGATACATCCCCATCCCATGAACCATGGCCAGAGTTATAGCTAATATTGGACAACCTGATATCTAGTGAGAAGGCCATGTGTTAGCAATATCAAACGCTCATAGCTAGACCTTTATAGTGCTGAAAGAGAAATCATAAACATTTGCTAACTCTTCTTGTTGAAACCAGCGTGCTGATGTTTTAGCCAGAGAAAGTGCCAATCCATAAGGGAACAAATTGGATACCATTTGTATTTGTGCCAAGATACAAAGTTTAGGGTGTTTGGATCTGTGATTTTTGGTTTGGTTATATCGCTACAGGATCACATGCTGAGAGGTCCCCATGCAACTGCTACCTTGTCTCACACCAGAACCTTTGAGATTTGGGTCCTATTTGAAACCAGCATAAAGGCAGAGACTACAAAGGCTCAAAAATGGGAAACAATCTTCAGTTCTTTTATCTTGATTCATAAGTTAGGTTTTCTCCTTTTCACACTGTTTTCCTTGAAGTCAAATAACCTCCTTTCCCCTCTGTTGTCCACACACAAGTATTCATGGCTCTTTGGCCTCCTTTAATAGGCATGTGCTGGGAACTTAGATTGGTAAACTCTTTGGAGCCTAAACTGTCTCTTTGTTATGTGTTTGTACAGCACCTGGCACAGAGAAGTCCTGGTCTACTGTTAGGACCCCCAGGCACTAATGCAATACAAATAATAATAATTAATAAATAATTAATGACTACATGGTGATCCCAGCACCCATCAAATATAGATTGATGAATAAGAAGAATTAGCCCTGTCCTTTCCTGCAGTGTCTAGCTCCTTTCAACCTGAGTGACATTCCTTTCTTTCTATGCCTCAACTTAAACCGTGCTCTTGACTCCATTTCTTCTGGCCCTACTCCTCCTTGCCTTTGTTTCTTTCCCATCTGGCCATATCTATGGTTTGAGCAAATATATTTTGGAAATCTTAAACATTATCCATCATATATGATCAAGTTATTCATTATCTTGTTTATTTTTTATTCAGAAAGCTCAATCAGCAGCCTCTCCTACTCTCTATTTCAAGTCAATATCACCAGTAATGCTCACTTCTCAATGAATCTGCAACTTCCTTCTCATTTCTGAATGGAACACGTGGTTGCTACCCTGACACTGTTCTCCTGACTAGACTGAGTAGTAACAGTGGAAACTCTGGAATCTAACTGTATGTGCAGCGCACTGTCTCAATTCCCCCTCCCATTTTTTTAAGTATCTACTTGTAGTCTTTTTCTTTGTATTTAATCTCCTCTCCATGCTTTCTGCCTGACACATTGCATATGCCAATATCTGTTTGTGGGGTGGAGGCAAGAATTTCCCTTTTCTTCTCCTACCACAATAAAAAGCTTCTTTGCTAAAGAACAGTTAGTATTAAGTGATCTTCTGCCTTGGATTTTCTTCTTCTCTTGTCAGGTGAAATTAGATTGTCTCTTCCTAACATATAATAGGCCATGGCAATGGCTGTCCCTTGCTTTGACCCAACATTTTAATAAAATTAACAGTAATATTTTACTAGTTTCTCAATAAATGCTCTTAGAACCTCTCCAATGACTAATTTCTGAAAAATTGACACAAAGTATTTATTTAACCAGTGCAGCTTCTCTTTTATGCAAGAATAGATCAGGGCTATCTAAATGAATTGATCCTTTCCCGTTCTACAACAATGCAGTGATGACACTGATGCACAGTGCAGTCAATACTCAAAGAGAAGAACAGCAGCTATCAAGCTAGCAAGGGTAAATACTCCCTGCTGCTCAGAAGAAGCAAATCGTAAATAATCTTTTAAGAGCTAGTTCAGTGAAGGAAATATGGTCAGATTTCATATATATTTTATATAAGTTTGTGGTAGTCTCTTATAACTGATACACCCTTAGGGAAACAGTCTTGTAAGAGTGAGGTATTTCAGTGGTTTACAGCCCTACTCCTCTGAATATCACAGAAGTGTTAATAATATACTGTGGTGGTTCTGTATGCTTTTAAGGGAATACTAATTTTGAATGATCACTGCTCTCGATATTTAAATATGCTGTAGTTATTTTCAAATAAACTTATGCATTTATATTAAGTCAGCTAAGAGGAGGAAATTCAGAGATGAGTGCCACACTGTTCTGAACTCAGTGCATTAGGCAGTACAGGAATCTCAGATCAGTGATGATTTCAGTGCCTTGTAACATAATCATATAGAGAGAGCTTGTGAAAGATTTTAGATTAAAATTGGCCTTTATTTTGTTTAGAAATATTTGTTTTGAAAATTTCAGATTTTTGACAAAAAGAAAGAAAAGAAAACCAAACAAATGAATTTTTTGGTTTTTGAAAATGAAAATTCTTTTTCTTCTTTCTCACCATTTCCCCGCCCATTTTCCTAGCCCTCTTTCTGTTTTTTTTCCCTATTTTTCCAATGAAAAAGGACAAGAGAGAAAATTTTAAGTTTGGGGCATTTTAGTAAAAAATATTTTTCTTTTGATTTCTTGCCCCAAAGTGTTTTGTGAAGCATACTTACTGTTTTTCACAAGCTCTGCTTACATGCTACAATTCTAGGGTAAAATGGAGTCAAAAATGGAATAGCAGTCTTAAATTGAATTTGTCTTGCTTATTGCTTTAAAGGCCAGGAAGCCTTGGGTCGGCCAGTCCTGTTCAGTTAGCCCTCCCCCGCTACATCTGCATTGGATGTGGGACTTAAAGGAGGAAAGCCAACTGTTGAGGACTGGCTGGGAAGGAGAGTCCCTGAGCCAGAGGGGAAAGAAGGTCCTCTCCAACCTTGAGCATCCAGGTAGGAGACCCTGGGAGGTGGCTGCAGAGAGTTGCAACTTGCAGAGAGCAGGGATCTCCTGCAGGAAAAAGATTACAGCCAGGTAGGTTTGGTAGTGGCCTGCCAAAGCGGAAAAGAGATTGAACTTTGAGCGTGACCCAACTAGAGGGCTGAGTCACATGAATCTCCAGGAGAGATGGAAGACTCCAGTGAAGGGAAATAGAAGCAAGGCATGATAAAGCCAAGCCAGGGCACAAGAGAGGGAGAGGGAGGCAGCAAACCGGTAACACTTACAGTAATTAAATGACACCCTCAACAAATATTTGAGTGTACAGTATTTTAATGCAATTTTCTTTTGTTTTTTTTTAAACGTTTTTCCACACTTGTATTGGTTCATGAATTTTCCTTGCAGCTGATGCCATGTCAATGAATCTATTATTACCCAACCTCAATGCAAACAGAAACAAAATGCTTTGAAGAAAACAAAAATAGTTTTCATTTTAAATAAATATTGTTCTGTGACTGATTGTTGTCAGCCCATGACTGAAGTGTTCCTCTCACTGAGATCTGTCAGAAGGGTGGCAGCAAAGCAGAGTTCATGATTTTTGCACCCTCCAGGACATCCAACTTGCATGAGAAATCTCTTCAGCTATATCTTCTTCAATTCTAACCCCTTTGTGCTGCTCAGGGCTCAGTCTTGACCCTTTGCCTTCCCAAACTTCGGTCTCTACCAAATTCTGTAGCGAGGCTCCTTGTGCATTCCAACGCAATCCCATCAACCGCTGTAAGAAAGACCTGCTGTACCCTACTTCCTATCACTTCCATCACTATTATGAAATTGCTCTTCTCATCTTCTAGGCCTTTCATGGTCAAAGCTTCATTTGTTTGTCATCTCATCTTTCATTGTTCTTGTTGCTCTTATTACTCTGCCAATTCTGGCCTCTTCTCATTGCATCATTCCTCTCCTGTATTGGAGGCTTATCCTTTGCTGCAACTACACCAGCTTTTTGAAACAGTTTGTCCACCTGCCTCTGCCTCATTGGTTTAGCATCCCTTTTTAAATGCAGCATAAAATGCATCTCCCTTACCCTGCCCAGAACCAATAAATTGTTGATAATTTCCACAGATTGAGCCTTCACCCATCCTTCATGATTGTCCTTGTTTACTATCATCATTTTCTCCTATCATATCTCCTTATTGCCATATTTGTATTGTCATAGCTGCCGTGCATGAGGTGAGAGTTGCATGAGTGGTCCAGTATACAATTACATTGTATTGTATCTATTTGCCTTTATCTCTTTCCTGGTTCTTACTTTGAGAAGGCAAATACGGAGCAGATAACATGCTCTTAAAAAAGCAAGTTGAAATTAATTTAGTGTTTATAAGAGATTCTCCTGAGAGATCTTACAATGTTAAACGATAGCTTATATGCTTATTCCTATCTGTGTTTTGTGAACAAGACTGAAATTTGTGAAATTATACTAATGTTAATTTACTTTGTAGATATTTTTGCCTTTTCTTGGATTCTTACTTGGACACGGATGTGATTTTCTATAATATAGTTATGTATTTATTTTTGTTTAATAACTGTAGAATGAGTAATTCCTTGCCCAATGATAATAAGAAAGTTATTGATTTGCTATTACCTTGTCCTCTGCTTCTCCTCCCACCTCTTGATCACTTGTGTTGTCCATGTATTATAGAGTCTAGATTATGAACTCTTTGGGGGAAGCGACGCTGTCTTTTTAATAAGTATTTGTACAGTGTAACACAATGGCGCCTTGATCTCTGATTGGGACCCTTGGGCAGTACCATCATACAAGTAGTAAATATATAAATCAACCTTAGTATTATTATTTAGGGGGAGGTTTTCAAAGGGACAAAGGGCAGTTGCATGTCCAATGCCCATTGAAATTCAATAAGAGTTGGATGCTTAGCTCCCATTTGTATCTTTGAAAAATCTCCCCTTTGCTGAATATCAGCCTGGAGTCATAGCCTAAATTTTCAATTTCTGTAGAGTTGTATTCTCATTCACAATTCTTTCCAAAGTTGACTATTAGTACCATGTCCTAATAGTTCTTTTCTTTTTCAACCTATTCGAGGATATCTGAAGTCCTTGAGTAGCACAAAATAAAAATATATTTGACAGTCATGTAGTCCTTTCAGTTTAAATCTAGTGGTACCACAAATAAATGTATTTTCTTTCTATCCGTTCTCTTTTAATGTATATGTTTAATTTCATCCCTGTTGTCTTAAAAACCTTCTGATGTGGAATTCCCTATTAGAAGTAGGTCTGAAAATTCACACCTACTAAAGGAAGTCCTAGGGTGTAATCCTGGCCCCACTATGGGTAATGGGATTTTTGCCATTGACTTCAGTGGGGCCTGGATTTCACCTCTGATTCCTATTTGGTCTAGTGGTGTGTGGGTGTGTGTGGGTGTGTGTTTTTCATGCTGTCCTAATCTAGATTTCATATATTATAGTCCATACTTAGTTACAAAGGGTATTCTGAAAAGAATGATCCCATTTCTTCCCTAAAGTAATAATTACTATACATGGGAGTTGTATCCTTGCTTGTAGCACGTCTTTTTGCTAAGTAATCTTTTTCAATTAAATAGAAATTAAAAATCTACTGAAATGTATTAATTATTTATTTACATTGGAGAAATGCTCAGAGACCTCAGTAAGGAGCAAGGGGGGCTATACAGACATGTAGGTTGATACACTCTCTGTCCCAAGAACTTCCAATGTAATGTTATCTAAAATTCTCAAATGTTATAGTTAGATCTGAATAATTAGAAAACATAAATTATTGTAATCAGGATAAATGTAGGAAAAATGGTCTGGCAATTAAAATATGCTGATCTAAATGTTACTATAATACTTGGTATGAACTGCAATCCAGAAAACCCTGAGAAAGTTTCAACAATCACCATTTAAATACATAGTCTTTGAAAGAATTTGCTGCAATTCAAAACAACTGGACAATATCTCTTATACCTGTTGCAGAAATTAAGTAGAACTTCCTTGAAATTAACAAGGGATGTTATTTGTCATGCAACAGTTTGATTAATTTGTATCTTAAACTGACAGAATTCTGCATGCTATCATGTTCTTATTTTTTATTTTTGTTTTTCCCAAACTTAGGGATTCCATTTATTTTTCAATTTTACTTTGTCAGATTACATAACTCTTTTGAACTTCACCTTATATTAGTCAGTTTTCTGTACACTCAATATGCCTTTAAGAAATGATCATACTGTTTCTGTTATCCTGGAAAATAAAATATACGGTAGCTGTGAAAGGTTATTGCTCGAATGACTGTTTATTAAGGTATGAGAAATATCTAGGTTTTCACTAGAGCTCTAATGGAAAGATTGCTACTGACTTTGAAGACCCAGTATTTTAAACAATATTTTTTGAAGACTATAAGAAGGAAAGAAGAGAGACTCCGTTTCATAACCCCATACACCTCAGAAAAAACTTGAAAAGGCTTTTTTCCCCAGAGTAACGTTTAGTATACCAATGTAACTGATATGTAGGGCTTTTGAGAGTGCAAGTGTCCTTAACTGTCTGATTAGAATTTCTGTTGGATGGCTTAGCAAGGTATGATGTGCTCAGATGAAATGTATCAAGTGAGTGTGCATATTAGTGACAAATAAGAGTGGGAAAAATGCCTTAGAACATGTCATCATTGAGAAGACAGAGTTTTGTGTGTAGAATACTGAATGAGAACATAAGTAATGGGGTACAGAATATGGGGGGATGTAATAATGCTTATTTTATGTTCCTAACCTATATGTTTGGGTTTTAAACATTTATTTCTCAATTGTAGATGATTTTTTTCATTCATAAAATATTATGATCTGTTTTTGACCACATATGAACAAATCTATGGCCAATATGATGGTGAACAATTATTAACTGACTTAAATAGCCAGGATGGATTAAATAGCTGTTGCTGGAAAGCATTTTGCAATGCATCAGCATTATAAGGTACATAAAAGTTGAAATATTTGCAACATTTTGCAGCTCTGAGAAGCAACAGCCTGTATAAACTCACTGGTAAAATTTTCATGATGCGATTCTGATACCTGCATTATAGGAGTCTGACACATCCGCGTACCCCTTTCTCTGTTTCTGCTCTTTTCTTTGGAGTTGCAATTCCCTCTTCCAAAATGAAAAAGGGGCCCAGTTATGTGTGTGTTTAAAGATATTCAAGGAATCACAAACTGTTTTTATATTTATGTTTTCAATTACATATGCTCTTATTATCTTGCTGTTTTCTTTCCTATTTTTGGTGTTCTGTATGTCTTGAATGCCAAACTTAATGTAAACTGAGATTAAAAATCAGTAACATTTTATGTGATAAGAACATTCAGCTTTTAGGTGGATAAACCAAAGAAGACTCCATATCAGGCACGTGATTGTTTAAATCACAAATAATATATTTTAAAACTTCTGATTAAAAGGAGATCCATATATTTCTTAATTCTTTACAGCTATCCAGGTTTTTCTGATGGTTTTGTTTTCTGTTACGGTAGCCCTAGTTCTTAACAGTAAATGTTGGTAACTCTTTGTTGGCATTCTGAGGAGTGGCATATGACTTGTTTTACAATACAGGAATGTTAGCTTGTTGGAGTGGGTGATTCCCTGGCTCTGTCACTGTTTTGCTGCGTGACTTTGGGTAAGTCACCTAGCATCTCTGTGCCTCTGTTTACTTATCTGTAAAATAGGTATAATAGTGCTTATCTGCCTTACGTTGGTAGTGTTTACAAAGCTCTTCTATGGTCTCATGTGAAAGGTGTACGTGGATAACATTATTTATTATTATATTAAAAGTTCATCATTTTAATTAAACATTTTGGGCCAAGTGTTCCTGCAGTGCAGCTGATCTACACAAAGTGCAGGTCAGGGATGTGTTTGCAAGAGTGGTTTAAAGATCATCTTTGCACTCCTATGTTCTTGGTATCCTGGTGCAATCTCTGTGCAGGGATGATCTCCTTGCACAGGTCCCTGGAGCAGCGTGAGAGCTGTTCTAACCTATGGCAGCTGTAAATGCCCACAGAGGGCCAAAAGCCACTTCCAAGAATCTGTGTGAAGTCACACCGCCTTTACTCTGGCCATTGATTCTTTCTCTGCTATACCAAAAGCAAGAATGAGTGATGTAACCACTGTATCTCGCTGCTGGAAGATCATTATTACAATGGAGTGATCCCCACTAGACTGCTTAAATGGGTTAGGGCTAAATTCTACCTGCTGTCTGGTGCAAAGCAGCCATGTTACACTACAGAATGTGTTCCTTCTTTATGTTGATAACTAAATATTAAAATACGAGCAGATTTGCTTTTAATATTTTTGCAAGTTGTGATGATTTGGGGAATCTGTACAATCTATGAATTCCCTGTGCCGTTATGAACGTTCTGTATATATCTTTATCAAGCTGCAAACTCCATTTTGAATGTGCAACTCTTTGCCTTCTGTTACCTACATGTTGGACTGAAATTCCCAGGGGCAGTGGCTCAGGGCTACCAATAGGTTGTTAAATCTTGATGGTACTCTGTTCAAAAAGAAACATATTGAGACAAAAGGCTGGTTCCTACCTAGGAGAACTGATTTATCATGGGAGAGGTCACCTGATATAGGGTTACCATATTTCAACAATCAAAAAAGAGGACGGGAGGAACCCCGCCCTAGCCCCGCCCCCGTCCTGCCCTAGCCCCGCCCCTGCCCCTTCCACTCCCTCCCACTTCCCACCCCCCTCAGAATCCCCAACCCTCCCCCCCACTCCTTGTCCCCTCACTGCCCCCTCCTGGGACCCCTGCCCCTAACTGCCCCCCAGGACTCCACCCGCTACCTAAGCCTCCCTGCTCCTTGTCCCCTGACTGCCCCCTCCTGAGACTTTTCCCCCCATCCTAACTGGCCCCCTAGGACCCTATCCCCTACTTGTCCCCTGACTGCCCCATCCCTTATCCACACCCCCACCCCCAGACAGACACCAGGGACTCCCACGCCCCATCCAACCACTCCCCACCCCCTGACAGCCCCCCCCCAGAACTCCCGACCCATCTAAATCCCTCTGCTCCTTGTCCCCTGACTGCCCCCTCCTGGGACCCCTGCTCCTAACTGCCCTCCAGAACCCCACCCCCAACCTAAGTCTCCCTGTTCCTTGTCCCCTAACTGCCCCCTCTTGAGACCCCCCCCACCCTAACTGCCCCCCTAGGATCCTACCCCCTACCTGTACCCTGACTGCCCAAAACCTTACACCCCCAACCCCCAGACAGCCCCCCCCGAACTCCCAATCCATCCAACCCTGCTCCCTGTCTCTTGACTGCCCCCTCCAGAACCTCCCTGCCCCTTCTCTGACCCCTCTGGCCCCCTTACCGTGCCGCTCAGAACAGAGTGCTGCAGAGCAGTGCGCTCGGCAGCAGGGGAGGAGAGGGAGGAGCTCCAGACTGCTGGAGGCCCGAGGCGAACGGACGGACGGCGATCTGCGAATGCAGGGAGGGGGAGGGAGGGAGAGAGAGGAGGGGAGTGGTCTCAAGTTGCAGGGGAGAGGAGGGGGAAGTGGAGGAGGGGCTCTGGCTGTCAGAGCCCCGTGCGAGTGGCACGATCTGGCCGGCTGCCCTATCAGCCGCGCGCGCTCTGCATGGGGGGGAAATGCAGACATTTACAAATTCTCCCCGGACGCTATTTTTAACTCAAAAAAGCCGGACATGTCTGGCAGAATCCGGACGAATGGTAACCCTACCTGATATGGGTCTGTGGTCACCTGCCGAGGCTGATTGGGGAGTCACCTGGCAACGGGGGCTGGAGGTTATAAAAGAAAGGGTCTCTCAGCAGCTAATTTAGAGGGAGAGACCAGACCAGACCAGAGATTCCATGTTCAGGAGGGCAAAGGAGAGAGGAAGAGTCCTGGGCCCTGGACTCCTTAGAGAACTCTTGCCTATTCCCAAAGAACTCTCCAGAGTGGTGAGGAAACTGATGCAGGGAGAATGCAGCTAGGTGTTTTTATTATTTCCTGTAGATCTGTGTATCCCTTGTGCTGTTAAGTAAAGAGTAACTGTGTTTTAGAATCCTGTTCAAAGTCTGTTTGTGTGTCTATTAGCTTTTACTGTTGCATACCTCTTTGAAGAGGAATACTGTAAACCCAACTGCTCACACCTTCAATGGGATTCTGAGGAATGTGCAAAAGCTGTTGGAGAGGCTTTGAGGAGACGTCACTGTTTCAGGGTCTAGGCAATTGGATCGAGGGGGGATCCCCACTGCCAAGAGGGATGTCAGATATGAGAGCTGCACCTCAAGTGCATTCCTAGGGGCCCAAAGCCAGGAATAGTGCCTAAATTCTGTCTAGCCCCAGCAAGAGTAGGGCACGTAGGATTCAGCATTTGGATCCGCTCACAGCAGTCTACCAGATCTGTGGCACAATGAAACCACTACAGAAATATATTAAAAATACATACCAGTTATTTTAGACATGTTTGCTCTGAAGCAATTACAAAGTAGCACAAAAAGTGTCATATAATAGCATTTGGCTTTGGATAATCAAAGTGCATTCTGTATGACACAAACCTCTATTAAGCCACTTACACAGATTATCCGCCAAAAAATGTCCTGTCTTTGGTCTCAGTATGACTGACAACCAATTGCAAAGCAACATAACTGCCATAGACTCAGTGAAATGACATTATTTTATCTGTTATTGAAAACATGGCTATAAATTGCACTGAAGGAAAGCTACAGTATTTTCTCCAAAAGCTCTTGAACTAAAATTGTGCTTCAACCCATTACACATAAATGTAAATTGTTTTACAAGATTAGTAAATTTTTAAAAAGGGTTTGCAGTAGGATAGCCATATCTTCAGTTCCATAGGAATTTACCCCTCTACTACAATACCCGTGTGGAATTATCCAGAATTTTCTTCACACGGTGGAATATTTGATGCCTTCCAATTCGAAGGGTACATCTACACAGCAGGTGGGAGCATGCTTTCTAGCATGGGTAGACAGAAGTGCGCTGGCTCTGCTGAAGCTAGCATGATACAAAAATAGTAGTGTAGGTGGGGGTAGTGTGGGTTGCTCAGGCAGGCCACCCAAGTACACACAAGCTCCTAGCTAACCTACTATTTGTAGTGGGGCTAGCTTCAGCAGAGCTAGCGCGTGTTTGCTCTAGGGTGACCAGATAGCAAGTGTAAAAAATTGGGACGGGGCGAGGGGTAATTGGTGCCTATATAAGAAAAAGCCCCCAAAATCGGGACTGTCCCTATAAAATCGGGACATCTGGTCACCCTAGTTTGCTCCCAGCTGCAGTGCAGACATACCCTTAGATGGAACAGCATTTGGAATAATACAGTCATAGATGTTAGAGAAAGGAAAAGTTTTGAAGTCTTGCGCATCTCCCTACAATTGTGGGGTTGTTCCTAATAGTAAATTATATAGAGGGCTTAGTACTCTCTAGTTTTAAATTTCTCACGAAGTGTGTTTTCTTTGAGAAACTGTTCTGTAGTTTCACAATTGACTTTACTTGTAGGATTTTTTCTATATACACCGCTACCTCAATATAACGCGACCCGATATAACACGAATTCGGATATAACGCGGTAAAGCAGTGCTCCAGGGGGGTGGGGCTGCGCACGCCAGCGGATCAAAGCAAGTTCAATATAATGCGGTTTCACCTATAACACGGTAAGATTTTTTGGCTCCCGCGGACAGCGTTATATCGAGGTAGAGGTGTATTAAGTATAAATATTCTTTCTTGTGTTCATCCCAGTCCTCCAATTTATAACCATCCTAATCAATCCCACCTCCTCCTTGCTGGTTACAGGTTTCAAATATTTCTAGAGTGTCATATCCCACAGTTAGTTATAATTTAGGCAAATAAGGTGAAATTCTGGCCCCATTGAAGTATCAATAGGAGTTTTCCCATTGACTTCACTAGGACTTGATTTTACTCATAGGGTTTTTAGGTCTCTCCTTGAAAGTCACTCTTTCTAGCCTATTAATAATCTTCCTTGATTTTTTAAATTAATTCCTGTCAGTGTAAAGACATTTTTTATATATAATTCTTGGCAATTTAATAATACTCCAGGTACTGCCTCATCATTACTGTAATACAATTAGATTATAACCTCCCCTAGGATGACTTTGTATAGGCAGTCCAAAGCTGTATAGGCTTTTCATTTGCCATCATAACACTGTGCTTGTTCTCCGTAGTCACCTCTTGATCTTTTTTGATATTGCTGCTCTCCACATATCTCCCACATATTGAATGCATCCAAATTTCAAAGTAGACACAGCATGAATATGCAATCCTCATTGATTTATCAGGCAAATTACTATACCTGTTTCTCCATAGCATTTCTATCAAAGAAATTGTCCTAGGTGTCAAACTGTTTGTCCAGTGACTGAAAGGTTTCATGGGGTTCTCTGTTGTTATTTATATGTATATGGAGAAAATTGCCATATGTGAGTAATTTGAAAAAAATTCAACAGTTTCAGCAGTAGTGATCTAGAAACCGAATGGGTTGAAAACACAATATTCCAGTGCATTGCTGCATATGTAATGTATGTGCAGCATATGCTGAGGTCTTTTTCAAAACATTTACATTAAACCTGTCAGGTATTTATGAACAGCAAAAATTAATTTCCCCCAGTTCTGTCATCAGTTAGAGAAATGGATTTCAGCACTGAAGACTGTCAGTGTTTCCTGAGTACCAGAACAGCTCACTTCAATGTCATAGAATTACACCAGGTGGCCTGCTAAGAGTCAGCTTAATGTGATTTCAAATGATAGGGTAGGGAATGTGAGGGAAATTAAAATAGTATCATACTTATGATTTAAAAGCAAGTTAATTACAAGGGCTTGTTAATAAACAAAGAAAAATCCAGGCTGTATTATCTGTTGTATAGCATATCAATAATGAACATGATACTATAAAAAATAAAATTTAACACTACGTAACTTTGAGTTGGCTAGGAAATATTTAATTAAATTGTTGACAGATGTTAGGCTTACTAATGTCTTTTTGTATTTTGAAAGAATTGTTAAATGTTGTTTCTAGCTTTTAAATTGTTAGTAAAAGAGCATTGTTTAACTGACAAGATTAACACAGTTGTAGCCATTTTCTCTCTAAAATTGTTGATGATTTGCTTGATGCAAATGAAAAAGCATTTGAACGCAGCCAGCCAATGCTTTGAAATCAAAATCTCTACATCTATACCCATGGTCCAGTAATTTCTATCTGTTCTTATGCTTCATTCCAAATTCTTTCACTCCCATTTTCCAAGCTATTCATGACTCTCTGGGTTCTCTCAGATAGGTGCTCATGATGGGCTAGTTTTGATTAGTCCCTGCTAATGTAGGGGCCAGTCCAATGGCAGGCATTATATCTGTTGTGCTCAAAGATGACTGAAGTCTAATATTGCCAGAGCTAATTCATAGTTGGTTATTCATACACTTGACATCTGACTTCTTACTACTCATGTCAAAATACCTTTATGATCAAGAATGCCTTATACTGACCTATGTATTGAAAAAGGAAAGGAAAGCATACTGCTTAATTTATGCCTTGAAAAATGGGTTTAAGGAACTGGACAGGCATGTTTATTTCAGTAAAAAAATCTTTTGCATTGTTTTAAAACTTGAAAATTATTTCAAGAGCAGCAGTGTGTTTCAGTGGATAAGGTATAGACCTAGGAGTTATCAAGAGACCTGGCTTCTAGTACTATTTGCCATGGCCATGTCAGGTGGCCTTGGGAAAATCATTTAACTCTTTGTGTCTCAGTTTCCTCATCTGTAAAAGAAGGGTGATGATACTGTCATCCTCCCAGTAAAGCACTTATAAATCTTTGGATAAAAAGTGCCAGACAAGTGTTAAAGTATTTATTGTATAGATTTACAGAGTAGCTTGTGATTAAAAGTAGGCCAATCATTTTGAACAAAATGTTTTTATTTCTGAAATGGCCCCTGAAATTCTGGATAATAATTTCCTGTTATTGGAAAGACACTTGTTGTCGAGGTAAAACAAAATGTACTGAAGGCACTTTGTTACATTTTGTACTATCATACAGTTGCCCTCACTGCTCCAGGATTCCAGAGATCAGACTTCTAATTGGCATGTACTGTGAAAATAATTTGTAAATTTCTCAAAAGGTCACTCATGTAACTGAGGAAATACATTTGATACATTTAAATTTATAATGGAAATGTTGGCAATATTTTGACCCTATTTATTTATTTATTTACATTTGGTGTACTGAATAAATATACCAGTATTAATAAAACAGGAGGCCAACTGACTATATCTCTTGCTTATTATGAAGCCATAATACACAAAAGACGCTTCTGATTCTGCACAGCACAGTTAAAGGACATGCATCATCTTACTGAGTTTCCAGTTTTTGTGTTTGAACCATTTAATCTTTTCAACAGTAAATGAGAGGCTGTTGGGCAGAATTCCTCTCCTTTTGAACTTTGGTCATACTTCATTTTAAAAAAAAATTGAAGTAACTGTACTGTATGCATTAAAGCTTTGCTTCTATACCTTTATGCCAAAATGTGATCCATGAAATGTAACTCACCACATTCTTTGAAGCCACTTAGAAGGAAAAAATGGTTGGTATCCATTTCTTCTCTGGGATGTTGTATGCAGTGTGTAAATGCCGCAGAAACTGGAAAATGCATGAAACAGTGACAGAGAATATGCCAAAGGAGATTGTATGTCTTCCTGCATATTTACACATTATAAAACTATAAAGAAATACCTATTATGGAAATATAAATTGAAGCATAAAACCTTTTACAGTCATGAGTTATTTCAAACAATTCTGACAATAAAAGTTAGAAATACTAGTTTATGAATAGTCTGTTCTATCAAAAGAATCAATTTAAATGTATTCGTATTGTACATTTTAAGTCCCACCTCGTCTTATATCAATGCATAAAAGTACCTTTGGTAGGCAGATCCACATTAATGAATTTAATAGCTCTTACATAATGCTTTAGTGGTACATCTTCAAAGCACTATAAACACTAATTAATCTCAATAATTTTTCTATCCTAAATAACAAATACAAAGCACAGGCAGAACAGGCTGAGGTGGATAACATAACTTGTGAGTACTCCCATTTGAGACCCCATTGCTTTGCTGAATTAGGGCCTTATGGGGATTCTCTCAGTAGAGTCAGGACTATGATATATTTAATATCTCTCATCCATTTTCATTCTCTTCTTAAGAGCTCTGAACAGGGCCGGCTCAAGGCACCAGCTAAAGAAGCAGGTGCTTGGGGCGGCCAATACAAAGGGGCGGCACTCCGCTCACTATTGGGGCGATACGTCTGGGTCTTCGGCGGGAATTTGGCGGCGAGTTCCTCAGTCCCTCTCTTCCTCTTTGAGCTGTCGCCGAAGAGGAAGAGAGGGAGTGAAGCCGCTGCCGAACTGCCGCCGAAGAGTGGAGCGGCGCGATTGTGCTGCCGGGCCTTTTTTTTTTTTTTTTTTTTCCCCCCTGCTTGGGGCGGCAGAAAACCTGGAGCCGGCCCTGGCTCTGAAGGATTCAGTTCTCAGAATTCTGAACATTCAGGAACTTTTGGCTGTCAGAGCGAGAGTCCAGTGTTCAGAGTAAAATTGCTGGTAAGGTTGGTGAGCAACCTGGACATTTAAATCTGACTTACACACCACTTTGCAAGGTTTTCTTCAAGCCATTACAATATTTTGTTTGTTTTTTATAATCATCTTTGCACAATCAGGAGAATGAGTGAACTAACTGTCTACAATTTCTCTAAGCTTCCATTTTAAATATTTCACAAAATATGATTCTTAGCATGGTGCTTGTATTTCCACTGAAGTATCCCCAAGTTTTCATTTTAAGATATGCCAAAGACTATGGATAAATTTAAAGGAAGCAAATGGCAAATTTCCTGAATATCAGAGAGGCACACAATAGGTAGACCTTGAAAGTTTAGACTCCTGGATAAGATATTTGAGCTCAGATACGGAAACAAGGAATGTTTTATGGAATTTAAATGGAGCAAGTGCTGAATTTTAGCTCCTTCTGACCAGATGTTTTTTGCAGAGCAAGGTTCTTGCCTCTAGAGATTTGTAGTGTGGCAATCAGTTCTTTGTCAGTTGTGTTATCAAATATGAACAGACTTGAGAGCTGCTTGAAAAGGAGAGCTTCTCTCTGAAAACGGGATTTGGTCTGATGACCTCCAGATAAACAAAATTATTGAAGCAACAGAACTTGAGGGTGCTAGGACCTGTAATTTATTATTGCCCTACACAACTTCATCCCAAACAGACCCTAAATTGAAAGAACACCTCTAGCTTACCAAGGAGTCAAGGACCTACAAGACAAGCAAGGTACAACTGAGCATGGGTGGCTGAATGACCAAAGTTCAGGCCCAAGCATTACATTACCTTTGTATATGGTGGAAAGAGCCATATATACTTGGGGAAATTCATCATTCCTGAAGCTGCCCTCCAAAAAACACAACAATAATAAAAACTGGAACTATGTTCTTGTTGTGATTTTTGTATTTACACACAAGTGAAATTGATGGAAAGTCAAAAATTTAGCAGTTTTTGCAAACTTTCTTACACAGCTTTATTATGATGCAGAGTTTCCATCAGAATGCTTATGAGGAGTATGTTTGCCATAAGTTCTAATCCTGCCAACACCTTCACCACTTGCACGTTTTCATGCCTCCTAACTAATAGTCTGCTCTCTCGTACCTACTTGGGACCCAGCTCAATAGAGTATGGATTGCTATTGGACAAACAGTGCCAGCAGCAGAAGACACAATTTTGCAATACTCAAGCTTCCTCCTGCCTCTACATCCAACCTCAAAACAGGCTCAGATTCCCAGACCATCACTTACTTTGAATTGTCGTCTTGGTGGTTTGGGAGAGATCCTGGTGGCTTTGTATCTCCCTTCCCTCCAATGTTTCCAGGGGCAGGGATGATGGGCTAGGGGCTTTCTTCTTCCCAGCTTTGGTCTTCTGAGGGAAGAAAGAACAAATTCCCCCTTCAACACGGCAGGAAAATCTTCTATTCCTGTGGCTGCTATATTGCTCCTGGACTCTAAAGGCTTGTCCATGTGGAGACTTAGTGGGGTGTAAATCTACAGCACACTAGCCTGTGGTGCACGAAGTCACTGTGTGGCTTCTGCTACCACGGATTAAAAGTTCTGTAGTGCAGTGGTTCTTAAGCAGGGGTCTGGGACCTCCTGGGGGGCTGCGAGCAGGTTTCAGGATGTCCGTGACACATGACTGGCGTTAAACTCACTAGGACCCAGAGCAGAAATCCAAAGCCCCATCACACAGGACTGCAGCCCAAGGCCCTGAGCCCTGCCACGCAACTTAGCTTTGTGGTGTCGGGCCCCAGGCAATTGCCCTGCTTGCTATCCCCTAACACTGGCCCTGGCTTTTATATGCAGAAAAACTGTTGTGGCACAGCTGGGCCCTGGAGTTTTTATAGCATGGTGGGGGGGGGGGGGGGCAAAAAAAAAAAGTTGGAGAACCCCCCTGTAGTGGACTTTGATATACTGCTGTTTGAAACAGTTCATGAGAGCACACACAAGAGCTTCTAATGCACTGTAGCATGGTCCACACTGATAGTTAGTATGCGGCAGGCTAGTGCAGTGTAGTGCTAGTGCATCGGGGCTTGCTAAGCACTAACTCTTCATGTGGACAAGTGCCACGGTGCTCCAGATGGTCCTGCAGGTGATAACTACGGAAACTCTGGGGAAACCTTCCACATGATATAGATCTTGTCTTTTCTTTGAATTGTAGTGTTCTGACTAGACTAAGCAAAAATGGGAATTTCTGTCCCATGATATTTCAACATTAGTTTTTGCCTCAAATTGGGAAAATTCAGGTTAAAATGACCCAAAATAATAAAATAATTTTTTGATTTCTTTTTTTTTTTTTTTGCAAAATCAAAATTTTCTCTCTGAAAATTTACATGTAGCGGGAAATGTTTTTTCCGTTGAAAAATCCTTCCAATTCCTGACCACCTCTCATCCTTAATTGGTCCCTATAACTTCAGGATGGAGCTCTTACAGTGCTTCTTTGTGATTTCTACCAGCTCTTTGCTAACCAGAATATTATCATCTACTATATAACATTTCCATTATAAGCACCATCTTTACTCTTGCATTGTAAATGAGTGCTGAAGATCTAGACATTTTGCCACTGCTACAAGATCAGTTGTTTTCATCTATTTAAATTATATAAGCTTTTCAATGGCATCCATTTTGTATAGTAAAATCCTAGTAGCAAGGTAGATAATTTATTCAGGATGGTAGACTATCTTTTCAATTTAAGAGAACAGATGTGTGGGGGGGTGGGAAGAAGGAGGTGGAAAGAGCCAGAAAGACTTTAAATGACAAATAATTCTGTATTGAATAAAAGTACAAGAATAAACATAATTCTCTGCATTTAATCTGTATCACTTCTTCTTTTAATCATTATGTAGAAATTAGCCAGTGCTTAGAATTTCATATTCATAACACTGGGTTGGTTAAAAGCCTTGTAACTTATTTTCACTGGTCAACTTGTCCCTATTAACCAGAATTTCTGTTCGTACTGTCCCAATTCAGTAGCAGCCATTACTATTCAGTGCAGGTTCTTATACTGTGCCCATCACTGTGGTATCCAAGTACCTTACAAAATATTTACTATCATTAGGCTAAACCAGTTCTCTCCAGTAAAGCAACCTTCTTGATGAAGAGCATTCCAATTAAGTGGTGTCCAGTGAGGTCTTCTCCTTGATCACATTTGAGGTTTTCTGTCAGAAATCAACACAAACATTTTATTTAAATTTTCTTCACTAATTATAACTTCTAAATCTATTGTAAGTAAAGTTTTAGGACGCATAGTAGGAAATCTTGGTCCCACTCGATTCAATAGCAAAACTCCTGTTGACTTCAATGGAACCAGGATTTCACCCCATAATCTTTTATAAACTGACTTCAAATCTGTTCTCACCCTTACATCTCATCTCATTAACAGTATCACTCCAATTTCGATTTTAGGCTACTCAAGGCAGAGAGCTTGTCTATACTCTGTCTGTACAGCTCCATGCCATCTATGGAAGTATTTAACTATCAATAACTGTACCGGCATCCCAGATTCTCAAATATAGTCCATACCCAGCTGTTAATCTTGAGTATTTATGTTTTTTATGTTTTATGAGTATTTATGTTTTAGTAAGTCATAGTATGGTTTGATACTATTGATTTTGCAAGCCTACTACTTGTAATTATAATAATCTTTATTGTTTTAATTGTTGATTTAAGGCAACAACTACGCATCAAGTTGTGTACTCATTTCCAGTTGGAATTCTGGTTTTCTAGAAAAGGATGTACTATTGGGTGTACTACTGAAAATCCCCACAAATTTGTTGCCTGACATATTTTAAAATGAAGGGAAAAAAAGTATTTTGTAGTGTATTAAACATGCTCTACAATTATAATATTTGTTGAAAAATATGGGAGAGCCAAGGCTCCCTTGTGGTGTTGGGTTTTGTCAGGAGCGGATTTACCATGAAACAAACAATGTGGTAGCACGGGACCCTCAACGACAGGGGGCGCCCCAAAATGCACGACAAAGGCCATCTGACAATCTGTTCCTATGTCCCGGCCAGCGACGCAACAGGGCTCAGGCAAGCCGGCTGCCTGCATACCATGGCCGGTGGCCCCACGCCACTCCCAGAAGCGGCCGGCTGCTGGTATGTCTCTGCGCGCCCCTGGCAGGGGGGAGGCAGCACCGTGCGCTTTTCAGGGCAGATACCCCATTTTCTTTTGTAGAAATGCAGGGAGGTGCCATTCCTGTCTGCTACCTCTATGGACCTCTGTTATAGAAATAACATATAATAATAAAAAACATATGAGGAGTTTTTTTTAAAAAACCTCTTATTTTTAATAATATCCTGGACATTAGTAAATTGCATATTGAATTTTTTTTTAAAAGAAGAACAAAATTGATTGTCAGTTGTAGGAAGGCTTGTATAAAAGAGAGCTGCTGTTGATTTTCAGATTATTGGAAACAGGTTTAATCATTTGCATGTTTACAAAAAACAAAAACCAGTTCTAACTCTTGGCTCAAATCTTGTTTTAACTGTACAAATTAACATTTAGAAAATACAAAATTCAGTATCAACTCAGTTACAGGTTGATACAACAATTATTAATCCAAGTTATTGTTTCTGAAGTAGAGTAACAACATTAGAAGTCAAATCTATTTTACTGTTTTAGTGGGAGTGCCTAGAGATACGACTGCTTCCTCATTAGGTTACTGTGTATGTGGATATGTCATTGTTTGCCACTTTCGTTAGGCTTTCTGCTAAAAATCACAGCATGAGGTTTAAACTGCTGCAACCATTATACAGAGCTAACATCTCACTAGAGGTCTGATAATAGGATGAGAGGAGAGATATCAGTCTTTAATTTAACATGTAGCACCTGTTCATTTTCCCTCCTCAACCCATTTACAAGGTTCTAAAGTGATCCTTTGACTGGCAGTCAAACAGGTCCCAATACCAGATTTATTCCTAGCAGAAGATGAATTTTAAAATATGGTGTGTATGAAAAATGCATTGTCTTTTAGAAAATAAAAGTGCTGTTGATGTCTTCACAAAACAAAATGGTGTTGGTGAGACAATAATTTGAGATGAAAATATTTTTTGAAAATATGTGGCACAAAAATTAAAACTCAAGACATGTTTCTATTAATAATAGAAACAGAACACTGCTTCTGAGCCTTTTCCAGAAGGTATCATTTTCCTTAGATCTGTTATGGGGAAAATTACTATGTAGATTGTCAGCTTTTGGCAATAATATTCTGTAGCTTCTGCTCTGGCTTGAATTAATTTTTTTAAATTTTTTTTTAATTTAACAATAATAATAATTTAAATGGAGGCCCCTAGAATCAGACCCCATGACATCTCTTGTGTACAAACTAGATACATGGCTTTGGCCAACTGTAGGTTCAAAGTCTGACATTTAACCTTGAAAAGATCTTTTGTTGGCCCGCAGCTGCAGTTGTCCTTGTCCTGGACTTGCCAACCTTTAGTATTATTTACAATGGTCAACACTTTTGTGTGCTGCTTCTCTTCCGAGACATACATCAGGCTAGGCTCAGCCTCATTCTGCCATGACCATTTCCATCATCACAAGCCCTTGATCTGTTTCACGTTTTATGGAATCGATAAATCTCATCCCTAAAGAGTCCAGCAGGCCTTTGATTCCTGACCTGACATTTGCTAATGCTATTCCTGATGACCTGCCACTACGGATCTTCAGAACTGCACTCTGTGTTTGACAACACTCATAATATGAATCAATATTTAGCATTCAGTAAGTGAGCTGGGGAGTCATTTTATTGCTGCAAAAGGCTACATTGCCCCTGGGCATCTGTCAGAAATGGGTAGTTATTAATAGCCCTCTCTTTTCACTTAGCATAGTCAGTAGGGGTCAGGCATGAAATGATTTAATCAGTTTATGATATCTGTGACAGAGAGCACTTAAAATGTAATCACAAAATTTAGGAAGAAGTGTCCCTGGGCTGTTGTAATGTTTTCCTCATTTAATTTTCTCTGAGGTTGATACAGTACACTGGGAGGTTGACCATGTTATAAAACGACCCTTATTTTGTACTCTCTTACTTCATGTGTATCTCAGCATTTTTTGTATTTAAAGGAAAAAACATGTTAAAATTAGAGAGTGTCAAGTGCCCTCCTCATTGATTGTGGTGATCATCTTGGAAAAACATCTGAGAACATGAGTTTGTGGGCAGGATGAAAGGAGATGATGAATTTCACATGTCTAAAAGAGGGCAGAACTGTCCCAAAGTAACAAGTTACACAGATTCATTCTCCCAAAGTTTAGAAATATTGAAAAAATTGGATATATTAGTTAAATTTGCCCATGACTGGTTCTTACAGAGAAGATCGCCATAGGTGTCACTGACGTTGGTAATGTTACAGCAGCTCCATTTTCTTGACTAATTTCTCCAACGTGTTAAGCAGACATTTCTTTAATCTCTAGTATTTCTTCTCTTTTCACCTACTTTGTCTAAAACATAGCTGAATATCCTGGACAATGAATGTAAAATCTCACTCTCCAATCGGGAGAATTTCTCTGTCTCCCCCTTGTAATATCCTGGGGTGTTTCACAGAATAAAATTTTGTTTCACACTCTTGCCCTTTTTGGAGGGATCGCTTCAAGAATCCTTTTCCATCGACCACAGAATAAAGATAATGTTCCTTTCTCTTCTTTAATGGTTGTTCCTTTATTCCAGATATGAGGTAGTGACTGTGAGAGTAATCGTGTGACATTCTATAGTGTGTCTTTGTTGCATCTCCCTAAAATATGCATTGATTTCATTAGTAATTGAGAATGAAAACAGCTGCTTCTAGGCATCAGCTGTAATAGTGTTAGGTGCATTATCTTAGATAGGATATATTAAGGCAGCGTCATCAGCCATTTCCCATGAATCTAGGTAGTTCCTGTGCATTAGCTACTCATGTAAAAGGACCACTCAGTGAACAAGAAATACACTTTGCTTATAGTACTTCAGATTGGGAATGTGCTGCTTTGTTCAACTACATTACAAACAGAGAGGGGGGAAACATACATTCACTAAACAGGAGATAAGAGGGAGTGGAGCATGGATCCAAACCATAATACTCTGAGTAATCCACTTAACATATTGATGACTACTTTACTACATCCCTCCACTCTTAATTTACAGCATGGAAATAACTTTTAAATAACTACGGGTCTTTTCTCTCTTACGGGTCAGGACCTCTCTGCAGCAGATGGAGATGCTTCCAGGGGCCAAGACCCACTTCACACAGACTCTTGGTCCAGCAATTCTGTAGATACCTCTGTCTTGAACATTTCTGGCAAAACTGCATCCTCTCATGGCTTTAGCTTCTTCAGGTGGTCACCATTCATGGGCAAAAGCTCTGGTGCTTGCACATCACTCTGCAAGTGAACATGATCCTGATGTCATCTTACAATTCAACCATCTCATTATTGGACTGTAAAAATCAAGGGTCCAGTTTTCTCTAGGATAGTACATGAAATCTACATTGGCTGGCAAGTACTGGGTTCTTTGGGCCCCGCTCTCTGTCTTTAGCATCATAGTCATGGTTCTGTTTTGGAAAAGCTTGCTTCCTTAACACTTCCCCCTCCATGCTAGACTGGAGTAAGTCTAAGTGAGTTCTTATCTTTCTTCCCATCAATGCCCATCATAGTTTGGGGAAGTGTTAAGACAGTTTTGTTTCAAAGCTCCCATTAAGCATCATTTTCATCCCCTTTAAAAGTCCTCACAGCTCTCTCTGCTAGGCATTTCTTATTATGTCAAATGTGCATCCACTATGATTAAAAACATTTTCCCTATATATGGGCCTTCAAAGTCAATATATATGCAGAACATTTCCCAAGGTCAAAGGCCAACACGGTAGCCAGGATGCTGCCATGGCCAGCCTGCCCTGGTTTTCACTGAAGAGTCCCACACGTGGTTTGTGATCTCTCAGCTGGTTTTGTGATATATGAAATTAGAACTTCCATACTCTGAGGACAGGAATTCAGTTCAATGTCCTGCTCATAATCTTCAGCTAAATCTGGGAATATTTTTCCTGAGATCTCAATAAACAGTCAATGTATATTTTGGATCCAGCCTGAATTCAACTAGAGGACTTGACTTCCTCAGTGTTCCCAAAGGCTCATTTTCCCTTCCTCTCATGGAATGATCTATTTTTTTATTATTATTTATTTTTTATTAATGGGGATATCCTATCTCCTAGAACTGGAAGGGACCTTGAAAGGTCATTTGAGTCCAGCCCCCTGCCTTCACTAGCAGGACCAAGTACTGATTTTGCCCCAGATCCCTAAGTGGTCTTGAACTCACAACCCTGGGTTTAACAGGCCAGTGCTCAAACTACTGAGCTATCCCTTCCCTCCCCCACCTCCTGTCTTATTGTCACTAATGTGACTTCCTGAAGCTGAGCTAGATATTTTGAGTTCCTGAGCTTTGTCGACATGAAGACATAGTTTCCTTAACTTTGTTTGTACTGTACAAAGCAGACTAGATATGAGCAGTGCATTTTTCTCTTAATTGCTCCGTTAGGAATAATTCAGCAAGTGGCAGTTTGTATGATTGAAAGTACAAGAGTACAAAGTCTGGTAGGTGATGCTGTAAGGATAATTTCATTTTTCCCTGCTCAAAATTTTTTTGGTGTCTGTGCTGCTCTTTCTGCAGCTACTTCTGTGAAAGGCAGGTAAGGTGTTACTATTGTATGTTTAATTTAGTTGAATTTTATAAATTGTAGAATTCTTCTGCAGGGGAGTGTTTGCTTTTAGCTACTTTAACTATTAATCACAACAAAGAAGTATTTCCTATCTTTTTCATTAAAATAAATATAAACATGCCACCATATTCTGTACTTGAGTTGTATTTTCACTGATGTAGAGTTAACGTTAGTGACATGTTCTTTCATACAAATGGGTACAGCTTTGTATTTTTTGCTTGCTGTCTTTTCAAGTCCTGGCCACAAGAAACAGTTTCTTGCTCAGGCCTATATGCCACACATTCTAGAGTGTTCTCTCTATGGAGCTTTCTGTTCAGGGTGGGATACAGTTTTCCCTCCGTGTCAAATCTGCTGAGGATATGAATCTGTTTCAGCCACCACAAGAGAGCCTTGGTTCTTTAGTTCAAAAGCTGTAGTAGCTCACACTCTTAACTCTGGAGGTTCCTGTTTCAAGATGGCGACTATCACTCTTCCATTCTTTCTTGGTAGTGGTAAAGTGCTATCAATCCTAGTTCTCAAATTAAGCAACTTTATTTTGTTGAAGGTTGATCTTTTCTCACTTCATATGGATTAAAAACTGCCTTAACAATAAAATTTTGGCCTGTCATTCATTGTGTCCTACTTTGTTTCTTGCAAAATAGAGACACTCACCACTGTGTGAAGCTTCATGTTCACAGATTTACCATCTAATATTTTAATAGCTAGTTCTTCTTCTTACTCCCAGGCAATGTAGGCTCTGTTCTAGCATTCATTGAAATCAGTAGGACCCTTTCTGTTGACTTCAATGCAGTCTGGATCAAGCTCATAGATTGCAAATATTCCCCGTCATTCTTGGTAGAGATGGGAGTCTGTCTTCCCCTCAATATATGGAGTTGATTTCTGCTGTTCTGTGCAATATTCCCAATTTTGGACCATACAACACACTTTTCTTTCTTATATTTACTGCTGTGCGGTGTTGTCTTTCCCCCTTGTCTATAATGTTATCACTTCTGTAACACTTTTCTTTTCCTTGATTTCTTTTGCTCATGAATACACTGAAGAAATATTTTATTAAGATACTTTCTTTGTTTTATCAGAAGCTTTGTGGTTTTGCTGTACTAGGTACTCTACTTATCCTAGCTGATTGTATGGTGGTGTTTCCTTGTAGTTCTAATATATGTTGCATGGCCATCTCCTTTTCTAATGCTGTTTCACAGGCAGACTTCTCCTCTCTAATGCCCCACATCCAGGCCATATGCAAATCGTCATGCTGCTTCTTCACATCTCCAAGATCCATTGGGTTTTTCTCATCTCCATAGCCAAATATCTCATTGAGGCCTTTATTAAATCCTACCTTGGCTAGTGCAACATCCTCCTTTCTAGCATCCCAAATACATTGCCTTCATGTTCATATAAAATGCAGCCACTAAACTCATTTTCCTTGTCTGTTGATGCAGCCACTAAACTCATTTTCCTTGTCTGTTGATTTCTATCATAGGCTCCCCACTTTGAATTCTTCCACTGGCTCCCCAACTGCTATTGCATACAAGTAAAGCTTCTTATCGCTACTTTTGAAGCTTTAATTAAGTCTGCCTTCCCTGTGTATCCTCCCTTGTTCACATTACCCTCTGTTCTCTCCATTCTGCCAGTGCCCCCAGCCTTGTCCACTGTTTGTCAGCTTCTCGCACAATCACCTCCATGCCTTCTTCCACAAACTTAGAATCGAGAAGTTACTAATAGAAACACACTTTCTTGCTTATCTTCAGTATGTCACTAACAGTCTCCAGTGGTCCAGCCTCTCCAAGGGATTAAAAATCTTTGTTTTCCTCATATACAGTAACATGTGGGATGTGATACTGAAGTCATTTTCTTTTCAATAGCAGCATACTTCTCTTTTTTATGTTCACAAATTCATTGCCAACTTAGTGGCCCGTATGTGTGTTTTTTGTAAGGAAAGACAGAAACCTTGACGTTTACTACCAACAATCCACCATGCTTTATTGTTCACTCTTCAAATGCAAAGGTAACCAAATTCCTGTTAATAGCATTTCCTGTGCCATCAAATACTATAATTAGAGTTCCCACTAAAGAACATTATGGGCCCAAATCTGCCACTCTAATGGCTTGTCTACATTGGAAGTTAAGGCAAAGTAGCTAACAGTGTGATTTTAAAAGTGCATTAGGGCTTGTGTTGTGGCAATGGACAGTAGAAAGGGGTGATTTCTAAAGCACACCAATGTATAGTGCACTGACTGGCCCTTGTAGACCCTGCTGGCTTGAACTATAAGTTCCCTGGTGCAGTTAAGGAGCACCAGGGAATTTTTAGTTATCACCAGCAGGGTCTACTTGGGTCACTTAGCGCAGTGCTTCTCAAAGTCGGGCCGCCGCTTGTTCAGGGAAAGCCCCTGGCGGTCCAGGCCGTTTTGTTTACTTGCTGCATCCGCAGGTTCAGCCGATCGCGGCTCCCACTGGCCGCAGTTCGCTGCTCCAGGCCAATGGGGGCTGCGGGAAGCGGCGCGGGCCGAGGGATGTGCTGGCCGCCCTTCATATTGGAGCACTTTAGAAATCACACCGCTCTAGTGCAGATTGCTGTGCCGTATAGACAAGCCCTTCGATAACGTGCTTTAATCCCTTGTGTGGACGCTGTCATTCAGAAGTAAGGAGGCCTTAGTTTGCTTCAGCTAATGAACTAAAGCCACATTACTTCTGAATAATAGTGTTTACACAGGGGTTTAATGAACTTTAACTAATGCCTGATGCACTTTAAATTTAAACCTTTAGTTAATTTGGCTTACTTTTCATTGTAGAAAACCCTAACTCAGATTGGCTAGTATCTTGCTTTTCAAGTAGTCCAATTGATTTCAGTGAAATTACTTGCAGAGTTAAGTACTCTGCAAGCATGAATAAGGATGATGAAATCTGGCTACCCCTTGCTATATTGCAGCATATGAAGTATATATATTGTGTTATAGCTATGACACTTACTGTTTTATTATATAATATCAAAAGGGATCTCATGAATGCTGTAGTAAAAGACAAACTTGAGCTGGGGCCAATGCATGGCTCCATATGATTTATTTTTTTAGCAGAATGTCTTGCAACTATTGCACTCATTTTGTTGCACAGCAAATGTGGAGTGGATTGGGGAGTTTTTAACTTGAAGGGGGAAAAAAACAACAACAACCCTGAAGCTTGACCTTTGATTGTAGTGCTTTCTTCATTTTATTATCACAATAGTTAAGAGTGTACTTTATGCCTCTCTGATCTAATTTAACCTTGACCTTGTAGCTGGTGGAATATCGGTTAGATGTATGGAAAATCTTGAGGCAATTACATTAGTATTCCTATGTTATATAAGTTTTGACCATCTTACTCTCTTGTCATTTGAATAGTCACATTTAATGGAAGTATTCTTTTCTTTTCTTTTCTTACCTATTTGGGTATTTTTTTTCTGTCCAAGAAGTGGTTCTGGTTTTTTGTTAAAACAAATAACTAATTAACAGGATTTTATTTGTCTGGTTGACCAAGAAACACAGGAAAGTTTGCCCTAGGTATCATGTGAATCAATAATAACAATCAAATATTGTCATAGATTTTTTTTTTTAGTTCCAAAATTGATATGAGCAGATGGAAGGAAATTATCACATCAACCCACAAATATTTCTGTGTCTTAACAAAAATGATTTTATTTGAATGAGAATGAAATATAGTAGAATGGTAGTAAACAGAAAAAGATGCATGATTCTTTGAATAAATTATTGTGTACAAATTATTCACTTAGCATTTACAGTGACATATTCCGATTGATTTGGGGGGAGTTTGAATAAAAAACAAGTGAAAGCTGACTGAGAATTTGGCCAATAATATCTCCATTATTTGCATTTAGTGGTCATTTTGTTTTTCCTGCATTGTTTCTTACATTCATTTGTTTTATCTTGTGATGGCCTATTCATGGACTTAATAGACACTCTGTTCATTTTTGCCTTTCCTCACATTATAATTCATATCATCATCATTTTGATTAACTTTATTAGCTTGCATTGTGTTGTTTTCACTTTGTGTTGATATGATCTCAATCTGTTCAGGTTGAAATTCACACTAGTGCAGCGGGCATACAGTGCACCACTGTGAATTTCATTCTTGATGAATAAGGAACAACATTTATGTAGTTAGTACGTGTTGCCCACATGATGATTTGTGACGTTGTGTGTATAGAGAGACATTGTGCAGGAAGAATCAGCACAATTTAGAGAGAAGGAGATGATGTCCATGATCTCAGCCTGAGTGATAGGGAAGATGATACAGTAGAACCTCAGAGTTATGAACACCATGCGAATGGAGGTTGTTCGTAACTCTGAAATGTTCGTAACTCTGAACAAAATGTTATGGGTCTTTCAAAAGTTTACAACTGAACATTGGCTTAATACAGAGTTGAAGCTTTACTATGCAGAAGAAAAATGCTGCTTTCCCTTTATTTTTTTAGTAGTTTATGTTTAACACAGTATTGTACTGTATTTGCTTTTGCTTTTCTTTTTTTTTTAAATCTCTGCTGCTTCCTGATTGTGTACCTTCGGTTCCAAATGAGGTGTGTGGTTGACCGGTCAGTTCATAAGTCTGGTGTTCTTAACTCTGAGGTTCTACTGTAGTGTTGTCCACAGTGATTGAGAAAGGAGCAAGGGGGGAACTTGTGAGGAGAGATAAAGAGCTCTGTTTTGGCCGTATTGCACTTAGTCTGACAGCTGGACATGCCCGAGGAGATGTCAAAGAGACAGGCTGAAATTTTAGTTTGGACAGGAGGAGACAGATCTGGAGTGAAGAGGTAGATCTCTGAGTCATCAGCACACAGCTGATAGCTAAGGTTGTGTTAGTGAATGAGACTGCCCAGAGACAAAGAGGTAGGAAACAAGTGTAGGCACCAAAGATGGAACCTTCGGGATCCCCACAGGAAGTTAGAGAGGGGATGAGGAGGATCCTCTGAATGACATGCTGAAGGAGCAGTTAGAATGGTAGGAAGAGAACCAAGAAAGGACTAAGTCATGAAGGCCTTTGGAGGACAAGATTTTAAGAAGAGGAGCATAGTCAATGGTGTAACAGGTTGAGCTAACAGGTGGTTAACAGGTTGAGGATGAAGGGGATGGAGTGCTGGTTCTGAGCTTTGGTAGGAAGAAATAATTAGAAACTTTGGTGAGAGCAATTTCAATGGAGTGCAAGCGGGCAGAAGCCAGGCTCAAAAGTCTAGGATGGAACTGGAGTAGAAGAAACTCCAGACAGCCATTATAGACAATGGTCTCAATGAGCTTAGAAATGAAAGGAGGTGTGTTGGTAGTTGGAGAGACAAGTGAGCTCAAGCACTATGAAATGCATAGTGTGCTTTTGAGTGCTGTAAAATGAAGAATAATTAAAATTAGTTATACATTTTAAGTATATATAAATCATCATTTACTTTATCTATGTATTCTGGTCAATGCCTTTTCATTATTTGGTTTAATTATTCCTTTGAGCTTCTTTTATTAAAAAAAATGTATATTCCAACTGAACATTTTTTAGTATAATTTTGTACATTTCTTGTGGTGTTAAACCAAAATGCTAACTTGTCAGGAACTGTTAGCAAAGAAAGAATCTCCTTGTGTGTGCAAATTTCCATGGAATAAAAATGTTAGACATATGCTACAGTTCTGAACGGTGTGACATAGAAGTCTTTGTTTGAAAAATCTGTCATTTTCAGCAAGTGGCAGACACTATACTCAAGTGCCTGTAATTGACCAGTACAACATTGACATCTGACACCCAGTTGACTGAGTGACCCAGAAGGTTATATAGGTAGGTAGCACATAAAATCCCCATGTCAGGCTTTCTCTAGTAACGGGAATGTCTGTGACATGAGGGTAAACTACCCATAACTGACTTCTAAAAAACCTATCCGAAAATCTAACCCTCTGGAAAGGTCTACATTGTATACAGCATTACCCATTGACTTTGAGATATATCTTGCTTTTGTTCAGAGTATTACATGATTAGATTTCTTGAAAGTTACAAATACCTCATCAGAATTGTATTTCATGGCCAAGGATCACTACATAGATGAATGGCAAGATTCGTAGAGGCTTTGTCTCTTTTTTCCTTTTACCTCCTTATGTGAGGTGTTGCCTTGCTATATAGAATATCTGTTGGAATGTCACACTGCAGTTATAAAATGACACAGAATTGTTAATAGAGAGACTAGAAATTAAGGTGAAAACGACCTGTTAATCCATATCAAGTCCATTTCACTGATGGTGCAGTTATTGTTCTGTGTGGTGCATAAATAAGTCATAATCAGCAATATAAAAATGATTGAAAAGGACTCTTTGTATAAAAAGAATAATTTGTACTTTATTTAAAAAATACAGCTTCTTTATTTAAAAAATACAGTTATACGCACCCATTTATAGTCCATTTCTTGGGATCTTTTTTTAGACAGCCCAGTATAAGCTCCATTCTAACACTAATCCAAGCTTTTGGAGTATTGTTGACTCACTCTACATCGTTCCACCAAATTTCATTATGCAATTTGTAAAAAATAAAAAATAAATAACATTTATTTCATTTCTGAGGAAAAATGGCATATTCCTTTCACTATAATGTAAAAGATCAAAACAGTCATTTCAGAATTTCTCTCAAGGAATCCTCCCCTCAGTAAATCCATATAATTTGTTTATCATCCCTTACCTACCAACACTTGTACCCAAATGTTGATGGCAATAGGCCCCTGTCACTCAAAACAGGCCAGTTTCAATGGGTTATGGATACCAAACAATATCTGAATGAAGAGGTAGCATAATGCTGAAAAGATTGGGACTGTTTAGCTTGGAAAAGAGATGACTAAGGGGAGATATGATAGAGGTCTATAAAATCATGAATGTTGTGGAGAGAGTGAATAAGGAAGTATAACACAACACAAGAATCAGGGGTCATCCAATGAAATAAATAGGCAGCAAGGTTAAAACAAACAAACGGAAGTACATTTCACACAATGCACAGTCAACCTGTGGAACTCATTGTGAAGTGATGTTGTAAAGGCCAAAACTATAACTGGGTTCAAAAAAGAATTAGATAAATTCACGGAGGATAGGTCCATGAATGGATGTTAGCCAAGATGGTCAGGGACACAACCCAATGCCCTGAGTGTCCCTAAACCTCTGACTGCCAGATACTGGCACTGGATGACAGGGAATGGATAACTTGATGATTGCCCTGTTCTGTTCATTCTCTTTGAAGCATTGGCCATGGTCGGAAGACAGAATACTGGGCTAGATTATGGTTTGATCCAGTTAGACCATTCTTACATTCATATGTTCTTATGATCTTATAAGGTAATTGCAATGAAACAAAAATGGTTACCATTAAAAGATCAGTATTTGTCAACACTTACCATACAATGGACCAGATTGCTCAAGTCCCCAGACAGGGTCCAACGTGATGAAAACTCCATGAAGTTTCCATAACCGAGTTTCTTGCAGATTATTTGGGCTGGAGGCAGGTTTGTCCTTCTCCCAGAACCCATATATTCCTATATTAGCAGAATTGTAGGGTATCTGCTGAAGGCTAGGGTCCATCTACACGGAGGTTCTGTGTTTTCACATTGTGCCTGAGTCCCCTACAACCCCTCCCTCACTGTCCTGTCAGCACAGCCACTGGCCTCTGCTTGGAATCCGCCCACCTAAAGTATGGTTTCAGAGTAGCAGCCATGTTAGTCTGTATCCGCAAAAAGAACAGGAGTACTTGTGGCACCTTAGAGACTAACACATTTATTAGAGCATAAGCTTTCGTGGGCTACAACCCACTTCTTCGGATGCATATAGAGTGAAACATTGAGGAGATATATATACACACATACAGAGAGCATGAACAGGTGGGAGTTGTCTTACCAACTCTGAGAGGCCAATTAAGTAAGAGAAAAAAAACTTTTGAAGTGATAATCAAGATAGCCCAGTACAGACAGTTTGATAAGAAGCAAGTGTGAGAGTACTTACAAGGGGAGATAGATTCAATGTTTGTAATGGCTCAGCCATTCCCAATCCCTGTTTAACCCTGAGTTGATTGTGTCTAGTTTGCATATCAATTCCAGCTCAGCAGTCTCTCGTTGGAGTCTGTTTTTGAAGTTTTTCTGTTTTAAGATAGCCACCCGCAGGTCTGTCATAGAATGGCCAGACAGGTTAAAGTGTTCTCCCACTGGTTTTTGAGTATTATGATTCCTGATGTCAGATTTGTGTCCATTAATTCTTTTGCGTAGAGACTGTCCGGTTTGGCCAATGTACATGGCAGAGGGGCATTGCTGGCACATGATGGCATATATCACATTGGTAGATGTGCTGGTGAACGAGCCCCTGATGGTATGGCTGATGTGATTAGGCCCTATGATGGTGTCACTTGAATAGATATGTGGACAGAGTTGGCATCGGGCTTTGCACCTAAAGTATGAACTTTTTGACAGATTCCTCATAGTATTAATAATAGGGAATGGTACACTTATTCTCTCCCCTCCCCTCCCCTCCTCCCAACCCTTGCCATGCCTTCTCCTGCTTATTTAACCTTAGTGGAGGACTTTCCATGTGGGACAATGCCATAGAAGTGGCATTCTTTCTCTGCCCTTCTGCTTCTATGCTTGCTGTGGAAAATCTGTCCATGAATGCTCCTTGTGATGCATGGATCCATCTGGCTCACTGGTATCTGAAATAGTGCATCTTTCCATATAAGTAAAAAAGGAAGTAACTGTAGTTATCTAGTATATTTTTGTAAACAGTGACTTTTTTAATGATGACCACAGTTTACATTACAATGGATTACAGGTGATTCAATCCAAGATGGAAGCATTTGCCCTGACAAATGGGCAACCAGCTGAAAAACTATTTCCTGCAACTTCCTCGGGTATAATGGATTTGATTGTTCTCCTTTGTCTAAGTGATGGCAAAAAACACAAAAAAGACACTTTGCATAATTTAGTTTTGCATGAGAGACCTTCATTCCCTTATGCTGCATTTATATGGGAAGCATATGAAGGTACAAGCGCAGAAAATAGCTTAGCCATGGATCAGATTAGATGGGTACAGTGATATGCACACATTGTGAGACAGTACATTAAAATACCTGTTAGCAGAGCCCTGACAAGCGTGAAAGGAAAACTGTGTCCTGTCTTGTAGGGTGATCAATTGTAGTGTTGTTGTCATTCAGCCACAGAAGACACTGCCCTATGTTGATCCGTCTCTATTCCCTTAGTGCATGCTAAATTCTATCATTAGTATGTCATCCAGGTGAGTGAGTTCCCATGTGGAGGCATACAGCGGGTGCTTCTCTTCATGCACTGCAGTAGTTGTAAGAGGTATATGCTAATCCTGAAGTTCTAAGAAGTTTTAAGAGAGGGAATTTTAGTTTCTCGTTCATGTTTAGGCAATACAGCTGTTGTACCATAAAGGTCTGCAGAGAGCTGCTGGATTAACAAACAAGAACCTGGGATTTTTGCTGACTACAGTATTGTCTCTTATCTTGTCTATACTATACTTACTCCCTTCATCCAGTCATCATAGCCAACTTTGATGCCCCATCTGTTTCCTTATTTCACACTGAGCTCTAAGTCTTCTTCCAGAGAACTGCAGAGACTGCTCCAACCCTGCACCCCTGGGCATGAATGAGGCCCCAAGCGGCAGGGAGGTGGTGGGGTCATTATTCTGCCATCCATCCCCAAACCATCAGGTCGTGGAGGCAGTTGGCTGCAGAAAGCAAACTGCACCCTGTGAAAGGGTGAAACAAAGGCTGTTCTGCCGCTGTGTGCTTGGCAGCGCCTAGCCTGGTGTTTCTGGGGAAGTGTGGCTCTGCTATACCCCATGCTGTAGTCTGTCCTACAAGGGGTCAAAATAGGACTCTCAACCTTAAAATTGCTTACAGAAAATTATGCATTTTAGAACATATCTTTTAAAAAAGATAAAAAGGAAGGGTAACAGGATAGTGTGTCCTGGAATACAGGATTGATAAGCCATCACAAAAGCCTGGGTTCTGTTAAGAGCGCTACCCTTGTTGCACTAGTATATGATTAAAAAGCTTACACGTAAGTTTTGCATAGGTAGTTGTAAATTGGATTTATATGATAGAGCTAAGGAGCGTTTCTGAAGCCCAAAGTGTCCTTTATGACAGTGTCTTAGGTTAAGGAGTGGTGATTGAATAATTATTTGTTTTTATAGAAACTAATCTTTTAAAGTCTGTCCAGGCACTTCAGTTTAAGCCAGGATTTTAAAATATGCAAAACTTATTTTCATGCTGGTGTCATGAAATTGCTGTTTAGAGTATTAATCATCAGGAAGGGATGAAAGTTAGAAGCAGATTTGAGCCCCATAAACTGATGGATTAAGTATTCATGCATTTGTACACTACTGGAAAAGTGCATTTTTTGTTATTGAGGAATGTGACTGTAAACATGTTTTTTATACATGATGATCTGTTTCTTTTGGTTGCCTTTCCTTGTGCGATAATGAACTGCTAATGCTCTTCTCTAATTTCAGTTCTCTCCTGCTCTTTTGTTGCCAGTTCATTCTCTATTGGATTTGTGGTTGTGTTGCCCAAATCTGCTTTTCCAAGAAGACTTTGGTTTCTCTAATACTATGCAGGGATATCTGCTCTTCAAGATCAAAATCTTTTCTTCTAATATGGCCAGTTTATGTACAGGAAATGTCTTCTGTGTTCAGGCAGGAAACAAAACTTGGCACATTCCCTGTAGGTCACAATAACTATTGCATCACTGACTATCATTGTCACTGATTTAGAAATGTACCTCTCAACCCAGGATCTGCAGCTATTCCTTAGAAACTCACCTGCTCCTGTTTCATGCATGCATTACTTTGTATAAACTGAAAAAGAAAACAAAAGGAAATTATGTGTATGAATTGTCACTAGCTGCCTGCATAACAAAGGCTTGCTGAATTTTTTTTCCAAATGAACATTTGTAGTATTATAATCCACATGTAACCATTAAAGGACTGGCAGATCTCTACACCACAGAAGACGGTACTACACTAGTATGAAATGTAATAAGATGGGATGCTCTTGGACATAAGGAACAGTAATATAATTTTATAGGTAACTTCTTAGCATGTTGGAGCAGTAAGCCAAATAGATTTTGACATAGCGGTCTTATTCCTAAAGAAAAGGAACTATTGTTTCTCTGGCACCATTCCAAAATTCTACCGAAATCCACATGGTAACATTATTGTGTTACAAATAAACACCAGAAGTCTGTGAGGATTTTTTTTCACTTACAAAAATCAAATAACTAAGTTCAGTTAGATCTTCAGTAAAGAATTTAGTGGTTGGTTTGTTTTATTAACTACTGGTTCCTGTATTTATGAAGCAGTTGATTTTCTCAGTGGAGGTGGTTCCATCAAACATCTTCTCTGCCTAAGCAATGATACCAAGATTTTAAAAATGGCTTTGGTAAGGTATGTCAGGGCACACTGGGGAAATAATCAGTGGTTCAGTAAACCCTGTAACTGGCTTATGTGGATTTCTCCATAGGTTGATGAAAGAATTCTAAGACTGACATTTGCATCTTAATAAAGTATCTCAGGAGAAATATAGCAAAGTCATAAAAAAATTACAGAATGTTAACTGGGACCCTGTTTTTAATTTTACCTGTCAAGAACTCTTCTATTCCAATTCCTTTATGGTCTTCAGTGTTTAAAAGAGAATTTTACTGTACACACTTAAGTGTTAATGATTTTTTTAAGTTTAATATTTAGGGTTGAGTATTAAGAAAATGCAGAAGCAAAAGTTTGATAGATTTCGAAGCAATTCCATAAGATGGTCTAAAAACGTGGAGGTTAGAATTCACTTCTCCTTCTTCAACATAAATGTGATGTGATTTTTAAAAACAACAAGGAGTCCGGTGGCACCTTAAAGACTAACAGATTTATTTGGGCATAAGCTTTCGTGGGTAAAAAAACCCCTCACTTCTTCAGATGCATGGAGTGAAAATTACAGATGCAGGCATTATATAATGACACATGAAGAGAAGGGAGTTACTTCACAAGTGGAGAACCAGTGTTGACAGGGCCAATTCGATCAGAGTGGATGTTATCCACTCTCAATAATAGATGAGGAGGTGTCAATTCCAGGGAGAGGCAAAGCTGCTTTTGTAATGAGCCAGCCATTCCCTATTCAAGTCCAAATTAATGGTGTTAAATTTGCAAATGATTTTTAAGATTTTTGAATGCAGTGATTTGTGGCTTTTTTATATGATGCATTTTTATACTGCTTCCAAAGTTTTGGACTTGATTTACACATGTTCTAAGCACCATCAGTTTCATTTTGGAGTTGTGGGTGCTCAGCAGTTCTGAAAATTGGGTCCTTAGGTCAAAGTGACCAGTAATTTGAGTACCTCCATTTTTGGATGCCCAACATTGACCTGCCTTAGACCTGTTTTTTCATGAGTGCATAGTGTCTTCAACACTAATTGAAGTCAATAGGAATTATAAGTGGTCAGAATCCCTTAAAAATCAGACCAAGCTGGCCCAAAGTTGAAAATTGTGGTCTTATTATCCTAAGTCAAAAGTAGTTCGAGCACTGTTACTACATTGTAAAATATCACTTCGTTAAATATTCAAGTATGTCTGACTTCAAAGCCCCCTCTGAAAACCCAGCCCCGCAAATCAACATTTCCCACTGCTCTTTCTGGCCCTCTCACACAATGGTTTGTCTGTGAGTTAAATGTATTTTGTTGTCAACAAACTGGACATATATATGAGAATAATAGAGAGTTTTCAAATCCCAATTTAAGACAGCTCAAACCAATTGATGCTGCAAAGGATAACTCCTGACCCCTCTTATATGAGTGCTGAGGACCCCTGGGAGTGTGGAAGCAGCATGATTTGCTATATTAGGTTCTCAGCTCCATGAGGATTCTCACAAGGTCACACACAGGGAAGTTGGAGTTGGGGCAGAGTGGGCCAGGGGAGAAGAGAAGGTCAGAATAGAGGATACACTATTAGGCCTTGATCCTGCACCATTAAAATCAATGGGAGTTTTGCCATTGATTCAAGTCACATAGGATCAAGCTCTTACACAGATCACCTGGACCTTTCACTTCTCCTGCAAAGGATGATGTGGGGGGAAGGAGAAATAGGGCCATGGTAGCTACTCCAGCCAGTAGAGTCTGCTGCCTTTCAGAACTGTAGGACACTGATTCCTTAAGGAGATCTTCAACACCCAGTTACTTGGACTGAGTGTTGGGAGAGAATTCCCCCCTAAATTTCTATCACAAAAATAATTAGCATAAGTTTTCCCATAACTTTTATTAAACCCTTTGCTTCTGTAAACTTTCTTATGCCATTTGAAAGGGTAATAGAGAATGATACAATTTTTCCTGTTGTCTCTATACCGTGCAAATACAGAACCAAATTCTGCCCTCAGCTGTACTCCTGTAAGCCCATCAGAGTTACCAGTGATGAGGTTTTATGAGTGGAAGTGAGGCAAAATTTAGCTCAATGTCCTGCCACACAGTAAATTATAATAAAATATTTTCGTTTGTAGCTACCACAGGCTAGCAAATACTTGATGGCTTTTGTTCGTGCCCGGCGGGGTGGGGGTTGTGGGCATGGTTTTTTTTTTTAACCTTTTATTATAGGTCACCATTTGGTATTTGGGTATTTTATTCTGCTACCAGGATTATTCCTTTATCAGGCATTAATTCTGATGGATTTTACTGTAAATTCAGGGCCTGAAGATACGCTGTGTGGTTAATTTAGTCTTTTTTAAACTGGATTACTGCCATATCGGGTATTTAGTAGAAGTCAACGTACATGTATTTAGGAAAAAATATCCGCCTTATGAGTAATGTTTTCTTCCCACATCCAATGAAGTCCACTTAAATGAATACCTGATATAAAAATAATCCTGTTAAAATAGAACAAATGTACTCTGCACCAGTCTCACTGAATTCTGAAAAACCCAATTGATAAATACCTGATTAATGAATAATCCTGTTAAATGAATAAAATCCCAGTGTGCCAAATAGAGAAATACACAGCAATCATGGTCAGACTTGTTACTAGAAAATTGGAGATGAGTAAATCTTCTGTGCTAATAATTTATGAAAAAATTATGATGAAATGCCTCTTCCTTCAGCAACAATAAGCAGTTCCTCCTTTTAGAGGAATATATTCACTGAATACTTTCAAATAACATTAAAAGGGTTTATGAAAAATTACTGTGTCCCATCATAGTGGAAATAGTCTTTAATTTACGTAAGAGGAATAAGTTGACTGGAAGTAAAGCCACTAATACCTCACCACAGAATGTTTTCTGGTTTCTGTGTGTATTTCATCTGAATTTCTGATTAAAGAGTTTGAGTGCTTGTTTTATGCCTTGTGAAAGAAAACCTAGTAATTAAAAAACCCCTCCAAGAACATATGAGCTTGAGTGAAGTTTGACAATTAGATGAAATGTTTTAATATTTGAAATGTAATGTTGTCACATTACAAATCTAAAGTGTACCTATTAGTTATAGGTCACAGGCTGTTTTGAACATTTACATTTCCCCCCCGCCACCAGGGATATTTTTCTTAGACCTGTATGGTTTTTTTTAGCAAAGCTGAAAAGGCCCTTTTTATTCACATGTTTTGAGTAAAGGACAAATGTGTGAAACACTAACCTTTGTGGGGGAAAAAGCTCAAAAATCATCACTTGGAACAATTAATTAAAGATGGATGAACAAAGTTTAAAGTTATAAAATAAGAGCCCAATCCCGCAAACACGTGTGCCTGTGAATAATATTACTCACATGAATAATTCCCACTGGACTTGATGGGCAACTCAGTGCATAAAGTTTCTCACGTCTCCAAGTATTTGCAGGATTGGACCCGAATACAAATGCTATGCAATGGTTAGTTTGTGGTTGGGGGGGCTGTGTTTTCAACTCTATTTACTTTGGAGCTTGTTTATTGTGGGAATAATTAGACTCTGTCAGGCTCAATAGCTCTTAGCTCCTGTAGCTACCAAGGGCTTCTGTGACATAAAAGGTTAAGACTTAGTTCTATCCTCCTTTTGTTACTTGACCTCATTGGAATGACCATACTGTGCTGTCCTGAGGACCAATTCTGAGATTTAAAATCATTAGTCTCTCTTACATATGTAAAGGTACTTAGCAGATACAATCTGAATGACTATGAGGGTGGATTTGCATAATCATGTAGAACTGTCATTTGATTTACTCCTAAAGGTATCCTCTTTAACAAGGTTTTCTTCAGGTAGAAGAACATATGAAGAAGGAATATGTTTTTAACCAGGCAGGTTTAATTGAACTATACTCTAACTGTGTTCATCTGAGGCAGGATTTATAATTAGGTCTATTAAATTCATATACTGCATATTTCCATTCATTCAAGCACAGTTTTACTATGTAAAGCTTTTGGTCTTTTCTTGAAAAGATTTGTGTTTCTTTATGTATTTTTGAAATCTTTCTATCTGGCATTTTTGCAAATTTATAAACAATAAATTGCAGCTAATTGAAATGGCCAGAATACATAAAATGAAACTACAATTATTTCCCATTCTTGTATCCTCAGTTCAGAACTACTAAGTTGTAGAATAGATGGCTTTCTCTGGTTTGATGTGTAAGAAATAAGGCACACACAAATAGAGTAAGAAAATGAGAAATGCAAATATAGATATATATAAAAATAAAGTACTTAGGGTGTCCACGGACAACAGGCTATAGAGACTCTACTGTCTACACTAAAAATGGCCCATGAAGGACAATGGGTATATTCACAGGTCTATCAATCTAGGCAGGACTGGCCTTAGGGAAAATAGCGCCCTGGGCAAACTTGCATTTTGGCATCCTCGCTGCCTCCCCCTCCATCCCCTCATCGCCTTTGGCCTCTGCTGCCTCCCCGGACTCCGCCCCCCCATCACCTCTGGCCCCCACTGCCTCCCCAGCTATCTCCCCATCCCTCCTGGCCTCTGCTGCCTCCCCGGGCTCCTCCCCACCATCATCCCCAGGCTCCGCTTCCTTCCCCACCCCATTGCCCCTAGCACCCTTCCACGGCCTCACACCCCAGGCCTGCCCCACTCTTTGCCTCTTGACCACGGCTCCCCCTGACCACAGTGCCCTGAGCGATTGCCCACGTCACCCACCTGCATGACTGGCCCTGAATCTGGGTTCCTGTTCAGTCTCAGTCACTGTGGTACCTGTGCCTCACAAAATCAGTTGTAGCTTTTTAAAGGTTGGTGATTTCATTCTTGAGTACAAAGAATTGCACTTAAGTCTGGAAGCCATGAATGTGTGTATCACCATGGTTGAGTCTGAATCTGATAGGAGAGAGGTCACAGTCGTCTTGTCATTTTTAGACAGGGCATTTTTCACAGTTGTGGCTCTTTGGGTAGGCGGAAGTAGTGAAGAGGCTAGGAGTCAGCCACCTCGGTGCTCTGTCTAAATGATTTGAGGGCAGACTTCCTAACTATAGAGTGATTTATGGATCTGGTGAGATCTTCATAGAATCCAGGCCAGAGGGACCATTCTGCTCATCCAGTCTGACCTCGTGTGTAACACAATCCACAGAACTTCCCCAAAATAATTCATAGAGCATATATTTTAGAAAAACGTCTAATCTGATCCTTGGTAAGTTGTTCCAGTGGTTAATTACTCTCACTGTTAAAAAATGTATGACTTATTTCCAGTCTGAATTTGTCAAGCTTCAACTTCCTGTCATTGGATCATCTTGGACCTTTGTCTGCTAGATTGAAGAGCTCATTATTAAATATTTGTGCCCCAGTTGGTAACTATAAACAGTAATCAAGTCCGCCCTTAGCCTTTGTGACAGAGTGCACCCCTGTATTCACATCTTACATGCCTTTGTAATAATCTTTGTACAAAATATGCCTTGTGAGGTATCATTTGTAATCTAATAATTCAAACAGCATGCAGGTTACACTCTGAGTGTCTCTGTATAGCCACAGCCCTGGTCCAACAACTCTGACCCCAGAAACCCATTAGCAAACAGCAGCCACACTTTGACTTCCAGCAGCCTTGGTAACTATTTGCAGGGTGACCCCACACATTCCCAGTCCCCAATTTTCCACAAAAAAACACATGTTTTGCACTATCCAGCCCTTACCTGGACAGTCCAGATATATTAGGTCCATTGTACTTCTAAGAGGATCGAAATATAACAGACTGCTACCTTAAATGAAGTTACCCAAACAATTCCCAACACTGGATTAGTTTTAACTGAAGAATAAAACAAGTTTATTTAACCATAAAGAGAGGTTTTGAGTGAGTACAAGTATAAGGCATTAAAGTCAGAAACTCCCCAACCAGGATCTGCTCCCAAAGTTCAACAGCTGTTTCTTTCGTCCTTTTAGGTGAAAAGAGAGGATGGATAGGGAGGGCTCACTTAGAGTGTTTTTACCCCTCAGTTTTATGGTTCAATTACCCATTGAAATGCAATTTCCTGAGGGTTACCCCTAGATAAAGCTCTAGATAAAGTGAGGATGGAGACATGGGGTCTGGTAGTGGAAGAGGTTGCATGCTGTTTCTTCTCACCTCTGTTTGCTGAAATGCAGATTTTCCTTGTCTCCTGTCTTTCCCCTCTTGCTGTCTAAGGACCCCGGTCTAGATTGCATTCTGGAATGTCATAACCGGATCCTGGTTACACTGAATATATTGAGCTCCTTGAGTCTGTCAATATAAAGCATGTTTTCTAATCCCTTTAATCACTCTGATTACTCTTCTCTGAACCCGTTCTAATTTATCAACATCCTCCTTGAATTGTGGCTGCCAGAATACACAAGATTCCCCTGTTTATCTATCCAAAGATTGCATTTGCCCTTTTGGCCACAGCATTGCTCTGGGAGTTCATATTCAGATGATTATCCAGCATGACCCCAAAATCTTTTTCAGAGTCACTGCTTCCCAGGAGGATTCCCCATCCTGCAAGTATGGCCAACATTCTTTGTTCCTAGGTGTATACATTTACATTTAGCCTTATTAAAACACACCTTTTTTGCTTGCACCCAACTTACCAAGTGATACAGCTCGTTCCATATCAATGACCTGTCCTCTTCATTATTTACCACTCCTCCAATTTTTGTGTCACCTGAAAACTTTATCTGGTGATTTTATGTTTTCTTCCAATTCATTAATAACAATGTTAACTAGATTAGTGCCAAGAACTGATCCTTACCGTACCCCACTAGAAATACACCTGTTTGATGAGGCTTCCCATTTACAATTACATTTTGAGACCTATCAGTTAGCCAGTTTTTAATCCATTTAATGTGTGTCATGTTAATTTTATATTTTAATATCTTAATAAAAATGTCATGTGGTACCAAGACAAATGTCTTACTGAAGTGTAAGTATATTACATCAACACTATATCCTTTGTCAGTAATCTCATCAGAAAAAGATATTAGGTTAGTTTGACAGGATCTATTTTCCATAAATCCATGTTGATTGGCATTAATTATATTACCGTTATTTAATTCTTTATTAATTGAGTCCTGTATCAGCTGCTCCATTATCTTGCCTAGGATTGATGTCAGGCCGACAGTCCTTTAACTACCAGGGTCACCCTGTTTACCTTTTTTAAATATTGGCACAACATTACCTTTTGTTCAGTCTTATGGAACTTCCTCAGTGTTCCAAGACTTACTGAAAATTAACATTCTTCATAATGCTTCCCTCTCCACATCATCAGCATCTCAGTTTTTCTCCAATTCGACTTATCTGGGTACTCCTTGTCCGGTTGCTGATCTCTGTCAAGCCAGTGATAGCTGAAAAATGGTGCTGTTTGTATGATGTGGCGGTAATGAACATCTGAGTGTCACCTGCGTGTTGGTGACATTTTGGCCTGGTCTACACTATGAGTTTAATTTGAATTTAGCAGCGTTAAATCGAATTAACCCTGCACCCGTCCACACAACGAAGCCATTTATTTCGAAATAAAGGGCTCTTAAAATCGATTTCTGTACTCCTCCCCAACGAGCGGAGTAGCGCCAAAATCGATATTGTCATTTCGAATTAGGGTTAGTGTGGCCGCAATTCGATGGTATTGGCCTCCGGGAGCTATCCCACAGTGCACCATTGTGACCGCTCTGGACAGCAATCTGAACTCGGATGCACTGGCCAGGTAGGCAGGAAAAGCCCCGCGAACATTTGAATTTTATTTCCTGTTTGCCCAGCGTGGAGAGCACAGGTGACCACAGAGAGCTCATCAGCACAGGTAACCATGCAGGCCGATAATCGAAAAAGAGCACCAGCATGGACCGTACGGGAGGTACTGGATCTGATCGCTATATGGGGAGAGGATTCAGTGCTAGCAGAACTTGGTTCGAAAAGACGAAATGCCAAAACTTTTGAAAAAATCTCCAAGGGCATGATGGAGAGAGGCCACAATAGGGACTCAGATCAGTGCCACGTGAAAGTCAAGGAGCTCAGACAAGCCTATCAAAAAACAAAGGAGGCAAACAGTCGCTCCGGGTCAGAGCTGCGGACATGCCGCTTCTACGCCGAGTTGCATGCAATTCTAGGGGGGGCCGCCACCACTACCCCACCTCTGACTGTGGATTCCGAGGCGGGGGTAATCTCATCAGCCACACCTGAAGATTCTGCAGACGGGGAAGAGAAGGAAGAGGAGGAGGAGGAGGAGGACGAGCTTGCGGAGAGCACACAGCACTCCGTTCTCCCCAACAGCCAGGATCTTTTTCTCAGCCTGACTGAAGTACCCTCCCAAGCCAATATCCAAGACCATGACCCAATGGAAGGGACCTCAGGTGAGTTTACCTTTTAAAATATAAAACTTGTTTTAAAAGCAAGCGTTTTTTAATGATTACTTTGCCCTGAGGACTTGGGATGCATTCGCGGCCAGTACAGCTACTGGAAAAGTCTGTTAACATGTCTGGGGATGGAGCGGAAATCCTCCAGGGACATCTCCATGAAGCTCTCCTGGAGGTACTCCAAAAGCCTTTCCACAAGGTTTCTGGGCAGTGCAGCCTTATTCCGTCCTCCATGGTAGGACACTTGACCATGCCATGCTAGTAGCAAGTAATCTGGTATCATTGCATGACAAAGCCTGGCAGCGTATGATCCCGGTGTTTGCTGGCATTCAAGCAACATCCGTTCTTTATCTCGCTGTGTAATCCTCAGGAGAGTGATATCGCTCATGGTAACCTGGTTGAAATATGGGAATTTAATTAAGGGGACAGAGGTGGCCATTCCTACTGGGCTGTTTGCCTGTGACTGAAAAGAAATCCTTTCCTGTAGTTAGCCAAGCGCGGGGGGGCGGAGGGGGAATTGGCCCTGAGCTTTTCGCGTTTGGCTAGCAGGGATCTTCCCTGATACCAGCCACGCGGTGGGGGGAGGGGTAAAGCGATCATCCCAGAGAATTCATGGCGGGGTGAGGGGTGTTAGTTTGGTTCCTGCAGGGATCTTCCCTGATACCAGCCACGCGGTGGGGGGAGGGATAAAGCAATCATCCAGAGAATTGGATGGGGCGGGGGTTAGTTTGTTTTCTGCTGCTGAAGGTTAACAGGAAAACCACAGCACTCAACGGGCTTTGCTTGGTATGTGGGAAAGGAGGGCGCAGAAGCCGAAAGACAATGGCTTACCATGGCCGCATGCAAGCCAAATTCTGTTGCCCGGACCTGCGTCTGTGATCTCTAGCAGCAAAGCCACAGGTACTCAATATTAAGAGGCAAAATGTGACCTTGCACAGAAATCACATGTGCTATGTAATGTGAATAGTGTTGGTCACCGTGAAAGAGTATAAGCATTGTTCTGTAAAATGTATCTTTTTAAAAAATTCTCTCCTTTTTTCCCTTCCTCCAGCAGCTGCAAATTTTTCAAGCCTCCCTCCTCCATCCTGAAGGCTATCTCAGATAAGGCGTCGGAAAAAGAGGACGCGAACATCTCGTCTCGCGGAAATCGTGGAATCCACCCGCAGTGAAAGAGCTCATCTGAATGAGTGGAAGGACACGATTTCAAAGTATAGGAAAGATGCCAGTGAACGTGAGGACATGAGGGACCAACGTGAGGACAGGAGGGACCAACGTAAAGAGAGGAGAGACGCTCGAGATGAGAGGTGGCGGCAGGAAGATCAGAGGAGGCAGGATGCAACGCTGGGGCTGCTGCGTGAGCAGACAGACAGTTGCTCCGGCGTCTGGTGGAGCTTCAGGAACGGCAGCAGGATAACAGAGTGCCGCTACAGCCCCTGTATAACCCCGCTCCCCCCTCACCATGTTCCATAGCCTCCTCACCCAGACGTGTAAGAACGCGGGGGCGGAGGGGGGGGAAGGGAGGCTCCGTGCACCCTCCCATTCCACCCCAGTGGACAGCCGAAGCAAAAGGCTGTCATTTTTTTAACCTTTTTTTAGTGGCCTTTTCCTTCCCGCTGATCCTCCTCCCAAACCCCACCCGGGTTCTCTCCCTCTTTTTATAATCAATTAATAAAGAATAAATGATTTTTAAATGATAGTGACTTTATTTCCTTTGAAAGCAAGCTGTGATCGAAGGGGGAGGGTGGGTTCCTTACAGAGAATGAGTCAATAAAGGGGGCGGGTTTTCATCAAGGAGAAACAAACAGAAATTTCACACTGTAGCCTGGCCAGTCATGAAACTGGTTTTCAAAGCTTCTCTGATGCGCAGCGCTTCCTGGTGTGCTCTTCTAATCACCCTGGTGTCTGGCTGCACGTAATCAGGAGCCAGGCGATTTGCCTCAGCCTCCCACCCCGCCATAAAGGTCTCCCCCTTACTTTCACAGAGATTGTGGAGCACACAGCAAGCAGCAATGACAATGGGGATATTGGTTTGGCTGAGTTCTGAGTGAGTCAGTAATGATCGCCAGCGACCTTTTAAACGTCCAAATGCACATTCTACCACCATTCTGCACTTGCTCAGCCTGTAGTTGAACAGCTCCTGACTTCTGTCCAGGCTGCCTGTGTATGGCTTCATGAGTCATGGCATTAAGGGGTAGGCTGGGTCCCCAAGAATAACTATTGGCATTTCAACATCCCCAACGGTTATTTTCTGGTCCGGGAAGTAAGTCCCTTGCTGCAGCCATTTAAACAGAGTAGTGTTCCTGAAGACGCGAGCATCATGAACCCTTCCCGGCCAGCCCACGTTGATGTTGGTGAAACGTCCCTTGTGATCCACCAGTGCTTGCAGCACCATTGAAAAGTACCCCTTGCGGTTTATGTACTGGGTACCCTGGTGCTCCGGTGCCAAGATAGGGATATGGGTTCCATCTATCGCCCCACCACAGTTAGGGAATCCCATTGCAGCAAAGCCATCCACTATGACCTGCACACTTCCTTTCGTAGCAGGAGCTCAGTGATTGCTTTGGCTACTTGCATCACAGCAGCCCCCACAGTAGATTTGCCCACTCCAAATTGATTCCCGACTGACCGGTAGCTGTCTGGCATTGCAAGCTTCCACAGGGCTATCGCCACTCGCTTCTCAACTGTGAGGGCTGCTCTCATCTTGGTATTCTGGCACTTCAGGGCAGGGAACAGCAAGTCACAAAGTTCCATGAAAGTTCCCTTACGCATGCGAAAGTTTCGCAGCCACTGGGAATCATCCCACACCTGCAACACGATGTGGTCCCACCAGTCTGTGCTTGTTTTCCGGGCCCAGAATCGGTGTTCCACGGATAGAACCTGCCCCATTAACAACATGATCTCCAAAGCACTGGGGCCCGCGGTTTGAGAGAATTTTGTGTCCATGTCCATGTCCTCATCACTCTTGTCGCTGCGCTGCCGTCGCCGCCTCCTCCTCGCCTCGTTTTTCTGGTCCTGGTTCAGCATAAACTGCACGAGAATGCGTGAGGTGCTTACAGTGTTCATGACTGGTGTCTTGAGCTGAGCGGGCTCCATGCTTGCCGTGGTATGGAGTCTGCAGTGTTCACCCAGGAAAAAAGGCGCGAAATGGTTGTCTGCCATTGCTTTCATGGAGGGAGGGGTGAGGCTGTATCCAGAACCACCTGCGACAATGTTTTTTGCCCCATCAGGCACTGGGATCTCAACCCAGAATTCCAATGGGCGGGGGAGACTGCGGGAACTATGGGATAACTATGGGATAACTACCCACAGTTCAACGCTCCGGAAATCGACGCTAGCCCCGGTACATGGACGCACACCGCCGAATTAATGTGCTTAGTGTGGCCGCATACATTCGACTTTATACAATCTGTTTCCAAAATTCGAATTCTGTAAATTCGGATTAATCCTGTAGTGTAGACATACCCTTTGTTCATGCTGTTTTAGTGTCACTAGCTGACTTCTTATAGATATGGGAGCCAACAGTACTCAATTGGTAAATGTTCTTAGGTGCTTATCACCTTTCTAGGTTTGGTTTGAGAATAATGACCACAGCCATTTCCAGTCACATCTCAGAGGCAGAAAAGCTGGGTCCCAGGGTGAACCATATCAAATGCTGTGGAGAAGCCCAGCAATATGAGTATAGAGAAGATTACCGTTACTGCCCTCTCTGTTTCATATCCTGACTGGAAGCCGGATTAAAGGGGTACAGGATGTTGGCAGCATTTAGGTGGAGTTGGCAAGCTTCTCAATTTGCTTGCTCAGGAACGGGAGGTTATATACTGGGTTGAGTTGAATGATATCTTCTGAAGAATTAGCTGGACTATTGCATGCTTTAGGGTAGGATGGTAGATTTCTGTCCATAATGAGGTTGATTATATCAATTAGTAGGGATCCCGGATACTTTCAACTCACTTTCACAATCCAGAGAGAGCAAGTATGGATCAGTCAAAAGTGGTCATTCTGTTTTCTGTTCGGCCTTTACCAGTATTGTGTGAATGGATGAAATGCAGGCAGGAAAGATATTGTGATTAGTTGCTCACGTAGACAGAGGCAAACCATGTGTGGATTAGGTTACTGTTGTAGATAGAACCGAATAGTTTTCAGCACAAAAGCTGCGAGACCCCTGGTGGAATGAGGAATGCTGGCTGTAACGAGTGATGAGAATGGTTTGTCCTATAAAAAATTGTAACCAAACCATTTTCAATTCCAGTTGAGAAATGTCTGGAGGGGATCTGGGGTGTTATCAGTGATTCTCAATCATTATTGTCTAAAATGGATATCATGCTTGTGAGATGCCATCGATATTTCTTACATCCCCGTCTACATTATTGTAAATGTAAACTCCTGTAATATAATAGCTGATATACTGCATATTGTAAAAAACATATTCTAAATATCTGTGAAATGATTTACTAGCACATCTAGTAACTAAGACTGGGCTTTTCAAAGGAGCCCAAAGAAGTTCAGTTGAGCATCTAACTCCCTTAGGCTTCTTTTGAAAATCCTACCCTAAATATTTAATTTAACCTAGTAATCCTTAATAACTTGTATTATATAAAAATTCTTCTTATACTGACAGCCTGGGGTAAATTAAGTGTATGTGTGCAGGGAATGTGAGGGATGGGTGTGGGAAACAGGGATGTGTATGTTGTGTGTGCATAAAAATGTGGTGGACAGCAGAGGGGTGTAAACTGGTGTGTGTGTGTGTGTCATATATGAAGGGGAATGTGGAAGTCAGGAGCTGGTGGAAACTGGTCATTACATTCTGGCTACTTTGTGTTGCCCTAGTGTGGGGTAAAGCATCCAAAGAACACTAGTGAATCTGACTCTAAAAGTTAAATTAAAGAAAAAAAAATACGTTTTATACTACATATCATGAAATCGTTAGAAATATCACATGGATTTCTTATTTAGTGTTCATTTAATGCAATTAAAACAAAATCAAAACAACACCACAACACACACCAAGGAAATTCCCAGATAAAATGTACCTTAAGCTGGAGTTAAAGTTTAATACATGTCAGTACTACTAATGTATGAGTAAAAACACTACAGGGATGGTGTTAATTATCTCAAAAATAAACATTGCAGGAAACATTGCAGGAAAATCAGAGTTAAGGCTAAACTTAAAAGAAATCCAGACGTGTTAAGGTATGCAAATGCACAATTATGGTACCTGAATAACCTTCAAAGTTAATGGCCTTGGAGTGTCATCATGAGGACAGAAAAATGATGAAAAAAATCCCATGAGTCTTTAAAAATCAGTTTTCATTTAAGCTGGGACCATAAACGTGATTGTGCACTTATTGAATGGCATCTCTACAGGTGTGAATACACTGTAGTCTGAAAATTGCCTACTTTTTATAAAACACATGGAACTAAATTTAAAAGACAAAATTTTCTTTTCTCTTATACTGTTCCCTGTTTGCCCTTCATTCTTAACCCTGGAGTAGCTAGCTCCCTCTTCTATGCCACCCAGCTGGTTCCATCTGAAGCCAAAGGAGAGGCTTTAATGCTGGGAATGATTGAGGAATTACTTATGAAGATAGTTGTGTATTTTGATAATTCAGGAAAATGAATGAGCAATTTTAAAATAGGTTGTAAAGTATTTAATATTACAATTCACATTATTTTACCACAATTCATACAATTTGAATGTTATATTTCAATTATACAATTTTATTATAAAATTTTGTATATGTATGTTGCACGTTGTAATGTAGTTGTGAGACTGTTGAATTCCAAGCAGGAATTATGTTGCGTTCATTTCACTTCTTGGAATTCTTATCAGCAAACTAGAGCACTAATTTTTTTTTCTTGCCCATCTTATGAGAATTAGTGCAAAAGTTTGACAGTAAAATATTGTACTGTCAACTGGAGAGATCTGACGAAGACCAGGTGTCCTAGGCTCAGGACTGGTGGTGGCTGAGTATGTCACTGAGAAGTTGAATTTTCATTGATGGGGTGGGGGAACTGTGCTGGCACTGGCTGAGTCATAAAGCTGAGGAACTCCTCTTTCCTGCTCTTCCAGCTGGAGGTAAGGTGCTAAAATGACAGTAGCTATTAGGGAGGGATTGAAACACCTCTTCAGAAAGCCAGTTAAATCTGGTAATTGGGTGTCATTCCTGGGGTAGAGATCTAGGGATAACTACATTGGACATGAATACTAGTCCATGTTTACATGGGTGCTGGGAGAAATTAACTTCTTTTTTCAGAGTGAAAATCAGGGTAGAGGAAGTGGCGGATAAAAAAAGATTTGAAGAAATACACATGTATAACTGTACTGATCAACTGAACAAAGGACTATTAACTGATCAACGGAAGTAGCACTATTAACCCTCTGTTGCTAGGAACTGTGTGTATCAAATAATCTGGAATGCTTACGTCAAAAGAGGTGATCTCAGGAATGTTATAGCTGACACAAGAACATAAATGCAAAAACTACATATGAATACTTTTGTGAAGCAAAGTTTAGTAAACAGAAATAAAATGAAATTCAGTATCATGATTGAAGTGGTTCAGAAACTGAAATAATAGTGTGACTGTAGTGTTAGAACTGAGACACATTTCTTTGATATATTTCACTGCTGTCACCACTGTCTTTTTTCTTTTTTTTTAACAATATCAGCTACTATTTATACACATACAATTTCTGGTCAGATTAGGGTGGAAGGTTGTGGTACCCACATGTATAAAATAGTATAATAATGTTCTATTCTTTTTGGAACAAATTTGTTACACAAAATGTCAGATGAGTCATTTTGTTCATGTCAAATATTTGAAAGTAATGGAAAGATGCCAAAGTGAAAGCCCAGTAATTCATGCACTGGTGTAATGGAGCAAATGAAATGCAAAGCTCTTGTACAGGTCCAATTTCAGCACCAAATGCTTACCTGTCAGTCAACAAAATTGTCCCTGAATAAAAATGAACCCATCTGAGAGGGAAAGGATTTCAATATACATCAAATTCTTTAAATCTCTCGCAAGGTAGAAGAAGGTCTAAGAAAGAAGATTTGAAGAAAGACAGCAATGTTGAAAAGGAAATCTTAGAGGAGCCTTAGAGCAAGCTGGAAATCACATATGTATTGCTGACTCTGAAAGGTTTTGGCTTGTCCTTACAGTTTGGTATTGCACCTGTTTCTTTCTCTTATCTACCTGGATAGGCAGGTGATTTCCCCATGGACTATGATAGATTTGGCCAATCAGTGATTTGAAGGAAAAGTTTTTGATAGGTAACTTATTGACTTCTGGTTGCAGCTGCGGGTTGCATTTGTAGAAGAGCTGATTAAAAGTGTAAGTCATGAAATGCCAAAATCAGAAATACCTATCTAGGTATCATTATTATGGTTCAAAGTTACTGTAATCTCCCTGAAGAACTATTCATTTAGATCTTGGGAGAACATTTTACAGTAATGTGGCTGTTTTCTTGCAAGGTTTAAAAAGCAAATATTAAAGGTAAGAATATGATGCTTAGTATACTATACAGCTGACCTGCTTCAAAGTTCAGATTGCCATAGTATCCCAACCTCCCATTTTATTAAGTCATGATGTGTTCCACGTTTCAAATGTCTGTTTCACATTTCTGTGTGGCAAGACTGAGAGGCTTACAGAAGCCTGCACAGCTATTGAAAACCTGTAATAACTAGTTCTTCCAAATGTTAATGCATTGAGAATGAACTAGCAATCAGGACTAAAAAAATAAAGTGTGCAATATTAGAAATGCTAATAATTAAATCAAGCTAAGTTGCGTATACTTAGGGCTACTCTAATGCTTGAAAAATTATGACTCTGGAGAAAATTTACATTAAACCCTCTTAACTGATGCATGTGAAACAAAGAAAAACCATGGTCACAGTACTGAATTTATTTTAATCCTCTGGTTCAAGTGGTTCATTCCTTGTACTTGTGAGTCTAGAAATAATCATACTTGTATCAATCTATATTGCATGACTTTTGTAAGCTGTGAAAATAGTGTTTTTCACTAAATTGTCACTTATTATTGTTCATTTAGGGCCACTAACATAGAAAAATGTTTCAGCTACAATGAAGAATAGGGACAATTTGATGTTTTCTTTTGATGCTGTTTGTTGATATCTAGACCACTGCAGCTTGATTGCCTAACATTAAACCTATAATAACAGTGCAATCATAGCAGTATCATCATGAATGTCGTTACAATAGAAACAACATTTACACGGCTTCAGAATGGTAATTATCAAACTTTTTGTCATGAAGCGCTTATTTGCTAGCATTGATCTGCCCCGGTCAGTTGTTAGCTCTTCTCATCTGAGGTGTATTGATTGTATAATCAGTAGATAGAGGCTGCGGGCAGATGAAATTCAGCGTTGTTGGGAAAATTATTGGCTGCTTGCCTGTTGACCTGGACCCTGCTGGTTGTACCTTAGACATTGGTGGGATTATTACTCATTTCAGTGACCCTACTTTGACAGAAAACTCTGTATCATTATAAAAGATAAATGCCATCCTGGTTTGCTGTAGATGTGGTTGAATACACAGGAGTCAGTTTGCAGCTACACTGAAAATCTCGTGCATAAAAGTGTATTTAAAATAAGTTCTAAAGACAATAAAAGTCTCTGACTTTTTCTATTTGTCTATATACTATAGATATGTATATCTGGTAAATGGATATAGAGACCCTTCTAAGTATACTGACAGAAATACATTTTTAAGTATAGTACTTTATATTGGACACTAAGCATGCAGAGGATACCAGTAAGTAGATGCCATGATTTTGATACCTGCACATTTTTAAAAACAATTATTTATAATTGATCTGAATCATGGTTCTAATCAAGGAACGTGAGAAATGTATGCTTACCAGGGTGACCAAGCTAAGGCCAACATCTCACTACAGACTGTTCTTCCACACCCAAATTCCTGTTCTAGCATGAATAATTTCTTGAACCTGTTCCCCTTTTCCTTTGATTTGGTTCTTCTTTCATATTTTCTCTCCTTTTACCCTACTTAGCTCAGTGCATCTGAATACTGTTATGTCTGGGTAGTAGAATCAGTATATTTAAATTTGCAATAGGAAAACTGACTTTATAGAGGAATAAAAATGTAATATAGTAATAGTGTATGCGTGAGGGGGAAAGAAAGGTTATTAATTATTAATTAGATGCAAACATAGTTAAAACAGGTGTCCTGCATGTGTTCATATTGGGATTTTTACTATGCAAAAATAATGGAAAAGGTTACTAATATAAACAGCATATAAGAAGGGAGACTTATATTGTAGTGTACACTAAAATTACTGTCTCTAAAGTAAGCCCCCTCGCTCGTAGAAGGAGGGTAGCTGGAGATTCATGGATAGTTCTGCATCCCTGAATGGAGCCAACTGTGCCTTGTTTAGCAGAGGCACTGTACTTTCTGGCAGTGGCTGGTCCATTGTATTGTAAAGGTCAGTCATTACCTGCACATTGTATTTAAACCACCTGCTCACAGCAAGTAGTCTTAGCAGGATGACCAGCAGCTTTACAATACTAATGGCTCTGCATTCTGCTGAAGCCATGATAATAATACCTAGCACTTACATAGCAATTTACATCTTCAAAATGCTGTACAAACATTAGCTAATTAATGATGTGTGGAACATTTTACAAATAGTACTATATGGCCTTCTGAATATACAATGCATGACCTTAACTTAATTGTTTGAAACAATGGACCTACCTAAAAAGCACAGAATGCAATGGTATACTATAAGTGCACAAATGATCTAGTGTAACTTACACTGTACAATTAGTTTAAAATCTCTAAGATAAATAGCTCACCTATGAAAATGAGACTTTTCACAGCAGTGTAGCTTTTAACTTGATCAAATAATATTTTAAATTACAAAAACCCTAAAAAAGTAGCATCAAAGACATACCAAAGTTAATGTATTTTGTCAGTGTATATCAGTTTATCCATATTTTGTATGAGAAAACTGAATTATATGGCAGGTGAGAAAGCAAAACGTAGGAGGAAAAAGAAGCATCTTTGGATAAGGGTGGTTAGAAAAAATGAGGCTTTGTTCTTGCTCTGTCTGACAGAGAAAATTTGTTTCAGAAACATTTATGAAATTATTATAAAATACAATGTAAGAGAAAAGAAAACTGTAATACAGGTGTCACGCACATATCCAAGGCTCTTCCCTTGCTAGTCTGTGTAATTTCTTGAAATGTTTTCCGGGCAGTATTATCATCAAAAGCTAAAGGTCTCTTGTCTCTTCAAGGAGATAAGAGTCTATAGCAGCAGTTCTCAACCAGGGGTCCGAGGCCCCTGGGAGGCCATGAGTAGGTTTCACCGGGTCTGCCAAGCAGGGCTGGCATTAGACTCAGTGGGACCCAGGGCTGAAACCAAGCCCTGAGCACCTTAGCTTCACGCGTGGGGCCCTGGGCAGTTGCCCTGCTTGCTACCCGCTAATGCCTGCACTGACTTTTATATGCAGAAAAACAGTTGTGGCACAGGTGGGCTGTGGAACTTTTATTGCATATTGGGGCGGGCCTCAGAAAGAAAAAGGTTGAGAAGCCTTGGTCTATAGTACATTGCATGAGCTGTGATGCACACCATAGTTATTAAGAAAAACAGTGAAGTTTATATTTTATGGTGAAGAATTTGTAACTTCTTATGCAATTAAAGGGGCAAATTTTGCCTTTGCAAGTGCAAAAACGGGTCTGGGTGGCTTCGGTAATTTGATGCATCCTCTTCTCCAAAGATCTTGATGGCCAAAGGTGGAGTCCACAAGACTGTCCTGGATGGTGTCTTATTTACTGGAGGATCGCACTGATGCTTATTTAGGCGAAGCACATTGCACACTTCCAGGGCATTTTGCATCCTACATTCCTTGTGTGCCACCTTCCCTCCCTTTTTGTTTCAGGGATTCCCTGCAACCCCACTCCCCCAGGGCTGTGTGTGTCCTCTATTCCCCCCATATGTCAGGGTCCCCCTTCTCCTCCCCTCACCCCCAGAGGAGGTGTCGCTTGGTTAATATTAAATTCTTGTATGTGTAAGCTCATTGGGACATAGACTGTCTTTTATGTTGTTTTGTGTTTGAACAGCATCTAGCCCAATAGTGTCGTGGTCCATTGCTGCAGTCCTAGATGCTATGGTAATACAAATAATAAATAACAATAACTACTTTTGAGGGATGAATTAAGGTTATTGTACAGAATGTGCTGACTGATTAAATTACATGTGGACAAGGTGCTGGGTTTGAAGGAGGGTTAAATAGAAAAAAGTCCCAACAGGAAAGCAAGACAATGAGAGACCAACAGACTCATAGACTTTAAGGCCAGAAGGAACCATCACCTACTCTGACCTCCTGCATATCACAGGCTACAGAACCTCACCCACCCACTCCTGCCATAGGCCCATAACTTCAGGCTGAGTTACTGAAGTTCTCAAATCTTGATTTAAAGACCAAGTTACAGAGAACTCACCATTACTCTAATTAAAATCAAGAAGTGAGGAAGGAATAGAGTGAGTCCTGCTAACAAAGAGTTGATTCGTGTGAAAACTAGACATTTATTGTATGAATAGGGGTAAATGTTAAAAATAATAGAACAGGATATTTAAAAAAAAAAAAAAAACACTTTCAGTGAACAGGAAATTGGAAAATGACTGCATTCTTGAATAAATTATTTCTGAGGGAGCCAGCATACTTTTTTCTACTTGAAGTTAAAAGTGACAAACAAAATGCTGATTTGTAGAAATTAGCATGTTTAGAGCTAGTTGGTCACGTTTTTAACTGGCTTGGTTTGTAAATACTGTCTGGGGACTTGAGGGCGATTGCAAATGAAGTGGTGAAGATGAGCCAAGTATAACAGAGAGAGCCAAATGAACCTAGAACACAGTAGCCATTAAGTTCCAGAGGGAGTTTGAAGAGGGAGAGAGAGTTGAGACCAGAATATCCTCCTATCCATTTTTTGGCCAAATGTTATGGCTTTTGGGTATGCTCTCCAGATCCTTTGCCTTCCCTGCAGAGCCACCTTGGCCAGTTGCCAGTTGGACAGAACTGGAGGTTGAGACTCTCTCACTTTCATCCCCTGCTGGCCAATCAGTGTCTTCATCCCCCCTCCATTTTCCCTTTTAGTCCCAGCACGATCCAATGTGAGGCAAACCCACAGTCAGATCAGCTGGTCACTCAGTTGCCACAACTCACCCCTCTAATAAAGTCTGCAGTGACTCAACCCTCAACACGCTGCAGCAGCCTGTCCCTGGGGAGGGTCTGGGCCAGGGGAACCATTGGCACAGGTATTTCACTGACCCCACCAGAACTGCCAGTTAGTCTGTGCAACTGCACTACTGGGGCAGGAACCCTCCTGTTGCCTCTGGTGTTACATACTCCCTAGGCTTCTAGCCTGCCATTGATCTGGTTCCTGTTCCTGCCCCAGCCATGCCCAAGCTTTGTTACAGTCCCGCTCCAGCTTGTCCGTGCCTTACTCTGACCTTGCTCCAGCCCTGTTACAGTCCCGCTGCAGCCCTGCATCTGCCTCTTGACCCCCAAGCCCTCAGACTGACTCCAATTGCTTCTATTTGCATCTGGACCTGGTTCTGACCCATGTCCTGTCCCTGGACCCTGGCTTCAGTGCTACCCTCGGCCCAATCCTGACACTATGGCCAGCTCCAACCAACAGGCCTGACCCCCTTGAACCCAGAGCCTGACACCCAGAGGGAACTGGAGGAGCAGCCCTGGTTAAAGGAGGGAGGGAGGGGAGGAATTGTAGTACAGAGACCTGAACAGCAGGAGCACCTGACCTGAATTTGGAACTTGTCTGGCTTTTGTATGTGTGTGTCGGGGGGGGGGGGGGGGGGAAGGAGGATTGTATCTGCAAAGGATTGAGAGACTGGGCAGGGAAAGGAGAATTGAGAAAGGAAATCTGAAGTTGTGGAAGGTGTTGGGAATGAGGAGAACGGGTATACTGAACAAGTAAACTGATGGGCTGGTTAGGGAGAAGTGAAGGTCAAAGGGAGGACCAAAGGACTGTATAAGGAGGAGAATTGAGGCACACTATAGGAAGAAGCAGTAAGGAACTAGAAAGACATGGCCACCATTCCTATGTTTCCACTTTTCCGTTCATTAGTGGCATAACTGCACAGTGATTCAAGAAAATCCTTTTTGCAACACTTCCACCATTGAAAGCTGAATGCTCTGCTTCTACAGTACTGAGGGCCCCTGCTGTCCTGGAAGCAATTTCCATAATACAAATAGTTTTCATTTACTGTAAAAATTGAAAGCTAATTTAATAACTTGACAAATAATCAAAATTGAATGTCCAGTAGATTAAGGGCCCAGTCCAACACCCATTCACATCAATGGAAAAGCCTCCCATTGGTTTTAATGGAGCTAGATCCCTAAGTCTTTGCTCAAAGTAATGACATAGGATGCTTGGTGCAAAACAAAGTAAATGTGAATAAAGTGTGAAGTAGAAGATGAATGAGATTTCCACATTTTACAGTATATTACAACCTCTTTTGACAGGATATCATAATGTTTTATAAATTTTCATTAATAGGCATCACAATGGCCATGAGGTAAGTATGCATTGTCCCTTTCTACAGACGTGCAGATGTTACGTAACTTGGCCAAAGCTACACAGCCAGTGAATGACAGAGCTGGAAATATAACCCAAGAGTCTAGGCTCTGATTCCAGTGCATTAACTACTAAATAATAGTTCTTTTCAAAATTCCTTATAGACAGTTTTTTACCAGCAGTAACCCACCAGACTAGCCTAATAAGAGAGGTATTGGGTTTTGTAGTGCATTTTGTAAGGATTCTTGTCAGCTTTCATTTCATGGTTAATATTTATTTTACTAGCAGTGTAAAGCTATTATGACTTTTGATTAATAATGTCTTTTACATTGTGTTTGCCGAAAAAATGCCTGCTTTGCTAAAAATTAAAAATCTCTGAGTTTTCCATTTGCCGGCCAAACAATAATCATATATAAATACTTGCAATTTATTTTTACAATAATAAGAAACACTAAAGCCTGTGATAAGTAACATTTTTTTAAAATGATTGTTTAAAGTAAAGACTATGTGACACACTTGTTTCTGGGAGAATCACAACAAATTGCATCCTTTGAGGAGACATTTTGTGCTAAAGAGCGGTATGCCACTAAATAGTTAGTCAAAATTTAGTTTATGAAGAGAAACATTTAAAATTCTGTAATAAAACAATTTCTGTTTTCCAGTATGTAAGTGATTAAGTAAATATTAATCATCCTACCACAAAACTAAACTGCTTGGGAAAAAGTGTTTGCATTGGTTATGTGACTTTGTAAGTAAAATGACTGGTTCTGTGTGGAGTTATGCTCCTGAATCATGTGACTTATGACACATACTCTAAAAGTTGTGGACTTTTCTGAAACGTCCCAGGTGCAGCAGTCATCACCAGGCTGATTACAGACTACATAATAGCAACCTCCCTCCCATGAACTTTCCTTTTTCCTTATTCTTTCAGGTTTTTAATTTAAATTTTCTAATATTTTTGTCCTCTACTTGGTCTGACTTCTCTGAGTGTGTGCCTTGCAATCCTTGCTCAAAGATCATGATGCTCTGAAGTGCTGGGGTAATCACAATATTTGAAATAGCAAAGGATGCACATCTCTGGTAAACTCCACTTCAGTTTCATGTGATGTCTCCATACAGAAATCATAAGAATAGCCATACTGGGTCAGACCAAGAGTCCATATAGCCTAGTATCCTGTCTTCTGACAGTGGCCAAAACCAGGTGCTTCGGAGAGATTGAACAGAACAGTCCCAGCTTCTGGCAGTCAGAGGTGTAGGGATACACAGGGCATGAGGTTGTGTCCCTGACCATCTTGGCTAATAGCCATTGATGGACCTATACTCCATGAATTTATGTAATTCTTTTTTTAACCCAGTTATACTTCGGCCTTTACAACATCTCCTGGCAACCTGATTTCTACTGGTTGACTGTATATAGTGTGAAGAAGTACTTCCTTATGTTTGTTTTAAACCTGCTGCCTATTAATTTCATCGTGTGACCCCTAATTTTTCTCTTATATGAAGGGGTAATAACATGAGGTCTCCGAGACTCCCTAAGTCTTGGGAAAATCTCAAGAAAGTATGACCGTTCATAAGATCCTTTAGGATCCAAAATAATAAGAAACACTGTTTAGAGTGACAAAGCTACCCAAAACATTAACAATTTTGGCAAACAATGTAGGAATCCTCTCAGAGGAGGAGATTTTTTTAAGGACCCTGGTGACTGAAAATCACAGAATCCTTGTAAAGTAATTTGGGGGGCCCTGTAGTTTCCATGTAGACCTGCTTTGCTAGATTCATATTAACTTGTTGCAGTGATGTCTCAGATGCTTCTAAAGATACAAATTTGAAGTCATCACCACACTGGCTCTGAAAGGATGAACCCCATGTGAGGCTGATTTTCATCTCTGATAAAGTTTTTTGAAGATAAGCATTTTGGAAAAAGCAGTTGTGGAGCAGAATAAACACATGATTCCACCCTAAAAAGAAGCTAGAAATTGCAGTAGAGGATGTAACCAAGGACTTTGCTTTTGTCAGCTTGGACAAAGACAAACCAAGAGAGGCTCCTGTTATGATATAATCATTACAGACACTTGCATAAAAGATTTATGCAGGCATGGGGGGAGGGCATGTCAAGCCAAGTCCTACTAGAATATCAGCCTGGTTATTTACTAGGTTACTGTCCCATACCATGCAGAACAGATCTGAGAATGTATGTTAAATCTTCTAACCCAATGGTACAAAATTATCATAGACTGGTAGCTACTGGAAATTATCTCCTAGAAAAATGTAATATAATTCTCCAAGGCACTAGGAGCAAAATATGTCCCCGCTTATATCTCCAGGAATTTATCAAAGCAAGACCATATGGATCAGGCAATACAACACCTGCTAGAGACAGGGGCTATAGAGAAAGTTGCTGGATTATCAGCTCTATTGTATTGTTCCTCCCAACAAGAGATGGAAGAGTAAAGGCTCAGATATCTCAGCATGTATACAAAAAAGTCAAGTTTCTGGATGGAGACTCTAATTTCGTGTTCCCTACGATATTCCTAGGTTATTGTACCATCCATTTGTTTAATACTGATGTTGACATTTTCATCAGGCGCTCTTATCAGAAATGTCTTGAATTCTTTTATCAAAACAGCCACTTTTAATATAGAATTCTGTCATTTGGCTTCTTAACGGTTCCTAGAGTCTTCATCAAGGTGTTACTGATATCAGCAGCAGCAATCAGGAGAAAGACCTATTGATCTATATGGGTAATGTTCACATCAAGATGAGAAATGGCAAACAAGCTCTCAGCTAATGATGGAACAACCAAATGAAGAATGCATTTGTGTTTTAAACCTGTAGAGCATCCTGGAGCTCAGTAGGAGTTAATTCATCTGGTAGTAAAGATAAACACAAGTACTCATTGATTTTGATCCCCATTTTCTCCAATCAAATAGAATAAAGGAGTCTGAGAAATTTGGGAAGTAAGCTCACCTTTGAAAGTAACTCAAACAGCAAGACGAAAGGGTCACTCAACACCATCAAGGACTTTTTCTGCTTTGATGAACACAGCCACCCTCCCTTTCCATTTCCCCTTCAGAATGTTTAAAATGTTAAGCAACCATATGTTATCTACCTATTGTCAACCTCAAATAAGCCACATCTGGTCATTGTTAACCAAATTTGGTATTATTTAAAGTTTGAGAATTTTGATGAAAATCTTCATGTCATTATTAACAAACGATGGGGCTTGTGAAAACCATGTTAGCAATCACATCAGATTTCATTAACATAAAACATTGCTTTTCCTGGTTTATGAATTACCGTGAGAAAAACCCTAGAAAGATCTGGTGAAAGAGCCTCTATTTCTCAAGGAATAAAAAAATTCTGTTTAAAATAGATGAAACCATATCAGACAAATTTCACTGAGAACTTTTCTGAATAGAGTGCATTACCTGACTCTGTCTTTGCATCAACCCCTTCTCTGAGGGAGCTCAGAGCTTTCTTATAATTGTTCTCCACTACTGAGAGAGCAATTTGATCCAAGAATGTCTCTAGCTGTAGAGAATTCTTAACTGAGGCTGAACTGTAGACATTACTGCAAAATTTCTCAAACATTCCCATTAATACTCTATTGTTCTTAGTAAGCAAATCATCTTAGTAAATTTCCCCAGTATGAGCCTTAAGCCTCTTATAGTTGACAACTTGACAGCATTAACCAATTTTTCCCCCTTGTTACCATACTCACACAACTCTCATGTGGTATACATGAATGCCCCCTCCATCCAGAGCTATCTGCAGAACACCTAACTGACCCCTGTGTCTTTTAAGAACTTTGTCAACTCCATTACATCCCACTCCTCTTTTTATGTTCAACATCCAGCATTGTTTCTTCTTCCAAGTGTCAGATTTCTATCTGTTGCTATTTTGTGTAATGCAAAGTGAACAAAATTATCTGGGTTCTCTTACATTCATTTGCAGCCCAGAACAAAGTCAGAGAATGATCCCTCTTTTCAACAATCTCCCACAAATTATTCTGTGACAAATTTGAGTATATAAGGAACCTCCATACAGCTAAGTAGAAAGCAGTTATTTCCCTAAATGAAGCTTGCTTACTACTGCACAAGTGATTACAGATATAGTATAAGAGATCAGTGATCTGACATTTCCATCTTGGATTCTTCTGATTTTAAAGCCCATGCAGTCAGGACAGAAGAATTAAAGAAATAACTAGTGTGATTCTATGTTCTATGGGGAAAGAAGGTATATTACATTCATTTTATATTATTTGAAAGATATATTCCATTCCTCGTGCTGTAAAGATTTACAAATGTTGCTGGTTTAATTTGAGTTAAGTCTTCTTTTGTCTTTTTCTTACAGTAACTGATTCAGTCCTAAGGGGACCAATCTATCCAGGTCATCATCCAACATAACATTAAAATCCTGGGCTATCAGATGGATAATAATAATAATGCAATATGGACAGTAAAAGTTTATTTAAAAAAGGTCTTCAATTGACTTTTATTGCTTCCTTTCAGGAAGCATCAATTAAAATATTACCTGGGTAGATTAACTCTTTGAGATACAGATCTCTCAGGATACTTTTTAATTGGATATAGAAGCAGAGTGAATGTCTTTGGAACTATTTGTACATTTTGACACCTTTACGTCTTTTAAGGAGTCCATCCTGAAATATTTTGACACTTAGAAGCATATTTGATTTTTGATTTAAGACAGACTGCAAGCCACTTGAAGAAGTTAGGGCTGCAAACAGCTTTAACCAAACCCTTGATTGTTCTGAAATAAAAAAACTTCCAGAGCACTCATTTTTAGTATTTCTGTAACCACTGAATTTATAACTATCATAGACTCCTGAGCCCTGACCCATTGTTAACTGGTAGGATTTCTTATTATAAAGGCCGTTTTAAGCCTGGCCTCTACAACTCATTGCATTACTTAATCCAGACATTTTAGCCTCCTTTGTGAACATACAAAGCTGAATCCTCCCTCTCGATATTTGATTTACTAAGATAAATCATACAAAGATGTTGATTAAGAAACTCATTGTTAGTCACTTAGCAAGCTGTGTTCCATTCTGGGCACCTCATCTCATACAGGTTATAGCATGAACAGAAAGGGCCCATAGAAGGACAAAAAAAATATATTAGAGACCTAGAAAGTCTCCCATATGAAGAGAGATTAAAAAGAATATGGACTATATAGTTTACATAGAGCAGATGAATAAGCAGTTACATGATAAAGGTATACAAAACAAAAAATGATTTAGGAAAGATAAATTGGCAGCTTCTATTTTTTATATTTTTTCTTATACTAAAAGGTGAAGTCATTTAATTCAATTAACTTTTGTTTCATCGCTTCATAGAGACTCTGGATAAGATTTCAGGGTTGTGGTGGATAGTCAGCTTAACATGAGCTCCCAGTGCGACTCTGTGGCTAAAAAAGGCTAATGTGACCTTTTGATGCATGAACAGGGTAGTCCTGAGTAGGAGTAGAGAGGTTACCTTTCCTCTGTATTTGGCACTGGTGCCACTGCTCCAGGAATACTGTGCAATTCTCGTGTCCACAATTCAGGGAGGATGTTGATAAATTGAAGAGAGTTCAGAGAAGAGCCATGAGAATGATAAGAGGATTAGAAAACAATTTATAGTGATAGACTCAAGGAGCTCAATCTGTTTATTTAACAAAAAGAAGGTTAAGAGGCAGCTGGATTACAGTCTATAAGTATCTATATGGGGATCAAATATGTAATATAGCAGAGAAAGGTATAACATGATCCACGGCTGGAAATTGAAGCCAAACAAATTCAGTCTGGAAATAAGGCATACATTTTTAACAGTGAGAGTAATTAACCATTGGAGCAACTTACCAGGGATCGTGGTGGATTCTCCATCGCTGGCAATTTTAAAATCAGGATTGGATGTTTTTCTAAAAGATACCCTCTAAGAATTAGGGCTGGTCTATACTTAGCCGCTAGTTCGGCGTCTGGAAATCGAACTTCCTGGTTCGATTTATCGCGTCTGGTCTGGATGCGATAAATCGAACCAGGAAGTGCTCGCCGTCGACTGCGGTACTCCAGCTCTACGAGAGGAGTACCGCGGAGTCGACGGGGGAGCCTGCCTGCCGCGTGTGGACCGCGTCTGAACCGCAGTAAGTTCGAAGTAAGGTATGTCGACTTCAGCTACGTTATTCACGTAGCTGAAGTTGCGTACCTTACTTCGACTTGGGGGGTTAGTGTAGACCAGGCCTTAGTTTTGTGAAGTTGTGGCTTGTGATATATAGGAAGTCAGACTGGATGATCAAAATGGATCCTTCTGGCCTTGGAATCTATTAATCTATTAGTCAAAAACTTCCGTAGTCTTTGTGCAGTCATGAAAATGATAGAATTTACAAACTGGTGATTGTGAGTGCCAGTGCAATTGATTTGTGCACAGAAATGGAAGCTGATTTGGAACATTTAGTGTTGGCTATGAATTGTACACCTAAAACCGCTAACTTTAGCCATCATTTGGCACACAGTTGCACTTACAAACAGTGTAACATTTTTGACTGGTGATGCTTAAGAGCCTCACTACTATATAGTTCAACGATAATATAACAACAACTGAGTGGTCTTAAGACCGTTGTCAATTTTTATAGTATGCAAGTTCACATTCAATAAAATTAGGTACCCTAATTGAACATTTAAATGAAATTAAGGTATTTACACATATATGTAGTAGTGAGTTATAAGTACTCTATTTGCAATGCTTTATTCTCCATTATTTACTTATTACTTATCAAATTATATTGATTAATTTTACTTTAAATTTCCATTGTATGGTGGGGAAAAAGAGGAGGGTCAAATGGCTCAGAGCATTGGTTATGGTTCTAGAACATCTAAATTCTAGGTCTCACCCAGGAATCCAACACTGGTTGTTAGTGTCTGGCTTTTGTAGTATGTGTTTAGTACTTAAAGTCCATTTCTTAGTGGACAGTTATCTAGATCCAAGCCCCACCACTACAGAGACTGTTAACTTCTCACCCCTGCTAGTTCTCTTTTATGGTACATTGTTGGCTAGTGTGAGGAAGTTTTTGCCGCTACTCTTTCTGTGAATAAATAGAGTATTTTGGCACTGTTCAGAGGAACTTAGGAATTGACATATGGGATAAGTTGAGACAGAGAGAAGCCACCTGTCCCCAGGGAAAGTTTACCCCTTGTCCCCAGTAGTTAGAATTTGTCTTAAACCCTGAAGCATGAAGGTTTATATTTTTTCCAAAAAAATTTTTTTTATTTTTTTAATATTTACTATGATAACTCTGGGTAATCTTTTTATCCACACAGATGTCTAAACCTTTTTTGAATGCTGCCAGGCTGTTTGCCTATCTGCCTATTTTAGGTACTTATATATTCCCCCTTACCATAGTATCTGAGCACCTCACAATCTTTAATATATTTATCCTCACAACATACCTATGGGTAGGGTAGTGTTATTACCTCCATTTTATACCTGGGGAACTAGGCACAGAGAGAATAAGGTGTGTAGACCTCTTAGCATGGATATAAATAGCAGTGTAGACCATGAGGCGTGGGTTATGTGAATAACATAAAGACACACCTCACTGGTGTGGGTATGTATTCAACTCAGCCATGCTTCCCTGTCTACACTGCTGTTATTAGCAGTGCCATGTCCAACTGCCTCCCTGCTGCTGGAGCCTTTCCTCAACACAGGGAAAGACTTGGGCAGTGAGGAAAAGCTCCGGCAGCTCCCTGCTGCTAGAGCTTTTCCTCACCATGGGGAAAAACTCCGGCAGCAGCAAAAGGCTGTGGTAGGGGAAAGGCAGTGAGGAAACACTGAGCTTTTCCCTCCTGCCTCCCCACTGCTAGAGCCTTTCCTTGCCTCGGGTGATGGGTCAGTCCCGCTTCCCATCCAGTCCTTGGTTCTGAGAGGAGCTGCGGTTGCACAGAGTGGGTCTGTCATTCTGGGGGGGCAGCTGGGCCAAATTTGAGTGGCGTTGCAACCTTGTGCCAGATCGCAGTGCTACTCAAAGTTGGCCTGGACACCCCTCTGTCTGAAACACTAGTTAAAAAGCATCCCTGTTGGCAACCCTAGGTGAAGGTGACTGGTATAAGGATCTGATGGTAAGGAGGGGTGAACGACTGGGACTGGGACAAGGACAGGCTGGAGGAGCCAGGGCAGAAGAAGTCAAAGTTGTGGTAGAAGTTTCGATAACTACTAGCGTTCTTTCCTCTCAGAACCTACACTAGAACCTTCAGTCTCAACATTCCTCTGCTGTCAGCAAATATTTGTGAAATCCACTGGCAAAATGTGTGCCTTGTCTCTCTCTCTGTCTTGTGGCTGGCCCACATAGAGAATGACAACCTATTACTGCTATCAGTTACTCTGTTAGCCCACGTGTCAGGAGTCTGTGATGTGGATCTAAGGTTCCAATCCTGCTGATGAGCCGTGTGGGGTTTGATTATGGTTCCATGAGATGGATTTTTTTTTAGTTTGCTTTTTAAAATAACTAGGAAATTGCATACAAAAACTACATTAAAAGAATATGAAGGATGCACAATCAGGTAGTTAAAAGTTAGGAAGGGCCAGAATTAACATTATTAACACAGGACATCTGACTCATTCAGTGTACAGCATGGATGTTGCTTGCTGAATGACTAGCTGCTCAATATTTTGTTTTATCCTCATTGTTTGGTGTGTGGCCCTGGGCCTTATTTACTGCACACTATTCAAACACAGTGTTGGATACAGAAATATTAATTTCCTTATGGGCTTTTCTTTGATGCTCATCACTGTAGCATCTGAGTGCTTCACAAACTTTAATAAATTTATTTTCACAATTTTCACTAATTTTGGGTGCCCAGTACGAGATGACTAGTGCCTAATTTTTTTTCAGAGAACTTATGGCACTTTTGTTCAGAGCACAATTGCTCAGCATTTCTGCAAATCAGACCCCCAGGTGTCTCAAGGTGGGAACCCAGAAAGTGAGTCTATCATTATATAATGTGTACATTTTATGACACTGTGTATATATGTATGTGTTTCAATTAAACAGTGTTGCATATATGACTGTAAGAGATGAATTATGTCCCCAACAGTCTCTTATACTGTAAGTGATTTTTCTCAGCTGAGGTAATCAACAGAGTCGCTACCTTTTTGTTTATTTGCCTGCATCTTTGACTTGTTCTCTGCTTTCGATTGTTCATAGTTCAAATGTTTTCATTTACTCTGTGTAGTTACAGTTTTTTAAAGAAAGCAGTATTCTACATTGATTTTTTTTCTGAGGGCATTTTCCTTATTAAAGTGAATTTAGTCTTTCTGAGATGTGCCAGCCTGACAGCCCCACAGCCTGAAGTCCTATCTCCACAGAAATGGTGGCTTAAACAACTCTGCAACTTCCTTTACCACTCTTCTAGGATGCCTATATGCTGTTCAGGATGGGGAGGCAAAGCCCTGCAGGAGTGAGAAGATAGTTCACTTTTCATGTGCATTCAATACTTGGCCTCTCTGAGACTGTCAGCAAGGGAATTAATTATAATGATTGTTTTATATCTGTTAATATGTGTTATGTTCTGATTGCTTTTGAGATACCAAACATGTAGCTCTTGCTTTGTATTTATTAGGCATGGGAATCTATGCAGTAGCAGCATTTACCTTCATAGACTGGGCAAATTAATTCCTGTATAACCCACACACAAATCTTCTCCAGTGTCAGAGGTTTTCAAAACAGTCTAGGGAATTTAGACATATATCTTTCTTTCATTTTAATGGACCATGTCTTTCTAAATCCTCTAGACTGGTTTGAAGTCGCCACCAAAACATTCTCTTTTGCTTCTTTAAATTAGTAGTGAGGAGACTAGTTTAAGCAGTTTGTGGCATTCAGAAGGTATGGTGCTGCTTACATTACTCACCTTGTGATTACTGCTTTGAGGAGTTCAATAATTTTCTGGAGGCTTTGAAAGCCCTACTGAAGCAGACACTGTAGGTCACATGGCTCAAAAATTGATATTTATATACCATGCAGAGCCTTAGTAATTAATACTGACCTTTAATTACAGCTTTGTTTACTCATTTAAATGTTTTCTATGGAGCACCCTTTTCATTTAATATTTTATCTATTAAAAGTAAACACAATGAAGGAAAAGGCAATGCCCTAACTGTTTCATTTGAAAGCTCCCATAAAATTTAGAAGATATCAAAAGTATTTATTATCCTGTTTTTCATTAAGTGAATCAAAGGCAAATTTATCAGTGTTCTTTCTAAAATTCTGTACCTAGCATTTCTTGATTAGGAAACATTTTGATTTTTTTTTAAAGATTTTTATTTTTATTTTGAAGCATTGTAATTCTGCTGGCTTTCATTTCATACATGGGACATATGAACACTAAAAAAAAATGAAATAAAGGTATGCTCTCTGTCTCCAAATAATTTGCCTAGTAGTATGTTTCTCTCATTAGTCGCTAGTCAATCTTCAATGGGGTTAATCTGTGTACAGTCACTTCGTTTTGGAGTCATCTGGAGCACCACTTGGTCACAGCCTCAGCTGAAGTAGGTGAGTGGGTGGAGAAAGCTTCTTAAACAAAAGAGCAGATGTTTATAAATTAACTTCTTAGCCTTCCAAGGCACAAAGTGTCTTCCTTGTGTATTCGTGTGTTCATGTTTTTGCACAGGAAGATAGGCAGCAACGGACAGAATTATTAGACTGAGACTAAAGTTAAAACTAATGTCTTAATTAGTAGGCTGAAATTGATAGAGGGAAGTGTAGGCAGAAATAGAAAATTAGGATAAAAGTGACATGTGGGCAGTGCAAAGCTCTCCGCATGGTGTGTCAAACAAAAAGAAAAGCTATTTACTCTAATTTAAGCTTATCTAAAGCATCATACTGTATCTGAAATGCTTGTTTTAATCTTATTTTATCTTTCAACATGTAATATTTATACACGCTTGTAACAGTTAAACCGCTTTTAATGGATGAATTTTCATTTAAAAGTAAAAAAGATGTTCTCTGCTTCAAGCAGCAGGTGTGTTTTTAATCTTTAATAGGTCACCTTCCCAAGTGCAAGCAGGCAAGCTGTTATTGATCAAAGAGGTTTTGTTGGGTAGCTCTCAGATTATTGAGTGACAAACTTTATTGAATTTGACTTAACAGAAGTCAGAAGACAGCTGAAGCATAAGAGCTTGCACTACCATCAGAGTCATTTTACGACAGCCAGGGAGCAAAGCTCAGAGATGGATACTGAGCTCTTTGCTAGCCCTTGGAGATTAACTGAACAGCCTTCCTACCAATTCCCAAGCCTGTCAGCAGAACCAATTAGATTTTCAACCAGTAGACAAGAAGGGTGGCACTTGGGGACCTTTTTGCTTTAGGTCGAAGGCTTTTCAGACTGCGATGAGATGACATTGATGATGACACGTTGAGCATTGGTTGGTTTTAAGACAAGTTAAATTAGCAGTCTTGAAATGATTCCAACTGTCTCCTGACTTCTCACTGTTGCCATATTCAGTGGATCCTGTCAGAAGCAGGTTGATGACTTAATAGTCTTTCTTGAGTGGATTTGAGCACTTTGGCTGTGTGTTTATGTGTAGTTGTCATGCTTAAAATATTCATATGAAGGTTTGAAATATTTATTTGAAGGCGCCTTCTGCAGAGTTCAGCAGTAAGGCTCTCAGTGATTCTGCCTACTTTTTTTTTTTCCCCCCTTTTTGCTGCTCTAAGCAGTTATTTCTAAAAACTGCCTTTAACTGTATGTAATCTGTATTTGATTACATTGTTTCTTGTAGCTATCGATCACGTCGTGCACTTAAGAAGTGTAAGAGTTTATTTGGCATTTTACTTTCAGAGCTCAAACCTACAACTGCAAATCCCACCTGTATACACATTACTATAGTTCTGAGACCATTTCAGATCAGGAAGGGTGTATTCATCTTGTACTATCTTGTAATCATTTTGTAACCTTTGATTCTAATCCAAACAGGTTGGGTTAGATACTGAAGAAAGGGAAATGGAGAGGAGAGAGGAGTGTAAGATGAAGTCCTATAACAATTAAATTGCCTCAGGCTCTTGAAGCAAGTGAACAGGATATCACTGAGAAGCTTTTCTTTGTATTTTAAAAGGACGTGGTATTTACAGAAATACTTTGTCTGAATGGATTGGCCCTGGTATATATTAAAAGGAACTCAAGAGATTAATTTCAAGAAAACATCTGTACATTAAATGTTCAGTTTGTTGTAAGAAATTTTAACCACGCAGAAACAAACTTGCAGTTTAATCAACATTTGAATTTGTTTTACTACAATAAAAAATAATGTGCTTCTAACATTGCACATTTTTAAAATGTCAAGGTATTAAAGATTAAGGGTAATATTTTCATATCTTGATGCCTGAAATTAGGCTCTGAAATCCATATTCAGGCACTAAATTTAGGCTTTTAAATCCATAATTAGTCACTAAAATAAGGGCCTTAATATGAATTTAAGAGCTTGACTTTAGGCACTCCTAGTAGGAAAATGTTCATGTTATTTCCATGGCCTTTGTAGGCTTACCGATGACTCTGACTTCGGTTTTGCAGTGAGAAAGCCCCCCCATACACACACATCTTTTTTTTTTAAGTTATGACTTAGATAAAAATATACCTACATTTTGCAGAAATTAATTTCAAGTACTTTCCCAAGCATTGGCATGATTGTGCTACAAGAAAGCTGCCTGCCAGTCAAAAGGACATAAATTGATGTACATACCCAAACAACAATTTTCTGTTTATTTAAGAAGTTATACTATACTATTAAGCTGAGTAGCTAACAAAAAACTTGACATCGCCAAGATATAAGGGCCTTCCCAGGGAATGTCCAGCTGAGGCGCAAAGAAGAGGATTTTGTTGTTGTTCTATTGCTACCTTGTTTCTCTTGTGGCTGAGCAAAATATAAATTGGAAAAGTGTTTTACATTTTGCTCTGAAAATGCAGTCCATCTGATCTCCCATGGAACTGCATTCTAAGGTCTTGAGCCAGCTGCTGAGCAACTTTTGTATCCTGATCTCATGAGTGTTATCAATATTGATGAGATCATAGTTGGATGCAGAGGCAGGGTGGTCGGTCTAGATTGAACCTTGGGTGGTAAGTCAGTGACTTGCTGTGTGTGGTATGGGTCAAGGCATTTTACCTCTTTGCCTCAGTTTCCCCATTTGTAAAATTAGGATATTATCTTTACGCCAGACTGATGTTATAAGGGTCATTTAGTCAATGTTTGTAAATGCTTTGGAGATTGTGTTCTATAAATGTTTAAAATAATAATAATATTTCCTGAGTAATATAGCTTTCCTGGAGATTGTTGCCACAGAGAGAGAGAGAGAGGACATCACTTAGGTTGTCTGGGACAGTTCCATGAAGAGCTTTAAAGATTATCTCCAAGCCTTTGGATATGACCTTGTATTTCATAGGGTGCCAGTGCTATGAATGAAACTCTAGGATGATGTGCTTGCTGCAAACAGTGTTGTGAGGAGGTGTTCTGCTGTATTCTGGGCCAGTTCAAGCCTTTGTGTATGGTCAGAGTGTTTATAATATCAGTGCTTAGCTTTTATATGCACCACTTTCCATATATGACAAAGCTCTATAAGCTTTGTTATCCCTATTTTAGAGATGGGGAAAGAGGCACAGAGGGGTGAAGTGGCTAGCTCAAGGTCATGTGTCAGTGGCAGAGCTGGGAATATAACTTGGCCTTCCTCCTAACTGTTAGTCTTGTGCTCTATCCATTAAACCATCCTGCTTCCTAGGTATAGAGTTCATAGATTATAAGGCCAGAAGGGACCATGTGATCCTCCAGTCTGGCATCTTGCATAATACAGACCATAGGACTTCCTTGAATTGCTTTTAAAAAAACAGCCAGTTTTTTTATCTAAAAATTTCGAGTGGTAGAGAATGTAACACAACCCTTCTTATTCAATATTCCCCTGGATTATTGCGTACATCCAATGCTTGCACTAGCTCTTTTGATCACTGCATCACACTGGAAGCTCATGTTCAGTTGATTATCCACTGTGTCCTTTCAGGTCTTTTTGCGAGTCACTGTTTCCCAGGTGAGAGTCCCCCATACTGTATGCATGGTCCATATTCTTTGTTCCTAGATGTATGACTTTACATTTGGTCATTGAAATGTAGATTGTTTGCTTGCACCCAACTTGATCCAGATCACTATGTATCATTATTTACCAGTCACTCAAGCTTCATTGGAGTAGGGACTTGAACTTGGGTTTGCTACATCCCAGGGAGTGCCCTAACCACTTGGCTATAGAGTCAATCTCTCTGGGTAGCTTCAACAGGAGATTGAAAGAGAGTTCTATCCTAGACTACTTAATAGTGGTTAGAATGGTTAGAAAACACACCTGTGGTGTGGGAGACCCAAGTTCGTCACTATTTCAGATTCTCCAAATCAGGCAGAGTGGGGATTTGAAAATAAGTCTACCACATCCCAGGTGAGCCTCCTGACTATTGTGTATCTTGGGAAACCCCCCACCCCATTTTCAGCCAGAAAAATTCAAATCTGGTTGCCTCCAGCTGTCTTTTGTGCAGGGCCGGCTCCAAGGTTTTTGCCGCCCCAAGCAGCCAAAAACAAAAAACCGTGATCGCGATCTGCGGTGGCAATTCGTCGTGAGGTCCTTCGCGCCAAGCGGGAGTTAGGGACCGTCCACCAAATTGCCGCTGAATAGCTGGACGTGCCGCCCCTCTCCAGAGCGGCCGCCCCATGCACCTGCTTGCCAGGCTGGTGCCTGGAGCCGGCCCTGCTTTTGTGCAAGGCCTGAACAGGTAAATGCGCTCTGTGACACCTGCTGGATTAAGACCCGCAGGCATGATAGGTTGGGGAATGCCTAATTAGAGAATCTTGTTGGGGCTTCTGTGTGTGCTAGGTCACCGAGCATCTTGGCATCCTCAGGACTTTATGCATGGCTATTGGCAGAAACTTTGGTGCATAGGGACTTTACTGGTTTAAGTTTTAGCCTTAGAAGCGTATTTTTATTTTTGTTTGCTTGTAATTCTTTCTATCATTATTCCTTGTACTTGGTATTATTTAAACTTATGACTTTGGGTTTAATAAACTTATTTTACTTTTACTATAAACCAGTTCAGTGCAGTGATTGAAGAGAAGGGTGTATTAACTCCACTTAAGCTAACAGTCTGCACTGTACTGTGTTTTAAAAGGAGCAATGAATTTAATAAGGTTCTGTGAGTGCTACAGTCAGAAGGAAGGTCTTCTACAGGACAGACAGTTTGAGGGAAATTCAGGACTTGGAGGTGTTGGGTCATTTACAGCAAAGTAACTGGGTGGTGGAAGTCAGAGCGTGACCTTCATGCTTCTAGGCGCGCTGTTGGTGTCTAGGCTGTGAGCCAAAGCACCACAGAATTTAGGGCACCCAGAGTTCTAGGACAGGCAGTGACACAACCCTTTTTATGGTCTGGGTTTAACCCCAAAATATCACAAGCCCTTAATCAAAATGTCGTATTGTACCAAATCAAATGCCTTGCAGAAATCTATTACATCAACACTATTACCTTTATCAACAAAATTTGTAATCTCTTCAATAAGAAATATCAAGTTAATTTGACAAGACCTATTTTCCATGAACAATATTGGAATGGAAAGTATTTCATCATCATCATATGACATGACTATATCATCCTGCTTTTTCCTAAATACAGAACAGAAATATTTATTGAAACACCTGTCTCTTTTGTATTATTATTGACAATGTTACCATTTACATCTTATAATATATCAAAATCATTATTAGGAGTCATGTTGCTCCTACTATACTTAAAAAACTCCTTATTGACCTTTAACTGTAGGCCCATTGAGGTCTCCTTGTGTCCTTTTGCTTCCCTTATCAATTTTCAACAATTCCTAGCTTCTAATTTATAGTTCATTGCTATCAACTTCCTCTTTTTCCATTTGTTACGCTGGGTTTATTTTTAACCAGCATAGGCTTCTTTCTCCGTTTTGGAATTGTGGATTTTTGTGGCATTTAATAAAATATTCTGAAACATTTCCCAATTATTTTTCTGTTCAAATTCTTTCTCCCAGCTGACTTGGCTCCTGAGTGTTTTAAACTTTGTGAAATTGTCCCTTTTAAAGAATCGTGTGTGTGTGTGTGTGTATATATATATATATATATAAAAATATTTATTGGTTGACTCTTTATTCTTTTCGAACACAACAAATGTAATTAAGTCATGATCACTTGCATCCAAGCAATGACTAATTTTTAATTCTGAGATCAATTCCTATTTAGTGCCAAGACGAGTGTTGGATGCAATACTTTCTAAGTTCAGAAATTTCCATTTAGAATTTTTAGAAATTCCTAGAACATTTTAGTACTGACAGCATGAACCCTCCAACATATGTCATTCAGAAGTCCCCTATGATAACAGCTTTTTCCCCTACATATTATATATTTGTGCTTAAGGACCTGGGCATCCTGTTCTCTATGTGATTTGTTGGTCTGTCACAGACACCAATTAATACCACATCTTATGCTTCATCTGCTAGAACTTGAATCCATAAGCATTCAAGGTCATTTCTTTTTGAGTTGTCAGTGTTTTGGAAACAGGTAACATCATTTTTGAGATAGAGTGCCCTTCCCCCTCCTGTTTTGCTCACTCACTCCTTCCTTAATAGGTTATAACCCTTAACTTTAACATTTCAATCATGCAAATCTTCCCACCAGGTTTCAGGAATTTGTTGAATTTGTGTTCATAAATGAGCAATTCCAGTTCCGATTACACTCGTTTACAATTTTTGAGAAGTCGTCTGCTTCAGAGATAAAATGTGCTATTTATTATGTATTTTGATGTGCTGAATTCAAATATGACAATTAAAACAACTGATTGGCTACTGTTTCTAAGATATTTAAGTTTTTACATTTTATGTCTATGTATATTGTGTAGATAGTAGAGTTTTAATCATAAATTGTAAACCTAGGTCTTTTCATGTGTTTATGGTTGCTTTACATGATAATATTTCACCTGTCCTGTTTATGTAACACTTTAAAAATCAGCAAAAGGGTTATATAAATAAAATTTATTATGAAACAAAAGGCAAAAAACTATTATGTACATAGTTTAGTCCTATTCAGTGTCTAGTCGGCGCTTCTTGGCTTGTCTCTTGTATTCATTAAATGGAACATCTCTTGTCACTGTCCAGCAATAGTCTGCAAGCATTGATGGGCTCCATTTGCGTTTCTCCATTGTTGCAAAGTCCTGGTGAAATCACTCGCTGTGCTCGTCGCTCACTGCTCCGCAGTTCGGTGGAAAAAAATCTAGATGAGAATGCAAAAAATGTATCTTTAGTGACATTTTGCAATCAAGGCTTTTGTATGCCTTGAGGAGGTTTTCCACCAACAACCTGTAGTTGTCTGCCTTGTTGTTTCCGAGAAAATTTATTGCCACTAACTGGAAGGCTTTCCATGCCGTCTTTTCCTTGCCACACAGTGCATGGTCAAATGCATCATCTCGAAGAAGTTCATGAATCTGAGGACCAACAAAGACACCTTCCTTTATCTTAGCTTCACTTAACCTTGGAAATTTTCCACGAAGGTACTTGAAAGCTGCTTGTGTTTTGTCAGTGGCCTTGACAGAGTTCTTCATCAGACCCAGCTTGATGTGTAAGGGTGGTAACAAAATCTTCCTTGATTCAACAAGTGGTGGATGCTGAACACTTTTCCTCCCAGGCTCCAATGACTGTCGGAGTGGCCAATCTTTCTTGAGGTAGTGGGAATCTCTTGCACGACTATCCCATTCGCAGAGAAAACAGCAGTACTTTGTGTATCCAGTCTGCAGACCAAGCAAGAGAGCAACAACCTTCAAATCGCCACAAAGCTGCCACTGATGTTGGTCATGGTTTATGCACCTCAAAAGTTGTTTCGTGTTGTCATAGGTTTCCTTCATATGGACTGCATGACCAACTGGAATTGATGGCAAAACATTGCCATTATGCAGTAAAACAGCTTTAAGACTCGTCTTCGATGAATCAATGAACAGTCTCCACTCATCTGGATCGTGAACGATGTTGAGGGCTGCCATCACACCATCGATGTTGTTGCAGGCTACAAGATCACCTTCCATGAAGAAGAATGGGGCAAGATCCTTTTGACGGTCACGGAACATGGAAACCATAACATCACCTGCCAGGAGATTCCACTGCTGTAGTCTGGAGCCCAACAGCTCTGCCTTACTCTTGAGTAGTTCCAAATCCCTGACAAGGTCATTCAGTTCACCTTGTGTTATGAGGTGTGGTTCAGAGGAGGAGGATGGGAGAAAATGTGGGTCCTGTGACATTGATGGTTCAGGACCAGAAGTTTCATCCTCTTCCTCTTCCTCGTCTGACTCAAGTGAGAATGATTCTGGTGCATCAGGAACCGGCAGTCCTTCTCCGTGGGGTACTGGGCATATAGCTGATGGAATGTTTGGATAATGCACAGTCCACTTTTTCTTCTTTGACACACCTTTCCCAACTGAAGGCACCATGCAGAAGTAACAATTGCTGGTATGATCTGTTGGCTCTCTCCAAATCATTGGCACTGCAAAAGGCATAGATTTCCTTTTCCTGTTCAACCACTGGTGAAGATTTGTTGCACAAGTGTTACAGCATATGTGTGGGGCCCACCTCTTGTCCTGATCTCCAATTTTGCAGCCAAAATAAAGGTGATTGATTATACTGCGCTTTTGTGATGCAAAAGTCACTTCACCACAAACATAGCAGAAGTTATCTGCACTGTTCACACAAGTACGAGGCATCTCTGCTCACTTTGGCTAAACAGAAATGTGTCCCTTTGCAAAATCAAACACTGACAAATAAGAGAGCACGACACTGTATGATTTCTAGAGCTGATATAGGGCAATTTGTTCAGCAGAGTTATGTAAGCTTCGTTATGATTGCATCATCCATGACTTCTAGGAATAACATGATGCAATTCATATCATGTATGACACAATACCAGCTTCAGATTGCATCATTCATTGTTTTGCCTAAAAAGCAAGTACTGTCCAAACCCAGTCATAGATTTATTCATAGATCCAGTCAAAGATGTATTTTAGTCATTTCTGGTTTAAATTGAGATCCCTTCCCTTTATAACTCACTTATCCTCCGCCATTCCCAAGTCAAGGGTCGTATATACTGACCCAATAGCATATCTTGAAAACTAGAGCCAATCAACATCATTTTTGTTCTCAGTGACCCAGAATTAGTGAAGTTTGACTACATTTATTTCAGAAGCATTTTGGCTGTAGAGCAGTGTTATTTATTACTCAGGCTCCTAGCGTTGGTGTACAGGCAATTTAAATAATTTCTTCTCTTCACATCCCTTGGTGCCTTGATTACTTTTGTTCTCAGGATCATGATTTAGTTCTAAATGAGTGCCCATTTGTTCCCCTTTTCATCCTCCCCTTTACCTGTTAGTTTAACAGTTTCCTGACTAGTTTTAGCCAACCTGTCCCCTAGGAGATTGGTTCCCCTTCTACTGAGATGGAGGCCATCTAAACTGTACATCCTCAATCCCCATGCAAGGTGGACCAATATTCCATCAAACCAAAACCACTGACCTAGCCAATAGTTCACTTCCAGATTCTTCTGCCTTCTGTCTTCCTTCATTCGCAAGACAGGAAAAATCTCCAGGAAGATCAGTTGGATATTCTTCTACTTCATCACTCTTCTGAGTTTCCTAAAATAGTCATTATTCTGTAAGGTATCTTGTGAAACAGTGTAATTAGTGTTGATATACACCATCACAATTGGATCCTTGCCTGTTGACTTCAGAAGCTTATCCAGTCTTAGAGTCACATCTCGTGATTGGCTCCAGAAAGAAAGCACACCATCCTGCTATCCACATGTCCTTTGCTGAACGTTCTTCCCATACTTCTTCAAGGATTGTCTGCCTTCCTTGGACAATTGGAGATCTCTTTGCAGGCATGTTTGATTTGTGACAAAGTTCCTCCTCTGCCTTGGTGGGTCCTGCACTTTCTGGCAGATTTGCTCACTTCAGAGGTTCAGGGCAGCCCTCAGTTTGGCCGCTTTTGCTAGAGGCTCAAACCTGTCGTTCACTCAGCTAGCCTCATCACTGGCCAGCATGGGGGAAACAGAGAACAATCTCCGCAGTCTCTGTTCTCCCACCTAGTGGGTCGGGGACAGGCCAGATCCCTTTCCAAATTAGACCTTCCCCTCTGGTGTGTCTCACAGACCAGGTCAACTCCTCCTGTATCAGGGAGTTGGGGGAATGGGGGAACCCGGGCCCACCCTCTAACCAGGTTCAGACCAGGGCCCTGTGGATAGCAGCTGTCTACAACATCTCCTGTATCAGCTGCATGATAGCTACAACTCCCTGGGCTACTTCCCCATGGTCTCCCCCAGCACCTTCTTTATCCTCACCACAGGACCTTCCTCCTGAAGCCTGATAGCACTTGTACTCATCAGTTCTCTAGCAGCACACCCTCTTGCTCCCAGCTCCTTGCACGCCCCTCACTAACTGATGGGAGGTCCTTTTTAAACCAGGTGTCCTGATTAGCCAGCCTGCCTTAATTGATTCTAGTAAGTTCTTAATTGGCTCCAGGTGTCTTAATTAGCTTGCCTGTCTTAATTGGTTCTAGCAGGATCCTGATTGTTCTAGGGCAGCCCTTGCTCTGGTCACTCAGGGAACAGAACACTATTCATCCAGTGGCCAGTATATTTGCCTTCTACCAGACTCCTGTACCCCACTGGTCTGGGTCTGTCACATATTGTATTGCAGTTTGGGTTGAGCAGCCATCAACAGGTTTGTCCTATACAGCTCCCTATTCCATTTCACCAGCTGGAGTGTGAGAGAGATTTTCTGCAGTTTCCAAGCTGAGAACATGATAATGATTGAATACTTCTGGCTGTGGAGGCTCCACCTGGTCCTCTTCTCTCTGGTGGTCGTTGCCTGCCCATTGTCTTCTGCCTCTACCTGTGTGGAATAGTGCTTTGTCTTCTTGTCTCTGGTGGTTACAAACTGCCAAGCCTAGTCTCTGGTTTGCACACTCTGGTTCCTTCTTAGCTAATTCCTTTCTTTCTTGAACATCAGGTGGTGATGCTTCCTGAATCTGGTTGGCCAAGAACTCCTCAGCCTCTCCGAAGCTTTATAGTTAAGGCAGGAAATTAATTATTTAATGACAGTAGATGTTGAGGTTAAAAAAGTTTAATAACCATTAAAACACAAACTGTCAACATCCTATGTCAAAATTTTATCCTTAAATCAAACTCTAACAAGTTCTCTAGCAGCATTTTTCTTACTTTGCCTATTTGTAAATTTCAGTTATCATTGATGGAAATATTTTTCATCAGTTTGTGTGTGTCCAGTAAAATTGATGTTTATCGACATTTACTGATAAAGATCTAATCCTTCCAAGCTTATTTATAGTGTTTGTACTTTTCCTTCTGGACCAAAATCTTTTCCTCCAGGACAGCCACCAGGTTCCACTTCATATAGAGGAAATTGTTCATTTGGGCAGAAACAAAAACGTAGCAAACCCATTGCAGGTCACAGCCACTATTCGATGATTGGCCATCATGGTAAAGAGTGTAGAACTGTACCTAAATTGAAAGCCTCACAAACTCCCTCTGAAATTCCCATTTCACAGAGCAAGAGTTCACCAGGCAACTGACTCACATACTAAACTTTGCTGTTCTATTCCACCTTCTCGCTAACAGGTGGTGATTAGCCAGGGCTGCAGCAATCCAACCTGGATAAAAGTATGGATCACTGAAGTTAAGTTAGCATCTTACAGGGTTACTAGCTACAAATGAATATGAGTTACTTGAAGGTAGTTTGTGTTTCCCACTTGTTCGTTTTCCTGAGTCTGGTTGTGTTGGGGGAAGTTATGCCTCCAGATCTACACATGGAGATCACCTTCTATGTATGGATCTCCTTCCTTCATGTGCAGAAGGGGGGCCCAGCAGTTACCAGTTATACCACAAATAATTTGGTCTCTAATCAGTCCAAATGTCCAGGGAGACATACTAAAAATATATATTAATATTTTGCAATTAGTTGCAGCCAAATGTAACTAGAAGCAGTCAAGACACTCTCAAATAGGGCCTTGAATGCACTAACGTATCTCCTGGTTGTTTCACTGTCAAACTTCAGGCAAGTAACTTACTAACTCAGTTACACCTCTTGTAAATTGGGGATAATAATATTTACTGCATGTTGCAACCATTAATTAGTTGTTTGTACAATACTTCGAAGAAGAGAAGTGTGAAGTATAATTATTATTTTCACAGCCAAATTATAAAAAAGACTATCAGATTCGTAAAACACCAGCAGCAATAAAATCTATGCTCCATTGTACGTACACACACACACACAATTTTAAGGATCTATAGGTCTACTGTTAACTCTCAAATGTCAAAGCAGACAGCAATTTTCAGACTCATATACAGCTGACTGAGTCTTTCCAGAGACCTTAAACATCAATTTGATTACCCTATCTCACATCCCTCCAATTTTCATTCTAGACCATGATGTCTATGATATAGTTCTGGTAACTAAGGGCTGGCTCCACAAAAAGGACTGAGCCATGGCACTCCAACGTCAGATTTTAGGCACCCTTGTGCCCAGGGGAATCCTCAGCCCCCAGTTAGGCACCCAGGCTCACTATACGATGCATGGGGAGAGTTAGGCACATAAAAATGGTATTCACAGAAACCAGCAAGCTTAGGGGGGAGCCAATAGGAAGTGCTGATGAGAGGGGCTTTAGCCTAAGCTCTGCCCCCCTCAAAGGGACGTAGGTACCTAACTTTGGACTAGAGGGAGTCACCTATCTCCACTTGGGATTCTTCTGGAGTTAGGCACCTAACACGGATCAGTCTTTTCTCAGCAATGTAGAGCAGGGATTTGAGTTGAGATCTCCCACCTCCCAAGCATCCTAACACTGGGCTATGCCTATATAGTATTGTGGGGTAGGGCTCTCTCTCTGGGATCTCCTGTGGAAGCTGTTCTACTCTGTGTAAGATAATTAAATATTCTTTGGAGCAGGACTGGAACCTGATCTCCCAGGAGACTGCCCTTAACCACTGGACTGTAGAGTCATTCTGATTCTCTCTCTGGTCCAATGAATATTTAATGTTTTATAAAAGTGGAGCAGCTTCAATAGGAGAGATTGAGAGAGATCTACCACCAGAATACTCCCTTGGTTAGGGCACTGCCCTGGGAGATGAGACAGCTGGGTCAAGTCACTGCTCCACATCAGGCAGTATGGGTATATGAGTCAGTGTCTCCCATCTTCCAGGAGAGTTTTCTAACCAAGGGGCTATTGGATATTACAGGGACCACCACCATGAGATTTGTGCAGGGCCTGATCCAGTAGGTATGCTTTGAGAACACTTAATGGAGCAGGCACTGCAGGCCAGCTAGCTGGAGGAACATCTAGGTTGGGAATCCTACTCGAGTTTGGGCATGAGCTGGTGTAGGCAGTTTTGAACATGCACCAGCAGAAATTTATTCACCTACAAGATTATGCAGTTTTGAGGAATTAAATTTTGGACGTAAATGCCTAAAGTGACAGTTAGTTCCCCAATTATCAGGGACTTGGTGGTGGTGATAGTACTGACTGTCTGAGTTTAAATGCAGGTGGGAAATGGATGAAGTGATGGTGCTGTTAAAACAGGGCAGCTAAGGTGATGCTTTAAATTTCTCTGTCTTCTAGAGAAAGGGTCAGGTTAGGGCCTTTGATCTGCAACTGCATGCAGCAGGCTTCCCTGCTCCAGAGACCCCTGAAAGGAGGAGCGAAGTACGAGATGAGAAGCCGGTTCCCCAGTGGTGCTAATGGCAAATCAAGTACTTTAAGACATCTCTCTCTCTAGCTGAAAACGGGGTTTCCTGTGCCTTTTATTTCTCTTCCCTTATAGTGGTCCAACATGTCACATATTTCAATTTTTGGGCTAGCACTCTAAAAAACTGTTATGATTTTTTTTAAATAAGGGTCCTTCTAACCAGTAGCATTGCCTCATCCATCCTCACCAAACTCATACACACATAGTGGCTGGTCATTTAGATATTCCCTCCACTTCCCAAATGGCTGAGATGTTCCTTTGAGCAAGAAGGTGGGTGAGAGGCATTCTCTTCTGGCTGTAACCAAGCTCCCATCATGGAAGCTGGGATCCTGCCTGTCAGCAGCAGCAGAACTTGCTGCTTCTGCCTCCTGTCCCAGACATCATCAAAAGGTGAGGCACTGAGGGTAGAGTCATCAAAAATAACCTTAAAGCTGCACACTGTTTTTTAGAAGTTGCTTTGCCAATTAAAGATTCCTGATTTGTAAAGTTGTTCGTGAGAGAAACATTATAATGACTCAGCCTGTATTTTTGGCAACAGAATTACTGAGGCGTGCAGCTGAGATTAAGGAACTTGTGTATGATGGTTTTGGGGATTGAATAAAAATATTGAGAGTCAGAAGTCTAAATTTACTGCCTAATCTAGTTACCTTTTATCAACAGCAATAGCTCTACTGACTGCATTCTTAAACTTAACTAAGGGACTCATCGCGTGAAGTCCAGTGGAGTTTTGCCACTGACTTCTATGGGACCAGGATATCACTCCGTATGTTTTAGTATATACTTTTAATACTGGATATGTTAAATGGGGGAGATAGTTATTTTCCAACCTTGGGCTGAAAAATCTGAGAGAGGGCAAAAGAGGAGGAAAACACAGTGAGGATTCTTTCATGAAAATTCCCCAGCATCATTTCACTGGAGGGAAAGCATGCCAAAGTTGGTCCTTCCAAAAGGAACAAGCCACAGGACCCAACCAGAGACTTCTCAGGAGGCCATCCATATAGAGGCCCCACTCCCCTGCAGCAGTTCTGGCCCTCAGAGATGATCACACCCTGGTCCCTTGCAGTGGGTGCCCTGTGACCAGGTACTGTTCCTAGACATTCCTGCTCCCGTAACAAGATTATTGCCAAAATGGGCCTGACTTTGTAGAAAACAGAGGCCATTTTTATCCAAGTGTGGAATCTGCACTAAATACAGAAAATATAATGCATTACTACTGACATTACATGAGATGCCAGATTATCTTTGGTCTGAGGCTGGCACAGATATTTTTAAATTAAATGGGAAAAATTATCTCTTATTTATGGGGTACTACTTTTTTTTTTTTTTGAATTGAGCCCAATACATCAAGTAGCAATGTAATAACACATTACAAATTGTAGTTTGCTCCTAGTGGGGTTTCGATTGAGTTAATAAAGGATAACAGCCCACAATTCATCAGGAGGCACACTTTAGCATTTCAGTTCAAGCACACCATGTCAGGTCTTTTCTATGCTCAATCAAATGGATTAGCAGAAAAGTTAGTACAATGACCTTGATTTAGAAAAATAATCCCTGGTGGAGTCAATGGAACCATATTTAGCATTTTTAGACTATCACAATGTACCTCACAGTGTTTTTTGAGAGTCACTGGCACAGAGACTGATAGACAAAAGGAAATAAAGGTTAATGCCAACATCTAACAAGCTTCCTGAGCCAAAGACCATTAACAGAAAAATAAAGATCTACAGTTCAGGAAACTAGAACAGAAGATATAATACCAGAAATGCCAAACCATTACCCTGTTGGAAGACCCTTATATGCTAGATTGCAAACAGAAAGTGGTTGGCAAGCTGCTAAGGTAACAGTTAACTTTTCACATCAAGGTCAGATGTCATAGCCACCTTTGGGTTAGTTCCATCATAGGAAGAGAAGATCTCTAAATAAAACTACAGACACTGTTTCTGTTTCTTGGGGACATCTGGACTACCACTGACAGTGCTTGTGTGCTGACAGTAGTAACACACACCCATGCATTCACTGACAATGAAAAACTCCAGGGGTGAAATCCTGGCCTGAAGAAATCTTGAAGAGCTCTGTGTAACTTGAAAGCTTGTCTCTTTCACCAACAGAAATTGGTCCAATAAAAGATATTACCTCACCCACCCTGTCTCTCTAATGTCCTGGGACTAACACAGCTACAATAACACTAAAAATATATGTATTTGTTAAAATGGAGGATGCAGCTGTAGCCACTAGCATATTGACAGGGCTATTAGCTTCTTTCAATCCTGAACAGTGTCATGTGAAGGGATGAAATGAAGACCTGTCTATCACCGGACCGTCTCTGTCACACTTCAATTACAAATATGATATTTGGCAACTTATAACCTGTTTTAACACTTGTGACCAAGTCATCATACAGCTAGTTTTATTTTACTTGTTTCAGCAATGTATTACAGTAGCTGGCAAGAAGAGAGAACTGATACATCTATGGCCTATAGCAAAAAAACAAGCAATTAGGAGAATCAGTATTGGATTACATCATTTTAAAGCAGATACATTGGAGTGACCTAAGTTAACTTTCACACAGTAAATATTGCAACAGTTTTAATCTTTTCAAAACATCTTGTGTGCAAAAATTAATTATAATCTTGGTTGTATTATTTTTGAGACCCAGAAAAACATGAAAGACCATCCTTGAACAGCTTCGTGATAAGTAGAGATTATGTCATAACTGTCCTTTTGAAATTGAATTTATTTTCATTTAGCTTCATTATTTGCATGGTTAATAAGAGTAACCCCATCAAATATATGTAAAATTTCCATTCTCTGTATAGTTAACTTATTAAATTGTCTATTACTTAGAGGTAGCACTCAAAATGTGGCGAACATGTTTCAAACACAGAAGAAGATGCAGTCTCTGCCCTCAGGAGCATACAGTTTATAAAGCCAAAGACAGACAAAGGGTGGGAGAAAGGGATGTAACATACAGACAAAGTGATCCTTGTGGTAATAGACATGTCTTATTAGATGCAAGATTTTGTTGTTGTTGTTTGCAAGTTAAACACAATGGGGCAGATTCTTGGTTCCACTCTGGCCATTTTGTCCTGCTCAGACAAGGTAAAGGGCTTCAGGTCATAAGTAACCAGAACAGAATTCCACTGGTGGAGGGAAGCTCGTTGCTGACATAAAGATGACCGAGCTAGCACCTGTGCCAGCTACACCACCCCATATTCAGCTTAAGGGAGGTATTGTGGGTGGGGCAGGAGTGTGGAGAAGATCTGCTATGGCTTGCCTATGCTTACTAGAATAAGGACCCTACTGGCATACCTTATGCTATTGGCATACATTAGTGCAGACCCTGAACTGCTCTAACTCCTGTTGGAGCTGTCCATTGTAAAACTTTAGAGCTGTATCCAGATCCTGGATGGGTCCCACAGCCCTGAGCTAATTGGAGTTCAGATGCAGGTCAGAATCATGCCCAAATTAAGTTAAAATTACTTAGACAAGTTAGATGTCTTCAAGTCACTAGGGCCTGATGAAATACATCCTAGAATACTTAAGGAGCTGACTGAGGACATATCTGAGCCATTAGCAATTATCTTTGGAAAGTCATGGAAGATGATTCCAGAGGACTGGGAAAGGGCAAATATAGTGCCAAGGGAAATAAGGACAAACTGGGGAATTACAGACCAATCAGTTTAACTTCAGTACCCGAAAGATAAAGGAGCAAATAATTAAGCAATCACCTGGATGATAACAAGGTGATAAGTAAAAGTCAGCATGGATTTGAACATCTTTGTGATACTTTAGCAGTAACACCTTTTTATATAAACCTGAGTAGATAAGATGGTATTATCATACTCATGATCAGCTAACTTCTGTATTGTACTGATATATGATATGATTTGATATTAATACAATATGATAAGATAGAAAAACTACAAATAATTATAAGGCTTTCATATGGTAGTATAGTGAAATGCCATTTTTGCCCACTCCACCACAGTTGCACTGGCATGCTTTCTTTCATGGCTATCTTGTATGGTGCTTGGGCCTTTGGTGGTTAAACATAAAGTTATTTACCTTGTAGAGAGGTTTTACCAGTACATCATGCTTCATGCACCATGACTTAATTGTTCATGAAGATCAGATAGGCCTGAGGCATGCCAAATAAATCTTAAAGCCTCATTTGAGAGTATGTCACTCAGTTTCAGTAAAACACACCCTTGTTCTCATAAGTCTATAAGACTTTAATTTGAGGTATTAAAATACTAAAAACAATTAAGTGTGAGATGAAGAATGAAGTTTTGTCCCTCAGAAAGCACTTGAAGGACATTGTGGCCTTCCAGCCAAATATATTTAGTTGTTCTAGAGATTAAAGTGAAACCCTTCCATGGAAGTAGTGGAGTAGCTATCATTTACTAAACTCAGCTTGTTTTAAATATAATTATATTGGGTGAAATTCAACCCTCTACAGAAAGCTATCCTACTTTATGACATAGGAGCAAATATAGTCCTATAGTAGCCAGCCTGAGTAGTTGAGCCAGGTGCTGGGTGGATGCCCAGAGGGAAGAAATCCTTGCTTGAAATCGCAGAGGAGTTGTGGAGCTGCACTGTGAAGGCTATTTTAATGGAGCGGCTCACTGCCAATGTAGCGAGAACTATTATATGGCTCCATCTGCTTGATTCTAGAGGCAAGAAATGCACATTTGGCTTCCAGGTACCAGCTGCTGGCCCTTACGAGCCAGTTTGATGCCTAAACTTCAGGTCTTGTGCCACTAGCAGCAAGCTGGCAGCTGTGCAGTCCTCCTCCCTGTTTCTACTGGGATCCTTTCTGTTCCTTTTGGTTTTTAATCTGCCTAGCTCCTCAATCCGTCCACATTCAGCTCCTTTTCTTTGGACTCAGTGCCACCATTCATTCCTAGTCCACTGGTGGCTGCATCACTATGCATTCTTCCTTGTGTAGCCCCACTATTATTACGTGCTCATTAGACTGAAGTACTCTTATACCTCACCAAAGTCTCATAGACCCTTCCACTTCTTCTTTGGAGGCAGCACCCACTCCTTCTCCTGTGCCTTCCAGGGAAGTCTCCACCACTTCTTTTGACTTCTCCGTGCTTCATGCTCTACCCCCAATATAGAATGATAAGAAAAAGCACTCCAGAAAGTCTAAGAAATCCATAAAGCTCACATGTAAATAGTCTCACCTTCAGGGGAAAACATAAGCTCTTCTTCCTATCCTTCACACTGTGAAGAGTCAGATATGAACAAAAGGAAGCAGGACTACATCAGCACATACTAGGTAAGTTTTAATTTGTGCCAGCGAGATCTACCGGGGGCAGTTAGAGCACTACACCTCAGAGCACTGTATATGCACGTTCCTATAGACTAGTCTGCAACACTTCTCCCAGAAATCTGCCTCTGATGCAGAAAAGTGGTTGGGCCATGGCCCAGGTGGCTCCCCCGGGCTCTTTGGCCTATGACTTTGAATATTTCTGATGAGATGGGGAAGTGGATGAGAGCTGACAAGTAGAGCTGGTTGTAAATTTTTCAGCTAAATCAAAGTTGCCATTTTCTTGAAACCAAAATGGTTAGTGGGAAAGGGTCAACAAATTTCAACAAATGTCTTTCAAAAAAAATTGGAGGAAAAAGTTTCAACGTTGTTGAAATATCCTGTTTAGAAATTTTTTAAACAAAAATTTCTGTTTTTTTGGTTCAAAACAAGTTTTTGTTTTCAAATCTATACCAGTTATAGTAAACAATCCCTTAAAATTTAAAAAGTTGAATTTGAAATGAAACGTTTCAAAAGTGGTGAAACTAAATGTTTCAGTTGACCCAAATTGACATTTTTTTTATTGTTGGTTCTCAGAAATGTTGGAGATTTTGAAAATTTTCCCAGAACAGGAAAGCCATTTCCCATCAAGCTACCTAACAGGGACCCTAAGATGTTCAAGAAATCTAGGGAGAAGTGGACTATTCTTATTCCAGAGTTCTTGGAAAAGACTGTTGATTCACAATGGTTGTGTCCAGATTATGAGCACTGAACCCCCTGTAGGTCTAAATTTTCAAGTGACCTGATTTAATTGTGCCTTAGTTTTTGAGTGTCCAATTCGAGGTACCTCAAAATGACCTGAATTTCAGAATGCATAGAGTACAAACCCTTTGAAAAGATTGCTGCTTTAATATGTCTCAAGTTGTGCACCCAAAAATTGAGGAACTTTTGAAAATTTGAGTTACAAGGCCCAGAAAGACAAGTATCTCAAATTTTCCTCAGTATGCAAAATCGATGTTAGTGTTAAAACTAATTAAAAGGTGGTTCTGTCTATCTCTGTCTCTACCCTCACAGATTAAATTACCAATGTGGTCAGAGCCAAGGCCTCTCTTGCGTCTGTCCAGATACAACCCTGATTACATTTAAAAGCTATGTGTATGTCACCAATAATTCAGAATATGTTGCTGCTTGAAAATTCATTGAACAAATGATTTATAGTAACCATAATTGTTCGGTTTAGAAGGTGCAATGTACTTCTCTTTCTACATTAGTCTAAAACAGGCAGATTGGTATGTCATAGATCAAAAGGCTTTTGTACAGTAGTTAAATGTTACTGTTGTTCATGTGAAAAGCAAAGCCTATGAAAATTTCATGTTTAATTCAGCTGTTTTGAATTAAAACTGAAAGGAATTTCTTTTCAACTGCTTAGAGTGTTAATTCAGTACAATTTCATTTCAGTAAGATGGAGTAAAAATGTTTTGTGGTGTCATTTTATATAATCAGTCTTTTTTATCTGGTTTCTTTCTTGGCAAGTAAATAAATATTTTAAATGTAATTGGTTTAATTATGTGCATCGAACAACTTTATGTTGAGCTTCATGTCATGTCACATTTTTTCCTTAGTATATTTTTTTACAAAATCTATTTTAATTGTATATAGTACTCTCCCAAAATAATTATTGGCTCTGCTCTGTGATAGAAGAGGTAGGGCTATTGTTATGCTCTCAACAATTACTATTCATACACTCTGACAATGAGCACTCTTTTCTACATGGGTATTCTTCCACCTATTTAAAAGAAACGTAGTTCATGTTAAAATAAATAATGCCACAGCATTTTATTAGCTTATTTATATGTTCAGTGATGTAAACTGGAAACAGAATCAAAATCTTGTTCATATTTACAACAAATGCATTTCATTACCCTTAGACTTAAATTACTTCATTCCAAAGAATATTCTACAGTAGAGGCAACCAAGCTGATTTCTCTGGTTCTATAGCAAATGAGGTAGAGAGCACGTGAGGGGGTAACTGGTTTCTCAGTAGGGAGGAGTTAGGCCTCAAGTATTTCCACCGTGATCCTGTAGGACATATCTATACTGCTATCAGGTGTAGACGTACCCAAGCTAGCTTTGATCTAGCTAGATCAAAGTTAGCTTGAGTAACAGTAGCAGTGAAGCTGGGGCAGCACATGGTGGCATGGACTAGCCACTTGAGTATGTCTGCCCATGTTCCAGGAGCTTCACCACAATTGTTACTCAAACTAGCTAGATCAAAGCTAGCTCGGATATGTCTACAAGGCAGCAATCACACCTCCCGATTTCAGTGTAGACATATCCATAGTGGGGTAGATGGATGGAGAAAGCCAGCTACCAGCAGCCTTCTTCACAGCAGAGCCCAGTGGTGCATTCTCTCCTCATATTTGCTGTATGCACTTTTTTGCAAAATTGCCTCTTGAAGATAATATAATGCACAATATCCCTTTCAGATTGTATTTTTTCCAAACAGATTATTTTGAAATGTTTTTCTTTTGATCTCATACTTTTTTCCTACTATAAAAATTCTGTGCTCATGTAACATTGCCTCCCTCTTTTCTTTTCATACTTGTGTGCTCTGAAAATAATGGTGTTTAGACACCAGATTTTAGATCAATATATGATCATTGCTTTTCTTCTATTTTGCTCATTTTAGATGGTAACAACCTCCCCGACTATAATAGTAAAAATAATAATTAACAATATCTAGCTCTTATCTAGCACTTTTCGTCATATATCATTCATCTGTACTATACCATTCATCTTGCAAGATTGCCTTTCCATGTACATACTATTTTACTTAGTTATTAGATTAAATCTTTAATAAGATATGGTTTGTCTGAGAGGCAAAGCCAGGTTTGAAGTGTGGCTGTGCCATACAGTAAAAATATTACTGTGGGGCCGCAGTGTCTCAATATCTCCAAGTTTGTATTTGTACGTTTTACATGTAAAGATTTTTTCCTAACTCTACCAGCCCTGCAAACCCACTCTGAGATCTGACAGTCAAGATGAATTCTTTCCTTCTTGAGAATCATCTGCTGGCCAAATTGTCCCTTCTTTACCCCTACACAGCCTCATCAAAAGCTACAGGGGCTGCACAGGTGTAACTCAGGATCTAGTTTGGCCTCCAGGACCTTTTTTTTTCTGGTGGTCGTGCGCAAGCAGTCATGGGTCTCAGATTAAGTGTGAGTTAGCAGATACATCTTTTTACTTGCAGATTGAGTGAATCTAAGATGCAAGATGCTGAGACATAATAAATGTAGAATCCCACAACAGCATGATAATGCAGTGACTTTTCAGGATAACTCAGCATTATGGGTGTCACATTGTTAGGGTCACTATTGGAAACAACAGCCATAGTCCTTTGTACTGGATAATATATAACAATGGGAACACTTGGTAGATGCCCCTAAGTGTTTGTTCATTTGTTAGGCCCAGTTAAAATGACTGGAAAACTAACATTTCAGTCGTTTGGACGTGAAATGTTTTCATGAACTCTGGATTAGGATTGTGTGACAATATTCTCAATTTAGGCCAGCAATACTGATAAAAAATCATATTTTTGTGCATCTGTAACAAAATGGAATGCTTAGCCCCGTCTCTCCTAAACTGATCTATTCAGCTAATGAATTGCTGGTATGGTCACCAGAACCAGATACCCCAACTCCCTAATTCAGCTGAAGATTTTCTTTCCTGCTGTCTCTTCTCATAGCAGAGCCACTGACTAGCCTATCAGCAGCATCAGTGAAGGGTCTTCTCCGTAAATCAGAAGGGAAAAAATGCTCAATCTAATTTAAAACATTTTTTAAAAAATCATATTTAAAAAACCCCTAAGATACGTCTTTTAATGTATCTAACTATTATAGCTTTTAAAGAAAATAATACCAACACTTTAAGATGGAACTTAATTTTAAACTCACACTGTTGTATGCAGGTATTGCAGTGGTCTTCCGATATTAGTTCATGTAGGAACTGTGGCCTAGTGGTTAGAGTAGAGAACTTGAAGTTAGGAATCCTGGCTTCTATTCCCTGCTTTGACACTTCAGCTGTCTGTAATAGGAGTGTAGTTATACATGATGGTACCTACCTCATAGGGGTGTTGTAAGAAATAATGTGTATGGCTTACTAAGGCAAAACTCTTCACTCACTTTAGTTGGAATTTTGTTTAAGTAAGGATTGCAGATTTGGGTTCCATTTAGTCTGCAACACATAGGCAGAATGGGTGAGTTCAGAGTAATTAAATTTTACTCTATTTCTGAGTTTTTTGTCTTCAGTTGTTTTGCAATGCCTGTAACATATATTATGGGGGAGCTGGTAATGACTCCATTATTCCAGAATAAGCGTGTCCACACAGGAAGTAACTATTGCAGTATAATTTATACTTATGTAATTATGCCAGTAAATTTACCAATATAGACACAAGCCCCAACACTTTCCAGTATATAAAGGATTATTGTGGTCTTTTCTCACAACTTCATTGTTTGCAGCAGGCTTTTGATGTTTGGCTGGGGGAAGCCTCTGAGAGTGGAGAAGTGCCTTTTTTTTGTCCCACGAAATTCCATTCAAAATTAACATTGTTTTATATGTAGGGAGGCAATGTTGCCATTTAATAGTAATAAATGGCCACATTCTGTTCTTTGAGAATTCAGAATCATGCAGCACCTTTTCACTTCTATGGGAGCAGTGTCAGAGTACCTGAGGGTGGCAAAAAGTTGGAGATCCAGATTCACTGCTTCACAGAGTTTATGCTTGGTGGGAGGTGAGTAGTCAGGAAGCCCATTCTCTGATTCTCTCCCTATCTGTTCTCTGGGAGAAGGTTCGAGTACTTTAGGCGCCAGTTGGCAGTAGTCCCTAAGGGACCATCTCCCAGCTGAGCATAGCCATAATACAGTACACTTCAGCTCTTCCTTCAGCATGGCACGGTACACCCTCAGGCCTAACCAAGGAGCCTGGCTGGAAGCTAGAGTCCCAGCCCAATCCTGTCTTTCATCCTAGGGGTAGGAGAAATGAGATGAAGGGTGCCACATGCTGCAGGAGACATGGAGATATACCCCTTCACCATGCAAAGTCGTGCTCTGGGCCCATGGCCAAGCAGCCCATTGAGTTATACATAGGCACGTGAACTAGGGGTGTGGGAGTTGGTTCAGCATCCCCAGGTTTTACGTGGGGCTCTACTCCCAGCCCCGCATGCAGGGTCCCAGCTCCACACCTGGGGCTCTGCTTCTGGCCCCCAACATGGGGTCCTGGCTGCCGGCCCTGAGCCCAGGGCTATGCTCCCGGCCCCACACGTGGGGTCTCGGCCCCGCACCTCGGGTTCTGCTTCTGGCCCCCCATGTAGGGTCCTGGCTGTGGCCCCACACCCGGGGCTCCGCTCCTGGCCCCGCATGCAGGATCCTGGTTGTGGCCCCATACCCGGGACTGCACTCCTGGCCCCACACGCAGGGTCCCAGACCCACACCTGGGGCTCCCCTGCCGGCCCTGCGTGCAGGGTCCTGGCGTACCCGGGGCTCTGCTCTCGGCCCTGCACATGGGGTCCCGGCTGCCACCCCATGGCTGGGGTTCCCCTCCTGGCCCCACACATGGGGTCCCAGCCCCGTGCCCAGGGCTCCATTGCTGGCCTCACAGGTGGGGTCCCGGCTTCTGACCCTGCGCTCAGCCCCCTTCTCACAGACCTGGCTCTGCTCCTGGCCCCAGCTGGGGGGGAGGGGCGGGGCACGGACAGGGGTAAGGTGGCCGGCTTTCAGCACCCCCACTAGTAAAAGTGTTCCAGCGCCACTGGAGTTATAGGGAGCTCGCACTGGACCTTTTTTAACTCATCAACTGCACTGGAATCTGTCAGAGTTGCAACAATCTCATTTTAACCCCACCCCCACCCCCAGACCTCAGAGATACTGGATTGAAGGTGAAAAAACACACACACAACGGGTTGCCAATGTTGCCATATGGGTAAAATCCCCTCCAGACGCTAAAGATTGGGAATACGTTTAGCCCCTGGCATCATAAGATATATAGCTTACTAGATAAGTGTGGGTAAGGGCAGAGCTAGAGCTAGACTTACATTTCATTATTATTGTATTTATTATTACATCCTTCCCATGCCAATGTTGGCACACGGGGTGGAAACCAGTCAGTTCTATTCCTCTTTGTCATTTGCTGCTGTTTCCATTTGCTCTTGTGGTTTTGAAATGGACTATTCTGCCCTCCCTGCTAAGGGTTCTTCTTAAAGTTTCTCTTGGGGGCCCTCATTTTCTCATACCAGTTGGTTTCCACTTGACAGTTTCATGTGTGAGTCTGTGTGTTGGCATCTGGAGTACATGTCCTAAATATGTTCAGTGCTTCCTTTGGATTCTGGTGGAAATGAGCTGCTGGCTGGTGATGTCTTGGATCTCTTTGTTGGTGATGAAATCTTTCCAACCACTGACCAGAATCTTTCATCGGCACTTATTTCCGAAGACATCTAGTTTTCTGTCTAATATTTCCAGCTCTCACAGCCATACAATAGCACTGAGATAATGTCTGAATTGAAAATTCTCAGTTTTGTTCTGGTGCTGTATATCTTTGATTGTTTTGAGTTTAATAAATTCTGTGGTTGCCTTTCCTATTCTTGATGTCACTTCCTTCTTGAGGTCTGCATTGGCTAATGTGACCCAGGTCAATGAAATGTTCTACTTTCTCAATATTTTTGCCTTCTAATGTAATGTTACGGCTTGACATCTGGGTTTCAAGGATGTTTGTTTTAGCATAATTAATTTTGAGCCTGCTTGGCCTGTTATTTTTGCCAGGTTATCTGTCTTGTTTGTAACTTTTCAGGGCTGTTGCTCTGTAGCGCAATATCATCAGCAAAGTCTAGGTCTTCTAGGCATTGCCAACTATCTATGCTATGCTGGTGTTTGTGTTGCTCATACATGTCTTCACTATCCAGTCTATGGCAATGCCAAACAACAGTGGAGATAAAAATCAGCCCTGTTTCATGCCAGTGGCCTGTTGTCTGGTTTATTCACCCTTACAGAGCACTTTGCATCTCTGTATGTGGCATTGATGATGTTGACGACTTTAGCTCAGATTCCATCGGACTGAAGAATATCCCACAATGTATGTCTGGATAGGCTGTCAAATGTCTTTTGAAAATCAATGAAATTGATGAAGAGGGGTGTGATGCTTCCCAGGGGCACGCAGAGTTCTGAGGCACCTTGCTACCACCTGTCTTTAGGTTCAGGGAACCTAGTCTGTGCTTGATGTGCATCAGTTCCCGAACTCCAATGGCCAAGGGCAACACAAGCCCTCCCTTCTAGGCCTCACAGGCCCTGCTGTCACTCTTCGGGTTAGCATTAGGCCCACTCCAACCCTCTAGCCCTCTGAGCATCTCCATGGAGTGTCCAACCCCTGGTGCACTGGATATTCCCAGGATCCACCAGTCCATTGAATCCAAAGAAACAGTACACAATACACAGTTTCACCTCAGATCACCATGCTGCTTAACTCACAGCACTTGAGTATGTTATTAGTGAAATCAGTTATAAGTTTATTTAACAAAGCATAGAGATTCAAGTAATAGCAAATAGAAGTATTGGAAACAAATGATTATATACGAGATAAGATCATAACACTCAATCTAGGGCCTAGAATTAATGCACAAGATATTGTCATGTTTAGAGTGTATTGCTCACCCAAAATTCTTGGAACACTTGACAGCCAGACTGGCTGTGACCCTTCTTTCATGAGACGTGCATGCTGTCAGTTTGACTCCTAGCTGAAGGATTCAATGTGAACTCCAAGATATAGCAGACCAATCCTTGGTCTTTATTCATAAACAGGACACTTCCTTGCTGTTTGCTTCTTCCTGTAGATTTACTCCTTGCAGATTTTGCAATCTTTCAGTTTGCACCTGGCTCAGTACACAAATATGCATACAGGGTGAGGCATACAATACACAAATAGCCAGACAGGGAGATAGGTATCTGTTACCTCCTTCTTGGTATGTCACCTCCTGGTGACCTGCCTTAACTCCTAGATCTTAAGAGCATAATTTTTGATATAGATACATATCTCCTTAAATGTTATTACCAAACCAAATTGGTAACTCACTAGCAGCTAGCAAACAGAGTAACTTCTAGCACTAAGAACAAGCAGAAGCCATCCCTCTCCACACTCTGGCAGACGAGAACAATCAATCAGCCAATCATTGATGACTCTGCTATCAATGGCAGTGGGATAGACTCCATTACTTGGATGCCATGTGAGATAGCCCACCCCCCTCACACAATCAGGGGAAGGAGGAAAGGGAACGAGAAAGGAGCAGCACCTTCTCCTCCCCCTCCCTCATATACACACACTGCTGGAAGGGAGAGGGGGAACCAGGGACATTATGTGTAGCACTGCCCCCAATTGCTCCTGGTTGGAGAGCTCCTCCTCCCACCACCTGGATTCGGGGAAGGAGTATTGTCCCCATTGCTTCCAGACCCATTGAAGTCTCAGCCCAGGTAGCAAGATGAGCATTGTGTTGAGACCTACTGTTAAATACGCCAAATGCAAAATGCTTTCCTCTTCAAAACATTTCTTACATCAAATTACAGTAGTATAAGCAAGACATGAAAAATGTGACATTTTAAAACACTTAAATGTAAACCAGCAGTGATATTTTTATCTTGAAGAAACATTATTTTGATCCATTCTCAACTTTTTTATATCTTTTCGACTCTCAAATATTTATAGCTAAATTCAAAAGGAAATATTAACTCTGGGCATGAGAGAAGAAAATGCTATTTTTACATTTGACAGTCTATTCTGTTGTTATCATCATGTTTTTTCTATCAATAAACTGTGGGTTTGTCTGGGTAATTCCTATTAATGTTAGCATTAATCCCCTGTTCAGTGTTGGGTAACTAAACCCTTTAGTCTTCAGTAGGTACCATTTCATGACTGCACTTTTGAAAAAATATTCAGAGTTTTTCCTTTGCTGATACCAACTGAAATGGTTTCTGCTATAGCAAAACCTGTACTTGGTTTGACTCCACCTTGTTAAATTGCATAGGCCCAAAGTAAAATGATTGTGCACAATACAGAGGAAAAGAATGGAGAAAGTTGGTATTTTGACTCATTAATGAAATTCTAGACTTCAATCCCAGTTACAAAGCTTTAAAATTCCTTTTATTATGGAAACATCATTCACAGTTCTGTACTTCAGTTGAGTTTTGCATGTAAAGCAAAGATTCAATTATTTTGTTATATTTGAAGAATACAGCATATTCTCCCCGAAATTACACATACTCTTTGGGCACAGAATTAATTTTCTGAGAATTTAAAAGTACATCTGCTAATTAGTTTGAATTAAAATTAGTTAATGCATGAGTCCTTTGAGACATTTAGCACACTCCGTCAGATGTTTTTTGTCCCAAATGATCTTATTAATGGAATAGTCCAGATTCTTCAAACTTCTCACATAGTTAAAACTCACTGAAATCATGTGCCCAGGCTTCTTTGTAAATATAAAGAACATTTTTACTAGTTTATTTAAAAAATAGTCCAAATCTATAAAGTAGGAAAATCTGTGGAGATGTTTGACAAAAAACATGTCTTTTAATCTCTTTAATTATATCGTGAAATATGATAGGTCCACACCCTTCTTTCTTTACTGATACAAGTAATCTCATTCTGCTTTCAGTTACACTGTATAAAGCTGGAGTAACTCCACTGCTTTTGCTGGCTCATTAACCTCAGCTGGGCCTATTATTATGACTAAGATGAGAAAATTTTAGCGAATATGTTGTTTTATTAGTAATAGTTTATTATATTTCATCTTATTTTTAGACAGTGGTAATTGCATTTCTAGGAGGAGTCACTTAAATTCTTTACTAATACTGCTGTGAGGATTACTATTTTAGGACTTGATCCTATTCCAATTTTATTCAATGGGAGCTTTGTGCTTCATTTCAGTGAAGCAGGACTGATCCCATACCTTCCCAATTTGGGAGCAAAAGACAAAGTGATCATTATTTTTAAAAACTGGCGATCAGTTGTTATTAAGGACCATCACTGAAAAATACAATGTAGAGCAGAAAATTATATTTCTCAATAATAAACATGCTGCTGCTTACAGATATCTGGCTGATTATTCCCATGAAAGGAATATACACTTCTGTTTGGCTTGTTGATGTCAAACTGTTTCTTGCTGGAGGCAACAATGCCAGTGGAGCTTGTTCCGACCTCATTTTCTTCTATTTCACCCATTTTTTTTTCATGCCATTTGTTAGCATAAACAATGGATATTTTTAAAAATGGGAAATAAAAAATCATAGCAACACATGCTATAAAAAAGTAGGGAAAAGTCTTATTTTTCTGCTGATGGGCCATTGTACTAATGCAACTTGCATTGCTAAACTTCAAGGAATATATCAGAATTTTGTTTGGAATGTGATATATCATCACAAAATAGGAAGGAAGCGAAGAGACATAAAGATAGGCACTAAAGGAAGTATCCTATCACTTTCACCAGTGTAACTCCATTAACTTTAATGAACATACTCCTGAATAACACCGGTGTAAGTGAGATCAGAATTATGTCCAGTATGCTATGCTTGCTCAGCTTGATGGGTTTATGATTTTAATAGTGTGACATAAAAATGTGTAGATAACTTCTTCAGTAGCTTTAGTATCTCATGGCCAGAAAAGCCAGCAGGCTGGTTTATTTTTAAACCCCAGTCTGACTGATTTCATGAGGGAAAGGGTGCCACAGTTCGAAAGCCAGGAGGATCATCTTTCTTGTGATACTATGGAAGAATAATATGAAAACAAACCATATGAAAAGACCACAGTGTAAGAATACAGCTAAAGATTGTCTATGAATATGAATTCTGTTTCAGGCTGTAGAAAAAAGATGATGGAAGTGACCACAATTTAACTAGGTTTAACATCCAAGGGGCAGGTAGGGTACCAGAAATTGACACAGTGATACTAAATGTTGGAAAGGGAGATTTTCAATAGAATGAGTAGATTAATCAAATAGGCTATAAAGTTAAAAGTAAAGGAAATAAAGTTGCTAGATGTGGGATGGATGCTACATATGAACAATAACAGAGTCTCAGAAGACATGCATGCCCCTGAACAAAAGCAAAAAAACAAATGCTGGAAGACAATGATTAAAACAATATGGCCAAATATCAATGTTTGAGAGGCTATTGGAGCCAAAAAAAAATTCAAAATTTGGAACACTGACCCTAGTGAAGCCAATAAATAGCAACATAAATTATAGCAGGCACTAAGTAAGAGGGAAATTGGATATCTAACAGCAAATAGCTAATCGTGTAAAATCAAACAACTTAGTCTTTAAGTATATTAGAAGCAGGAAGTCTGCAAAATAATTGGTGGGTCTGCTGGATCAAGAATGGTTAAAAGGAGTAATTAAAGGTATGTTTACATTTAAACGCTGCAGCGGAACCACTGTGCTGCTACAGTTGTGCTGCCGTAGTGCTTCAGTGTAGACAGTACCTATGCCGACTGAAGGAATTCTCCTGTTGGCATAGGTAATCTACCTCCCAGAGAGGCAGTAGCTAGGGTGATGGAAGAATTCTTCTGTTGACCTAATGTTGTCTGTGCTGGGGTTAAATTGGCTTAGCTATGCCTCTCAGGGGTGTGGATTTTTCACACCTCTGAGCAATGTAAACTGACTTAATTTTCTAGTATAGACCAGGCCTAAGGAAGATAAGGATTTTGCTGAGGGCATGGCTACACTTGCAGATGTAGAGTGCTTTGAGTTCTACCAGCCTTCATAGAGCGCAGTAGGGAAAGTACTGCAGTCTGTCCACACTGACAGCTACAAGCGCACTGTCGTGGCTACATTTGCAGAGCTTGCAGCAGCATTGGGAGTGGTGCATTGTGGGCAGCTATCCCATTCTGGCGCCGTGGCTTGTGAGAAGGGGGTGGGGGGTGCGGAGCATTCTAGGTCCTGTCCCAACACCCAATGATGCATCGGTTCACATCCCAGCAATCCCTCTGCCTTCGTCCACAATTGGTGCCATCTTTCAACGTTTTTTATACTGCGCGCTCTGTCTTCCCTTTCGGTCTGCGGAAATGGAGCCCGAACTGATGAGGAATATGCTGACGAGTCTCGCCAGCACATCATGTTTGGCAGTCGAATTATTCCTTAAGATCCAAAGTGACAGTGAGGACTCCGACGATGAAATCGACTTGAGTAACGCATATGACACGAGATTGCTTGTGGCATTCACGGACATGCTCACCACCGTGGAATGGCGCTTTTGGGCTCAGGAAACAAGCATTGAGTGGTGGATCACATTGTCATGCAAGTCTGGGATGACGAGCAGTGGCTGCAGAACTTTCGGATGAGAAAAGCCACTTTCATGGGACTGTGTGATGAGCTCGCCCCCACCCTGCGGCGCAAGGACACGAGATCGAGAGCTGCCCTGACGGTGGAGAAGCAGGTGGCTATTGCAATCTGGAAGCTGTCAACTCCAGACAGCTACCGATTGGTCACTAACCAGTTTGGAGTGGGGAAGTCAACCGTTGGAATCGTGTTGATGCAAGTTTGCAGGGCCATTAATTGCAACCTGCTCAGAACAACCGTGACTCTGGGTAACGTGCATGACATTGTGGCTGGCTTTGCACAAATGGGTTTCCCTAACTACAGAGGGGGATGATAGATGGGGCGCATGTTCCAATTCTGGCACCAGCCCACCTAGCCTCCGAGTACGTTAATCGGAAGGGCTATTTCTTTATGGTTCTCCAGGCGCTTGTGGATCACTGTGGGCATTTCTTTGACATTAACACAGGCTGGCCCAGAAAGGCGCATGACGCATGCATCTTTCGGAACACTGGTCTGTTCAGGAAGCTGCAAGCTGGGACTTTTTTCCTAGACCAGAAGATCACCGTAGGGGAAGTCGAAATGCCCATTGTGATCCTTGGAGACCCCACTTACCCTTTAATGCTGTGGCTCATGAAACCCTACATAGGGAGCATTGACAGCAGCAAGGAGCAGTTCAACCACAGGCTGAGCCGGTGCACAATGACTGTGGAGTGTGCTTTTGGCCATTTAAAGGGCCGCTGGCGCTCTCTGTATGGGAAGCTGGACCTGGCCGATAACCGCATTCCCGCGGTTATATCCGCACGCTGTCACCCTTCCCTTCACAAATGTTATGGAGGGTAAAGATTCACTCAGGCATGGAACTCGGAGGTTCAACACCTGGAGGCTGAATTTGAACAGCCAGAGAGCAGGGCTATTAGAGGGGCCCAGCGTGGGGCTGCAAGGATTAGGGATGCCTTGAGGGAGCAATTTGAGGCTGAAAGCCACCAGTGATGTCTGGTGCCCTGCATGGGAATGAAGTGCAGTGGTTCCAATGTTAGTAGGAATCTGTGTTTGCTACATATGATACACTAACTTGCAGTGACTGTTGCTTTCCTGGACTAAAGTATCTTTTACTTTATGCAATAATAAAGAATTTTTTCAAAGCAAAAAAATGCATTTATTGAAAAGAAACACAACTGCTTGGGAAACAGAAAGGGCAAGAGGGGTGGGGTGGGGTGGGGCACGGTACATTCACAGATTTGCGATGTCCTGTTTGGAGTGCTGTGCAATGAGTGCTGCACTTCAGGATGGCTTTTGCGAACAGGGGCTGCTAACAGGGAGTTTCGCAAGGGAGTTCTCCAGGTGAAGGAGGAGCAAATACAGGACCCTTGGGATAAGTGATTGTCTGTAGTGTGTGTTTGTTTGTGTTTGGGGGGTTACTTGCTGTGTGCTGAGCTTGTGTTTTTCAGTCTGTTTGTTTGAAGGACCGTGTGCTGTGGCTGGCAGTTGGAAGCTGTGAACTTCAAAGGAAGGTCTGAAGGCTAGAAGCCTCTGGTAATTGGCTGAGCCTTAATCAGTGGGCGGGGCATTCATGCAGGCCAGGGCTTTATAAAGCAGCGCACAAGCGACCAGGGAGCTTTTGCGACCAGGGGCTGCTAACAGGGAGTTTCGCAAGGGAGTTTGGAAGGGAGCGCGGGTCCCTTGCCGGTTCTATCTTATACCCTGTATTCCCCTTAAAACCTATAAACCAAACTACATTCAAAACTTCTTGCTTTAAACAACCCCTTCATTAAATAGGAGACAATGCAGGCAGAAACCCAGCTGCAGAGTGGGGGCTATCCAGTTTATTGCACTGAGTGCAGCATGTATGATTACCTGCCCTGTGGGCGGGTGGCGTATGTGTGCATTCGGTGCAAGGAGCTCCTGGCCCTCAGAGACCACGCACGGACTTTGGAGGCAAGGGTTGCAGAATTGGAGGAGCTAAGGGAGGCAGAGAGGTATGCTGATGAGGCTTTCCGGGACACTGTAGAATTGTCCCACCTCCGGTCAGACAGCCCCTGCGCTGTTGAGGAGGATGAAAGGCCCAGGGAAGCAGAGCAGTCAATGGGAGCAGAGGGAAACCTTCCCATAGTTGGGACCCTCCTTCCAGACAGTGCTGGGGTTGCCTCTCACACTGGAGGTTCTCTCTCTGGGGGAGGGAACTCCAGTTGCTAGGAAAAGGCAGGTATTAGTATTGGGAGATTCGATCATTAGAAACGTAGATAGCTGGGTTTGTGATGACTGGGAGAACTGTATGGTGACTTGCCTGCCTGGTGCGAAGGTTGCGGATCTCTCGAGGTATCTAGACAGACTTACGTGTAGTGCTGGGGAGGAGCCGGTGGTCTTGGTACATGTAGGTACCAATGACATAGGGAAGGGTAGGAGAGATGTCCTGGATGCCAAATTTAGGCTGCTAGGGAAGAGACTGAAATCCAGGACCTCTATGGTGGCATTCTTAGAAATGCTCCCAGTTCCACGCGCAGGGCCAGGTAGGCAGGCAGAGCTTCAGTGTCTCAATGCGTGGATGAGACGATGGTGTAGAGAGGAGGGGTTTACATTCATTAGGAACTGGGGAAACTTCTGGAATGGGGGGAGCCTATACAGAAGGATGGTCTCCACCTAAACCAAAGTGGAACCAGACTGCTGGCACTAAACATTAAAAAGGTTGTAGAGCAGTTTTTAAACTAGGAGATGGGGGAAAGCCGACTGCTGCAGAGGAGCATGTGGATCGGACAGAGACTTCTCTTAGGGGAGAGAGTAATGATAGAGAATCTCCAGGTTATAGTCAGGAGCAGAGGATGGAAGAGGATAAAGTAGGGGCCAGATCAGCTGATAAACATTCACATAAAAAAGAATCTGACACATCAGAAAAGGGCAGACAAATAAACAGTGACAAGTTTTTAAAGTGCTTGTACACAAATGCTAGAAGTCTAAATAATAAGATGGGTGAACTAGAGTGCCTTGTGATAAAGGAGGATATTGATATAATAGGCATCACAGAAACCTGGTGGACTGAGAGCAGTCAATGGGACACAATCATTCTGGAGTACAAAATATATCGGAAGGACAGAACAGGTCGTGTGGAGGGGGAGTGGCACTATATGTGAAAGAAAATGTACAATCAAATGAAGTAAAAATCTTAAGCAAATCTGCATGTTCCATAGAATCTCTATGGATAAAAATTTCATGCTCTAATAAGAATATAACATTAGGGATCTATTATCGACCACCTGACCAGGACGGTGATCGTGATGATGAAATGTTAAGGGAAATTAAAGAGGCTATCAAAATTAAGAACTCAATAATAGTGGGGGATTTCAATTATCCCCATATTGACTGGGAACATTTCACTTCAGGACAAAATGCAGAGATAAAATTTCTCAATACTTTAAATGACTGCTTCATGGAGCAGCTGGTACGGGAACCCACAAGGGGAGAGGCAACTCTAGATTTAGTCCTGAGTGGAGCGCAGGAGCTGGTCCAAGAGGTAACTATAGCGGGACCGCTTGGAAATAGTGACCATAATACAATAGCATTCAACATCCCTGTGGTGGGAAGAACATCTCAACAGCCCAACACTGTGGCATTTAATTTCAAAAGGGGGAACTATGCAAAAATGAGGGGGTTAGTTAAACAGAAGTTAAAAGGTACAGTAACTAAAGTGAAACCCCTGCAAGCTGCATGGGCGCTTTTTAAAGACACCATAATAGAGGCCCAACTTCAATGTATACCACAAATTAAGAAACACAGTAAAAGAACTAAAAAAGAGCCACCGTGGCTTAACAACCATGTAAGAGAAGCAGTGAGAGGTAAAAAGCCTTCCTTTAAAAAGTGGAAGTCAAATCCTAGTGAGGCAAATAGAAAGGAGCATAAACACTACCAAATTAAGTGCAAGAATGTAATAAGAAAAGCCAAAGAGGAGTTTGAAGAACGGCTAGCAAAAAACTCCAAAGGTAATAACAAAATGTTTTTTAAGTACATCAGAAGCAGGAAGCCTGCTAAACAACCAGTGGGGCCCCTTGATGATCGAGATACAAAAGGAGCGCTTAAAGACGATAAAGTCATTGCGGAGAAACTAAATGGATTCTTTGCTTAAGTGTCACGAGAGGAGGTTTTGGAATTAATTGATAAACTTAACATTAACAAGTCACCGGGACCAGATGGTATTCACCCAAGAGTACTGAAAGAACTCAAATGTGAAGTTGCGGAACTGTTAACTAAGGTTTGTAACCTGTCCTTTAAATCAGCTTCTGTACCCAATGACTGGAAGTTAGCTAATGTAACGCCAGTATTTAAAAAGGGCTCTAGAGGTGATCCCAGCAATTACAGACCGGTAAGTCTAACGTCTGTACCAGGCAAATTAGTTGAAAAAATAGTTAAGAATAAAATTGTCCGACACATAGAAAAACAAACTGTTGAGCAATGGTCAACATGGTTTCTGTAAAGGGAAATCGTGTCTTACTAATCTATTAGAATTCTTTGAAGGGGTCAACAAACATGTGGACAAGAGGGATCCAGTGGACATAGTGTACTTAGATTTCCAGAAAGCCTTTGACGAGATCCCTCACCAAAGGCTCATATGTAAATTAAGCTGCCATGGGATAAAAGGGAAGGTCCTTTCATGGGTTGAGAACTGGTTAAAAGACAGGGAACAAAGGGTAGGAATTAATGGTAAATTCTCAGAATGGAGAGGGGTAACTAGTGGTGTTCCCCAAGGGTCAGTCCTCGGACCGATCCTATTCAACTTATTCATACATGATCTGGAGAAAGGGGTAAACAGTGAGGTGGCAAAGTTTGCAGATGATACTGAACTGCTAAAGATAGTTAAGACCAAAGCAGACTGTGAAGAACTTCAGAAAGATCTCACAAAACTAAGTGATTGGGCAACAAAATGGCAAATGAAATTTAATGTGGATAAATGTAAAGTAATGCACATTGGAAAAAAATAACCCCAACTATACATACAATATGATGGGGGCTAATTTAGCTACAACAAGTCAGGAAAAAGATCTTGGAGTCATCGTGGATAGTTCTCTGAAGATGTCCACGCAGTGTGCAGAGGCGGTCAAAAAAGCAAACAGGATGTTAGGGATCATTAAAAAGGGTATAGAGAATAAGACTGAGAATATATTATTGCCCTTATATAAATCGATGGTACACCTCATCTCGAATACTGCATACAGATGTGGTCTCCTCATCTCAAAAAAGATATACTGGCACTAGAAAAGGTTAGAAAAGGGCAACTAAAATGATTAAGGGTTTGGAACGGGTCCCATATGAGGAGAGATTGAAGAGGGTAGGACTCTTCAGCTTGGCAAAGAGGAGACTAAGGGGGGATATGATAGAGGTATATAAAATCATGAGTGATGTGGAGAAAGTGGATAAGGAAAAGTTATTTACTTATTCCCATAATACAAGAACTAGGGATCAAATGAAATTAATAGGCAGCAGGTTTAAAACAAATAAAAGGAAGTTCTTCTTCACGCAGCGCACAGTCAACTTGTGGAACTCCTTACCTGAGGAGGTTGTGAAGGCTAGGGCTATAACAGAGTTTAAAAGAGAACTGGATAAATTCATGGTGGTTAAGTCCATTAATGGCTATTAGCCAGGACGGGTAAGGAATGGTGTCCCTAGCCTCTGTCAGTCAGAGGGTGGAGATGGATGGCAGGAGAGAGATCACTTGATCATTGCCTGTTAGGTTCACTCCCTCTGGGGCACCTGGCATTGGCCACTGTCGGTAGACAGGATACTGGGCTAGATGGACCTTTGGTCTGACCCGGTACGGCCTTTCTTATGTTCTTATACTGCATGGTGATGGGGGTTGAGTGCAGTGGGTAAGGGTCAGTTTTTAGGGCTGGGTGGTGAAGCTACTGGTGTTGGAGGCAGCTGGTGGCGGTAAGAACCCGGATGTTGGGGAAAGTGGGTTGGAGGTGACATGGGGGCACAAGGGAAAGAGTTTTGGGACAAGGGCTGTGGGGGCGGGGGGAGGGCGAGCACAGTAGTGCTCCACCTGCATGGCTACGAGCGCCTGGATCGAGTCCGCTTGGTGCTCCATGATGCTTCTCAGCGCTCCATGCTTTGGTGCCGGTGAGCCGCATTCTGCTGGCGGACCCTCCTTTCACTCTCCCACCACTCCTGCACTTTTTGATTTTCATTAAGGGAGTGCTGCATGACTTCATGCAGCATGTCCTCTTTGCTTCTATGTGGCCTCTTCCTGATTCTTTGCAGCCTCTCGGCCGGTGATAACACGGACGGCTGAGATCTCAAGGTTGCATCTGTAAAGGCAAAATGCAACACTTAACAGAGGCAGCATTGTTCACACTAGACAGAGCAACGATTCCCCCATACTTAAGGAGGGCAAGCACAGTCTATACGATAGCATAATTTGCCTGTCCCAAAGCAAGCGCACGTAACCCACGGGAGCCCCAAAATGGTGAGTAAGCATAGGGTCAAGGGGCACTGATTCTTTCATGGCTGTACTGTCCTCTGGGTTTCTGTGCCTTGGGGAAAGCCAACAGCTGCAGGGGGCCCCTATACTGAACACTGTCGCCACATTTTCCACAGGAGTTTGTCCTGGAAGATATCTCGCTGCTGAGGGTGACCTGAGAAGCAAGGGAGGGTATTCTACTACAATGCGGCTTCCGCCCTGGCCCATATGCAGCTTGCTTGTGTGCAGCAATGGTCCCCCCAACCCTCATGGCACAGTGGCGTGGACATGTTAGCCTGACTGGGACAAGGATCACAGTGGCTCTCCCACGAAACCCGCGCAAGCGCATTGCCCAAGTTCTGGGTGAGACCTTTGAAGAGATCACTGAGGTCGATTACTGCGATGTGAGAGAGCACAACAATGCCCTATTCCGCATCTAGGCATGCATGCAGCCCTAACTCTCCTCGCCACAAGAGCCCGCACCAAATAACTTCCTTCCCAAAATAAAAGCCGCTTACCGGGAACCTTCTCTGGTGTTTGTCCTTCCCCAAGCACCAGCCGCCGCGACTGGCTACCTTCCTCCTGGCTTGAGAACAGCTCCTGGCTGCATGCATCCAACAATGCCAGGGTGTCTTCCTCCTCCTCAGCACCCTCACTATGGTGACCAGAGAGCAAGTGTGAAAAATCGGGACGGGGGTGGGGGTAATAGGAGCCTATATAGGAAAAAGCCCCAAATATCGGGACTGTCCCTATAAAATCGGGACATCTGGTCACCCTAACCCTCACTCCCGCTTTGCTCCTCCTGCCTTGTTGTACTGGGCTCTGAAGTGTCCATGGTGGTACTCAGAGTGGAGTTGGGGTCACTCCCAAGTATCGAGTCCAGCTCTTTGTAAAAACGGCAGGTCGCAGGGACAGCACCAGAGCAGCTGTTTGCCTCGCGGGCTTTGCAGTAGGCATTCTGCAGCTCCTTCACTTTAACCCTGCACTGCAGAGCGTCCCCGTCATGGCCCCTTTCCATCATGTCCCTTGATATCTGCCCGAAGGTATCGTAATTCCTACGGCTGGAGCACAGCTGGGACTGGACAGCTTCCTCCCCCCAAACACTGATGAGGTCCAGCACCTCGCCATTGCTGCATACTGGGGATCACCTGGCGCGTGGAGGCATGGCCACCTGGAAAGATTCACTGAGAGCACTCCACACCTGGCTGAGCAAACAGGAAGGGGATTTTCAAAATTCCCAGAGAATTTAAAGGGTGGGTCTGACGGTTGGTCACCTGAGGGCAGGGCAGTAGAGTTCAAACTGATGACCAGAGTGGCTAGAATAGGCATTGTGGGACACTTCTGGAGGTCCGATCAGAGCACATTAACAGACCAGGGCATCCACACTCGCCAAGGTGGAGTACCAGGAGCGCTCTAGCCATGGAGTCAGAGAGCTCTACGTGCCTTGCCAGTGTGGCCAGGTCGTGAGTTAGAGCACGCTGGACTGCTTTAATGCGCTCTAACTCGCAAGTGTAGCCATGCCCTGAGAAGCTAAATGATATCTTTGCACCAGTCTTCACCTCTGAGGATGTTGAGGAGATGCCTACTGCACACCTGTTCTCTTTCTGGTGACAAAGATGAGGGGTGCTCTCAGCTATAGGCGCCAACTTCTAGTTTTCCTTGGGGGGGGGGCACCACCCCCACTCCACCCCAAGGCTCCACCCCTACCTTCCCCCTCCCCCAAGGCCCCTCATTGAACTGGCAAAATAAAAAAAAAATATAGAATATAAACTTTGAGCACAAATTGAAATGTTCATGGTAGTTTGATGAAAAATGAATTGACAGAAAATTATAAGTTAAAAAATCACCAATTTTTGCAGTTTTTCACTGGATTGTCTCACTTTTCTTTGTACCCCTTGTGACAAGGTCCTCCTCTATCTTGGTGGGTCCTGCGCTTATTGGCAGATTTTCTTGCCTCAGAGATTCACCATGTGGGTTGGGGAACAGCCCAGAGACCTTCCTCTCTGGAAGAACCCACAGTCCAGGTCAATTGGAAGGTCTTGGGGGAACCCGGGCCCACCCTCTACTCCGGGTTCCAGCCCAGGGCCCTGTGGACTGCAGCTGTCTATAGTGCCTCCTGTAACAGCTGCATGACAGCTACAACTCCCTGAGCTACGTCCCCATGGCTCCTCCAAACACCTTCCTTATTCTCACCACAGGACCTTCCTCCTGGTGTCTGATAACGCTTGTGCTCCTCAGTCTTCCAGCAGCACACCCTCTCACTCTCAGCTCCTTTCGCCTCTTGCTCCCAGCTCCTCACACTCTCACCACAAACTGAAATGAGCTCCTTTTAAAACCCAGGTGCCCTGATTAGCCTGCCTTAATTGATTCTAACAGCTTCTTCTTAATTGGCTCCAGGTGTCCTAATTAGCCTGCCTGCCTTAACTGGTTCTAGCAGGTTCCTGATTACTCTAGTGCAGCCCCTGCTCTGGTCACTCAGAGAACAGAAAACTACTCATCCAGTGACCAGTATATTTGCCCTCTACCAGACTCCTATACCCCACTGGTCTGGGTCTGTCACACCCTTTTGCAAGAGATCTAAACCATTCCGAAGGTCTGTCCTTACCCATATTATTGCTCTTATGTGCTCATTGCTTGAATATCAGTTATATGTAGGTAATATTTGTCTACAGAGGATTTTGTAACTTCTGAACTACAGCTAAACATTTTGTGCCAAGTTAAACCCACTGAAATTGATGACAAATCTGTGCTACCTCATCAAATATCCCTTTATTCTAGGGAAAAGTTGGGAAAGAGGACACCTCTTTTAACTGCTGTTTGAATTTGCCTGCACTTTATTACTTTTGCCTACTTTATTGGCAGTGGTTTTCAGACTGGGGTATGTGTACTTCTTGCAGTACATGAGCTGTTGTCAGGGGGTATGTAAAAAAAATCCTGTAATGGTGGACAGTGCATTTTATTTAGTAAGTCTTGGTAATCTAATCATTACCCTGTCTCAGACGGGGGTATGAAGTACACTACATTATTTGGAAAGCAGTATGCAGCCTAAAAAGTTTGAAAACCACTGGGCTAAAGCCATGAACCCACACATAGACAGGAGTCAGGGAAGAGCTGCTGAATATTCTTTCTCAGACCCCATTTTTAAAATACTTCAGCTGAGCACTTATGCAGGATCACTTCAGGCCCAGAACCCACATCTCGAAGCAGGGGCACTGGAATGGGGGGGCCAGAAGGCCATGGCCCTCCCAGGCCCATCCACTTTTCAGCAGGGCCCCTCCTCTTTCCCCTGAGGCCCCACCCCCCGACCAGGCCGGCAGCTGGAGCCCGGCTGGGGAGCCTGGGCAACTGTGGGGTGCCACGGACCCTCCACTTGTCTGGGGTTAGGGGGTCGAAAGCAGCCTCCAGCCTGTGTCCCTGCCGCCCAGGGCCTACCCCTCTCCAACCCCCCCGCTGCCCAGGGCAGGAGAGTTTGCGGCTCCCCACACCTACCCAGGACTCTTACCTGGACCCGGCTCTGGCTGGGGGGCCGCAGCCCGGCCATGGTAAGAGCCACGCCATGGATCCTCCACCTGCCCTGGCCTGGGGGACTGCTCCCAGCCTCCCCATCCCGGGCAGGTGGAGGGTCCACGGCGCCGCTCCCCACCGCTGCCCACGTGGCTCTTACCATGGGTCCAGGTATGAGCTGTAAGCAGCTCTGGGGAGTCGCAAACTCTCCTGCCTTGGATGTGGGGCGGGGACACGGGCCAGGAGCTGCTCTTGATCCCCCCATCTCAGGCAGGTGGAGAGTCTGCGGCTCCTGGCCTGTTCCAACTTCCAGCTTGGCTGGGGGGTGGGGCCTCACACGGAAGAGGAGGGGCGGGAGCCCCTGGCCCCTGGATCCCCCACTTTTGGGCAGGCTCTGCCGCCCTTGTCTCTAACTTGACAAATTCCAGTCTTAGCCATTACACCACTCTGCCTCTCAGAGTGACTAACCAATTTTGGTTATTTTATATCTACCCATTTTGCTTCTATTAACCCATTGGGGGCAGCATGTGTGTTGTGTCCGCCTGTATGCCCAGTTCACAGAGGATGTGATGTGACCACAGCAGTGTTACAGCAGAATAGCTTCCCAAATGCAAGGAATGTGTGACATATAATTGATCTGTGTGACATATAACTGATCTGTTGATATAATTGATATGAAAGCTTGTAAGGTAAAATTTGATGAAGTTGAGGTACCTATTGCTTTTTTGGCAGCTGTTGGAGATGGAAGGTGAAAACTTATGGAAAATTGGAGTGCATTATTGACAGTGTTGTAGGCACTGTGAAGGTGGAAAGTAATGCACAGGTTTTTCATCATAATTTGTTATTTCTGGGCTTTGAAGGTGTTGGGTGGATGGGATGTGACCTGGTGAATACTGACTGTCACTAAATGTAGTTTCTGCTGGCTATTTATTATGATTTATGTTGAGAGAAGGTGTGCCACTGCCACCCTTGGAGGCTTGTGACAGAGTGGGGTATAACAGAATCACATTGTGCTGGCTGTGGAAGAGATTGCTCTGAGGCTGTACTAGTATGGACTTGCACAAGGGAAAGCTATTATGTGGCCTTCTAGACAGCTGCCCTGCCCAGGAAAGGTGTGATACCTCACTGAAGGATCAAGAGAGCTGTCAAGATTGCAATCTGGGGCCATCAGCTTTCAGTGACTCTGAACTAATGGCCTATCTCCATGAAACAGTGGTCTTTCTGCAAGAGGCCTGGAGGGATAGGAGTCAATCATGGATCTTTAGACTGCGAGTTGGTGCCCACGGCACAGAGAGGGGGCCCTAGTTAAGGGTATGTCTACTCTGCCTCTCAGTTTGGACTATGGGGGTGTGAATAGCAGCATGTACCAAAGCGCTGTGCTGTAAATCACTCCTATGACTGCTGCAGGCATGAACTAATAGTTTCCTAATTTGCATTAATGTAAGCTTGTTTGAAGAGGACTATGTTACTGCAAACTAAGAACCTTTTAGTTCATGCCTGCAATGTTCACATGGGGGAGTTACAGTGCAGCACTTTGGTGCCACTACTGTTCACACTCCCCATAGTCTGAACTGTGGTGCATTGTAGACAAGCTCTACTGAGAGTGGGTTCTGCTCTGTGCAGGGGGCCAACCATTGCCATACATCAGAAGGACTTGCAGGAGAGAGAGAGGGGGCAGGACGAACTCTGTCCAGCATGAAATGCTGATGAAATCGGACTCACAAAAAGGGTGAGCTCAGACCAGGAAAGGGTGCATCTCAGGGCTTTTATTGTTTTCAAATATCTGTAACTCTCAAGTGCTCTAAGATAATGTCAATGTGGTTGTGGGGGCTGAGAAATTCCTCTTCTAAACTTGTTTTCTTGCCTCAGAGTCCCCAAAGGGGTGAAACAAGAAGCCCAGTGAAACTCTGAGGGAGTGTGTCTGGGTTACTGGTGTGGAAGCCTGAGATGTCTGAGGCTATGTCTACACTACTGCGGCAAGTTGACCTACGCTACACAACTCCAGCTACGTGAATAACATAGCTGGAGTCGATGTACCTTAGGTCGAGTTACCGTAGGTTCTACACCGCGGGGGGTCAACGGGAGAGCTTCTCCCGTCGACTTACTGTACTCTTCTCATCGGGGTAGAGTTCAGGGGTCGACTGGAGAGTGATCTGCTGTCGATTTGGCGGGTCTTCACTAGACCCGCTAAATCGACCGCTGGCGGATCGATCTCAGAGTGTTGATCCTGGCTGTAGTGTAGACATAGCCTCAGACACGGGTTTTAGGGTCTAGGGTGGCTGGAGGCAGTGTTCCACATCCAAAGGAAGGGCATCAGACAAGAGGCCTGAGCCTGGGAGTGTGCCCTTCAGTCCCAGAGCTAAAACAGTGACAAGACTGTACCCAGACCCATTTGGCTTGGAAGCATGTAGGACCTAGTGACTGGGTCTGCTCAGAACAGACTGGTGATCATACAGTGGGTTACTGGGCCACTTTGTAACAAGGCTTACTTGATCAGTTGAGATTCTGTAGCAAGGTACTTTCCTCTCTGAGTCTAAACTCTGTTTATTGTTGTTTATTATTTGGATTATAGTAGCACCTAGGGGTCCCAACTGAGATCAGAGCCCCAGTATGGCAGGTACTAGTCCTTGCCCTGGAGAGTATGTGATCTGAATAGAAAAGATAGAGAAAAGGTGAGAGGGAAACAGAATGACTGAGAGGTGAAATGACTTGCTCAAGGTCACACAAGAGGTCAGTGGTAGGGATAGGAATACAATTCAGGATTCCCGATTTCCCAATTCAGTGCCCTATATGCTTGTCCATGCTGTTTCCCAAGATGATGGATGTCCGTAGTGTTCCATTTAGTGTTCATGATCTATAACCTTTTCCGCAATCTCAGAGTAGTGTCATGCCTAGGGGCCTGATTCTCCTTTCAGATAAGTGTATGGTGTAATTGCATTGATTTCAGTAGAATTATTTTTGATTTCTAGCTGAGATCAGACTCAAGCTCTGTGTGTTTTGCGGTTAAGCTATAGTAGTTAGATGGACTTTCGTTAGTATTGGAACTAGTCCTACTATGTGCATACATATATTGCTTATGTACTCTATATGATTTGCATACTGGAGGCCAAATCCTGAGGTCTTACTGAGCTCTTAGTCAAACTTCTACTGACTTCCTCACAGCAAAGAATTGATATTAAGCTCTTATATATTAAGCTCTTATATCTGCAGAACTGAAACATTTTATTTACAAAGGGGGTAAATAAATCGCTGTCCCCACTTTCCAAATAGGGAGACCAAGGCAAAGAGAGGTGAAGTGACTTGCCCAGAGTCACACAACAGGTCAGTGGCACAACCAGGGAGAAAACCAGGTCTCCTGACTCTTAGTCCTGTAGTGGTCCCTCGCTCTCCAGTGGGGAGGGAGGCCACTCTGCCTGGTTGTAGGGGTGGTAGTCTTCGTCCTTAGGCTGCCCCGGCAGGGTCCGTCTAACAAAAGCAACCACACAATAGTCCGGGCTCCTGTCCCCACCCTTGGCTGGGGCACACCAATGTAGTCTTTAGCCCTCAGCCCACTGAGCTGGGGCTTTCACCAATTAACAGTCTGAGGCCCCTGCCCTCGGGCGGGGCCAGACTAGTAGCAAGCTATTGCCTACACCTCCAGGTCAAGGCAGCCAGCAAATATACACAGTCTGTAGCCTTAACCCTTTGGGTGGGGCAGAGCACGGAGCAGGCTGTAGCCAAAGCTTGGGGCTCAGGCAGCCAGCAAACACACATAGTCTCGGGGTTCAGGTAAGGTGAGCACCAACACAGTCTCATGGGCTGCAAAAGGGGTTGAGCACCCCCACCAGGCAGTCTAGGTGCTCACAGGGGTGTTTAGGGAGCACAGGCCTCCTGCCTAAGGTGGGGAGTCAGCCACAGATCGAGGTACGTGATCATTCCCCTCTATTCGACGTTGGTGAGGCCTCATCTGGAGTACTGTGTCCAGTTTTGGGCCCCACACTACAAGAAGGATGTGGAAAAATTGGAAAGAGTCCAACGAAGGGCAACAAAAATGATTAGGGGGCTGAAGCACATGACTTATGAGGAGAGGCTAAGGGAACTGGGATTGTTTAGTCTGCAGAAGAGAAGAATGAGGAGGGATTTGATAGCTGCTTTCAACTACCTGAAAGGGGGTTCCAAAGAGGATGGATCTAGACTGTTCTCAGTGGTACCAGACGACAGAACAAGGAGTAATGGTCTCAAGTTGCAGTGGGGAAGGTTTAGGTTGGATATTAGGAAAAACTTTTTCACTAGGAGGGTGGTGAAGCACTGGAATGGATTACCTAGGGAGGTGGTGGAATCTCCTTCCTTAGAGGTTTTTAAGGTCAGGCTTGACAAAGCCCTGGCTGGGATTCATAGATTCATAGACTCAAGGACTGGAAGGGACCTCAGGAGGTCATCGAGTCCAGTCCCCTGCCCTCATGGCAGGACCAATACTGTCTAGACCATCTCTGATGGACATTTATCTAACCTACTCTTAAATATCTCCAGAGATGGAGATTCCACAACCTCCCTAGGCAGTTTATTCCAATGTTTAACCACCCTGACAGTTAGGAACTTTTTCCTAATGTCCAACCTAAACCTCCCTTCCTGCAGTTTAAGCCCATTGCTTCTTGTTCTATCCTTAGAGGCTAAGATGAACAAGTTTTCTCCCACCTCCTTATGACACCCTTTTAGATACCTGAAAACTGCTATCATGTCCCCTCTCAGTCTTCTCTTTTCCAAACTAAACAAACCCAATTCTTTCAGCCTTCCTTCATAGGTCATGTTCTCTAACCTTTAATCATTCTTGTTGCTCTTCTCTGGACCCTTTCCAATTTCTCCACATCTTTCTTGAAATGCGGTGCCCAGAACGGGACACAATACTCCAGCTGAGGCCTAACCAGCGCAGAGTAGAGCGGAAGAATGACTTCTCGTGTCTTGCTCACAACACACCTGTTAATGCATCCCAGAATCACGTTTGCTTTTTTTTGCAACAGCATCACACTGTTGACCCATATTTAGGTTGTGGTCCACTATAACCGCTAGATCCCTTTCTGCCATACTCCTTCCTAGACAGTCTCTTCCCATTCTGTATGTGTGAAACTGATTGTTCCTTCCTAAGTGGAGCACTTTGTATTTGTCTTTATTACACTTCATCCTGTTTACCTCAGACCATTTCTCCAATTTGTCCAGATCGTTTTGAATTTTGACCCTATCCTCCAAAGCAGTTGCAATCCCTCCCAGTTTGGTATCATCTGCAAATTTAATAAGCGTACTTTCTATGCCAATATCTAAGTCGTTGATGAAGATATTGAACAGAGCCGGTCCCAAAACAGACCCCTGCGGAACCCCACTCGTTATACCTTTCCAGCAGGATTGGGAACCATTAATAACAACTCTCTGAGTACAGTTATCCAGCCAGTTATGCACCCACCTTATAGTAGCCCCATCTAAATTGTATTTGCCTAGTTTATCGATAAGAATATCATGCAAGACCGTATCAAATGCCTTACTAAAATCTACATACACCACATCCACCGCTTTTCCCTTATCCACAAGACTCGTTATCCTATCAAAGAAAGCTATCAGATTAGTTTGACATGATTTGTTCTTTACAAATCCATGCTGGCTATTCTCTATCACCTTGCCACCTTCCAAGTGTTTGCAGATGATTTCCTTAATTACTTGCTCCATTATCTTCCCTGGCATGGAAGTTAAACTAACTGGTCTGTAGTTTCCTGGGTTGTTTTTATTTCCCTTTTTGTAGATGGGCACTATGTTTGCCCTTTTCCAGTCTTCTGGAATCTCTCCTGTCTCCCATGATTTTCCGAAGATAATAGCTAGAGGCTCAGATACCTCCTCTGTTAGCTCCTTGAGTATTCTAGGATGCATTCCATCAGGCCCTGGTGACTTGCAGGCATCTAACTTTTCTAAGATGCCTGCAAGTCACCAGGGCCTGATGGAATGCATGATGGATGAGTTAGTTGGTCCTGCTTTGAGCAGGGGGTTGGACTAGATGACCTCCTGAGGTCCCTTCCAACCCTGATATTCTATGATTCTATGATTCACCCCGGGGATTGGGGTGGCAGGGGGACGCGGGCCCACCGTATTCTACCTTGTCCCAGCCCAGGGCCCTAGCAGTGGCAGAGAGGTCTGCCCCTGGGTCGGTGGGGATCCAGCCGCAACACGCCAACCTAGAAGCGGTAAGCCCTGTAGCCAGCTAGTTGTTGGCTGCCCCTGGGCTACTTCCTACCTTGGTACCTCAGGTATCCACCAGTCCTCGGGCTCCTCTGCGTAGACAGCCAACGGTAGTCCTGGTAACTCCTCATCTGGGTCCATGTCCTCCAGGAGCAGGGATTGGCAGAGCATAGGTTCAGCTCCTGGGCGCCACAGCGGGGCAGAGGCGTCCGTCTCCTCTGCTGGCTCCCACTCAACTGAGCTGCAGGACCCTCCCTTTATACATCCTGTCCTGCCCGGGTACTTCCAGTGAGGGGGGTGGGGCAGATTTGGTTCCGCCCACCAAGGGGAGTGTAGTGGTTCCTCGCTCTCCAGTCTGGAGGGAGGCCACTCTGCCTCACTACAGGCCCATTTTTACTTCAGTGAGAATGTACCCAAGATAGGGCTTAGTAAACCCCTGATTCTTTTCTCACTTACACCTATTTGAATCAGGAATTTTCTGGTGTGTGTAAAACTGATGTGAGATCAGAAGCAGGTGTTGATTAAGAATCCCAGGATTCAACCATATGGTTTTTTTTGTAAAGACGTAGGATTTGTCACACTAGATCAGAACAGTAGTCTGTCAAGTCCAGCAGTGTGCCTCCAGCAGTGGCCATCACCTGATGCTGTAGAGAAGTAACAATCCCCCATAGTATAGCCAGGCAACTGTGCAGTTCTTTACAATCCTTCAGAAATCAGTTTATATCCTGAGGCATGAGATTTGATCTCATTTTAGCATGCATAACTACAAATGTTATTATTAGAGAGAGGCCCAAACGAAAACCTGGATCAGACCTCCCTTGAACTTTGGGATAGTTCAGATTCATATTTGGATGAATTCATAAATTTAGATCAGGCTAGTGTATTGATCATACACGTATCCTGGTCTTTTTCAAAATCCAACCATAGTATTTGACTTAATGGGGTAAATTCACATCTGGAGTTACACCAGGAAAGAATATGGTCCATTGTGTGTGTGTGTGGCGGGTTACTATTATATTTATTATCTTGATACCTTTTATTATAATAAAATTGTTATGTTGTCATTTTCACACCTTTTTATAGCTGACTTATTATAAGATTTACATTATTTTTTGTGTGCATTCTTCCTAAAACTGGCAATTATGTGGATAACCAGTATTTCAATTTTGGGTGTTTCACTAAAGTGTTAGTATTGATTACCAAAACTAGTGACATTTCTTTGAAAAGAGATAAAGAAAGAAGAAAGACCTTCTATTTTGTTACCTTTGAAATCAAACCTGATCACATTAACCATTATTTTTATTTGTATGTATTGCTTGTTATATCACCTTCATCGCATTCGATAACTGGAGTAAAGCAAATTGATTTCTCTTGTTCCTGCCGTGAGGTGGCTCATAATGAAAGGTAGGTGACTCAGCTAATTTGCACAGTGGCACAAGGTTCAGAATGAGTTGCTTAAATGTAACAACACATTTCTTTCTTTCTATTTTTTCATTAACACGAAGAACTGTTATTTAGGCAATGGGAAGAAAATATTGTATTTCCCTACAATCCAGCCATTACTGTAGAAATACTCAAAGGCCTGTCCTGCTTCTTCTTTCTTATATACCCCATGAATTCCCACTGCCACTGCTTTTTCTTTGTATTTAGGGAATTTTACTGTTTTCCTTCTGTTTAGAAATTTTGCATCTCAGAAATAGATACAATTTAGCCAAATAAGAGAGATCAAAATAGGGGTTTTAAATTATAATTGACTGTTCATTTTCATTTGTTTTCTAACTCTGGAACTTGAATTTCTCTTTCTCTTCCATTTATTACACCAATCTCTAACATATCCTCCATCACTATGCCGCAGACATAAGCTGACAGTAAAAACACAATAAAAGAATTTATATAAGATATGTGACATGATCATTGTTATTAACTGACACTTTGGCCCAAATATTCAAATGTGTACACTCTGGTAATGCTTGGTGAACATACACAAATCAAGATATGTGTGCGTACAACTCCCTGACTTTCACAGATGAATAGGATGTGGCATTAGCACAAGAGAAATATAGGTTTATATATCTAAGCAATTCACATGTTTTAGTCATATTTTTATTATAAAGCATATGCTTCTCATCAACTGATCAGCCTTTAGGATCCACTAATATTTTGACACATCCTAAAATTGCTAAGAACATTTTCTTTGGGACTTTGGTAGGATTCCCTCATTTATTATTTTGTCCTCCTAGCCAAGATTATTGTGTCGTGATGTTATATTGTCACTTCATAACACAAACATCCATTGTGATGGTGCATTACAACAAAATATCAGGAGGTAATGACATTGCAAGAGCTCTGAAAATATTCAGAACTATTTCAATTTATGTACAGTTCTTTTGGTTTCAAGGTATCCTCATCAAAAAGGGGACTGTTCCACAAAAATCACAGGTAGGAGGTTGTATTTTAAGAGTATGTCTGTCTGTAATACATTTTTTAAATGCTTTAATGCTAACTGCAGAAATCTTTAATCCTTAATTAATACATGCCATCAAGAACAACTCTTGGATGCCAGAATCACTCAGCTTTATTTTATGCTTCTTCACCCATACTACTCATGAGAAGATAATTTTACCGTATAAGAATTCCCCTGATGTCTTCTTTTAATTTATATTGTGTAAATTCTGTATATTAAGATTTGTCCAAAGTATTACTAGCATGTCAAGTTGTAGTCTTCTTACTTTGCAAAATCCAGTTATGCTAGCAATAGGAGTTGATATGAAAAGTTCTTTGAATTTGATCCTTTGGTTGATTACAATATATAAAGTCAATGTTTAGAATTTGGATGGATCACACACAAATTCTTAGCGAGAGTACAATGCAAACTGATGACTGCATATGGGATCATTATTATCTTCCATATAGGGTGTCAATAAAAAGGAAGGGTGATATAGATAAAGAAATCCAATGCATGCCTGTTAAGGCTGAATGTCCAGAAAAATAGTGATTTGATGTAAATGACTTGCTACCCTATCTTGCATACTTGGTTAATATAAATTTCCTTGTTTACATAAGTGACAGAAAGTAACTAAGTTATAACACAAAGTGCACTATCTATCTATCCTCAGTTCTTCTGATATCATTCTCTCCAGGTCAATCATTAGTACTATGTGATTTTTTTCCTTGAAAGAAAAGACGTCCACAAAAAATCCACAAACCCCAAAGAGACAGCCAATGTTACAGGGGGACGTTAGTCCCATCCCCTATTACACCTGGATATCTTTTGTGTGGGAACTGTGGCTTGTGTAAAATGGAACGAAGTTGGATAAAAATGTGACATGTTAATTAAGTAAATACATAAAATACAGTAAATGCTGTCTGGTTAGCAGGAGCGCCGTCAGCTTTTTTGCCGCCCTAGGTGGCAGAAGGTCCCACCCCCGAAATACCACCCTCAACAGAGGCGGCGGAAGGTCCCGCCCCTGAAATGCCGCTGACGACCGGGGCGGCTGAAGATCCGGCTGCCACGGTCGCCGCCCCCCAAATGTTAGCGCCCTAGGCGACCACCTAGGTCGCCTAATGGGTTGCACTGGCCCTGCTGGTTAGATCTAAACCCAAGACATTTTGTTGCATGTGTGGACAGGCAGTTAAGAATATCATGGGGCTTTTGACCCCTCTGGTCAAGATTTCCTGGCCAAATCCCAAACTGGATAATTTTGCCCTAGCACTTAAAAATCTGATTGCAGTTGTAGTCACCTTTTCCCTCCACATTCCTTTTATATGACCTGTCTTGCTGTGGGGTAAACTAAAGAACTCTTTTTCCTTTAATCACCCCACCTAGCACTTCTTCCTGTACCCCACTGCTGTTGCTTATATTTACTGAGCTGCAGTGAACTATTCCCACCACCAAAATGTGGGAATCTCCATGCTCCCTGCCTGCTTCAGGCATATGGCTCTTTCCTGATGCAGGGTCCTTGTTGTTGCTGCTCTCTCCATATTCTTTTTTCTCTGTTTATCTGAGCCTACTGTCCATTGGGCTGCTAAGCAACAGCCTGTCCATGAAAACAGGAGATTCAAACAACTGCTCAGGATCCCAGGAGAGGGTGCCAAAATCAGGTGCCCAGTGGAGAAAGTAGACTATATAATATAAAGTCAAATCAGTACATTAGGGATGTGGTAAAGAGTGAAAATCCCAGCACCCAATTCTAGACAGCTATGTATCTGATGGGTTTCCTCACCATTATGAGTGAATGAGCCAAACAACCACCGTCTGAGGGTAAGGAGCCTCAGTGTAGATGAAAATGAATTAACAATAATAAAAAGAGCAATGAGAGGCAGAGAAAAGGAAAATACATTGATAAAGCACAGTTTAGAAAATCAGCATTGTAGCAAATTGCCTTTGATTTGTTGGATAGATGCCATATCTTTTCTTTACATGTTGTTTTTGGATAAAACTCCCATTGACTTCAGTGAGAGCAGAATTAGACTAGTGCTGAGCACCTTTGGAAATTTAATACCTATATCTTTTACATTTCTTCCAGTATGTAGTAAGTAATTTAAAAGCGGTAGTATATAAGTAGTTTCAAAATATTTAATCAAGTAAGCATGGAAATACCTTAAAAAAAAGACCTGTGTAGCATGGTATAGCCACTTACTATGGCCTGAGACTGGTTACTAGCCCTGGAACTAGAAACTTGTGGTTTAGCGGAAAGGGCATCTCACAGCAGAGTGAGAATCTATGTCTAATATTAAATTTGGGGGGAAATATCTTTTTAGAAGCTATTGGTCTAAAAAGTTGCCAATTGAATTAATTGAAAAACTCTCAATTGGCTATTGGTTCAGATATTATAGCTCCTGTTTGCACCAGCGTCTACTAATGCAGATTCGTGAGCTCATGTGGGTTCCTATTGGCCTGAAAGGGACTTCCAGTGGTATCAGGGATTCATGCTAGTGTAGAATCTTGACTTGTTGCTCCAACTTTCAGTTGCACAAAAATAAATTAAGTTAAATATATTGCTGTATTTTCAATGGTGGTTGGGGTTGGGAGAATGGGGTGAGCCAGAGTCTGTGGGAATTTATTACAACCATCAATAAGACCATTCCCGTAGTGAAGGAAAAGATCAAGAGGAGTTAAAGTGTGTCTCTACAATTGATTCAATCATTTTATATTTTATGTGATTTGTCAAGTTCGTTTTTGGTGACTGTATTTCAAAATTGCCTTAATTTTAAAATAGGCTGTTTCAATTTTTGCTGTCAAAGCTCATGGAAGAATCAGGGCCTAAGTTTGTATAAAGGAAAATGGTATCTGAAAGCAGTGTAAAGGAATCTACTGAATGTCATTTCACAGTTTTTCTTTACAAATTTCCAGGAAAACCTACGTAAGTCTAATACAGAATGCTACCTGCAAAACTGAAACCTAGCATTCTTGTTTAATTTAAAATTATGCTTTTGTAGTCAGAGTGGCTCCAAATAATAAATATAGATTGGCTTTTGAGTTGTACTCAGCAAGACATTTCCTCTTACTTGATGACTGTGTTCACTTCAATTAGCAACAGTCCGAACTTTTTTTGGCACTAGGCAGTTGCCCATTTTAGTTGATTGATTGATTATGTTTTCATGATCACAAAACTCTAGACATTATTTGTAAAACATAGCAATAATATTTTTTCATTTGTTTTCAATTAAACTTCAACTATACTCTAATCCTTACGAAATAAACACACTAGTATTATTTTATCTTTAAGTATAGCCTTCTGCTAGTTGCTCTTGCAATTTGGATTTACAAGGAGATGGATAAATTTCTACATACAATTGTCATCTTGTGTGTCTGTCCCTGACAATCTACAAGAAGCACAAGTAGATATAGTCAAGGATTAGTAACAACTCCCATGCTACCATTCTAAAGAATGATTCATTGTGTTAATTGTTTTGGAAGCAAGAATCTAGATCTAATTTCCAGAAAATGAGTCTGATATGCATCCGAGTTAGAAATGTCCAGCCATACTAACAGCTTCTCAAACTCATGGGGAGCCAGGAGAGGGATACTTAATGCACAAATCTCTTTGATACAGGAAGACACAAAATGGTTTTCTTGTGATCCATTCCCAACAAGACTGACTCCAGTTCATTTGTTTCATTGTGTGGCTCTATATAGAGGATGCAAATTTTCTAGTGCTGAGGCATTGCCACATCATAATCTAATATTTTGAGAGTTTTTTTTATTTAAAATGTTCTTGATTTTGTTTATTGTGTAATCAGGAGTCCATTAAATGCTTTTTAAAAGTAGATCTGTCCATTTTAAATCTATGGGTACTTCTTCCTCCATGAACAATTTATGTTTTGTAATTATCTATATTGTATTGTTTATTCACTTAAATTATCCTTACTTCACCCTGACTTTTTAAAAGGCCACCTGCCTGAAAGTTTATTTTTCTATTCACTGCATTTTTATAAAGCAGCTTTTTACATAACTGACTCTGTCTTAATCTAGAGAACCTCAACAGATCCATATGAGTAGTGAATTTAGATTGGGTGATCTGAGTTATAACTTCATTCTGAGTGTGCTAAAAGATTCAAGACAGTGAGAATCAAATTCAAGCCAAGGATAACTCGCCACCTACAAGAGAATTGAAAACTTTGGAATTATGCTGTAAGGTCCTCTAAAATGTATATAGTAGAGTATCTAAGTATGTTGTGAAGAGTAAATTAAACCCTGACTGGCAGATCATCAAAGGGAGCTGTCCAAGGTAGTTGGCTACAATAGGCCATTGTGAAGAGAACTTATCATACACAGAAACTGATTTTGATTTTTTGCATCCGAAGTTGCTCCATGGGAGTGAATGGAATTACATGGGCATTAAATCAGTGTAAATGAGAGTAAAATCAGACCCTTCAATTTATAAACTATGCATACAAATAATAATTCTGGGTCACACAAATCTGCATATCAATAAAAAAGAATATTGGTCCTGTTGTTGGTAGAAGCTACAATGTACAACGTATGTATAGTCAATCAGATACAGTATTGAGAAATACCTCTACTGTATCGCTTTTCAGTTTTCATGGAATAAGTAGATAGTAAACATAATGATTAGTCATAATGACTTATATGAGGTTTCTGGATATGGCCATGTGTCTAATATGACAGACATTACATACTACTCTTTAAAATGATCCAGTGCCTACCACAAATAGTGAGGTTGTTTGCTTTTTGAAGCATGATATGTATTGGTGCTATGTGCCAGCTTACTAACTAATAGGTGAGAAAGGGAGATATGGCTCTTTTGTCCAAACAGAAGCGTTGAATGCATTGCTTTTCTCTTATTTCTGAGGTGTGCGATCAAGTTCTAAAGACCATCTGCTTGGGTGCTCTAGCATTTCTCTTCCTCAGCCTGCCTAATATAGCTAAGGTGTATAGGGTGACCAGATGTCCCAATTTTATAGGGACAGTCCCGATTTTTGGGTCATTTTCTCCTATTACCCCCACCGCATGTCCCGATTTTTCACATTTGCTGTCTGGTCACCCTAAAGTACAACAGTGCCCTGGGATAACTTAGAACTCTGCCAACAAGCTACATTTTTATAATTTTGTTCCTGTTTTCTTTTCTGTCATCTTAGCAGTAGGTGAATAGATAGCTATGTGTTTGCCTTTTGTAAATTCTTCTAACTTAGTCACTCTTTCCTGGAGGCACCTCTCCCCACTGACTATAGAAGAGTCCTTCAACTTTTGCTGCACCTAGTGTGCGGTACTGCAGCAATGCTATATAAATTCTGTTGCAGACATTCCCAAACTTGCATCAGTCTAGTAAGAGCCAGCTTGCTTCCAAACTTTCCAGCCAAATGAAAAATTCCAGCACTCATCTTTGCCCATATTGAAATTGTCAGTTTGCTGAGAGCAAATAACTGGACTAATCTTTCTTTTGAATAAAGAACCTCAAAGGCTATCCTCAAACAGTCAGTTGTAACTTCTTCCCCACACCATTGGATAGGTTACAGTAAAATTACTATATTGTATACGGCGGTGCAGTTGAGAAAAAAAATTATGAATAAGTTTTAAGTGGATAATTCTGTGGAATTGTAATAAATAGTAACAAAAATTGTAGCTAATTTTTTTTCATAGAAGTCTTTGTGGATTCCCAGAATATCTGATTTTTGAGTGCATTCTTTTGGCTGAAATTAAAGTCATAAGGTGAAAGTGTAAATAAACATTCTAGATTAACTGCCACACTATGGCTATGGGAGAGTCCTAGTAAACACATCACCAAAAGATCTTGTTCTCTGACACTGAGCTTCAGGGGGTTATGGTAGCATTTGTGAGTCTCCCTGGTGGAAAAAGAGGCTGTGGTTTGCATTGGTAATGTCAGGCAGGTCATGAAGATTTTTACAGTAGACAGAATTGGCAAAATAATGTTTGGCCCTAAGCAGTGATGATGAGATAAATTCTGCTGAAGTCCAGAAATATATTGGACATTATTATTTTGTAGGGATCAAATGATGATAATTCCAGAAACTCATGCATTTTACAAGACCCTCTGCGGTGCAAATAGTAAAAACTAATGTTCTACTACTAATAATAAACTACAAATGTTAAGGACATCTTGCATCCAGGAAGTCATTATCCCAGTGCCACTTATTTGTTTTTTACCTTTTTGCTCAGAACAATGGTAGTGGACCTCTGATGTCACCAAATCTGGCCAGCTATATGCTCCACTCCCTGTTTGGTGTGCTATTCTGTGTTTGGAACTTGGTGTACAGTTACGTGCAGCACAAGATCAAGTCCAAAGTTACTGATGGGGTATCGGAGGAGGATGACTACAAGTTTCCACTATTCAGGCAGAATTAACAAGCTATTCGTCTTACTAAAGTCTTCTTAATTTTATTTAATTTTTTCTTTGTTATATAGTGGAGAAAAAGGTAAAGGAAGGGTAGAATGACTGGATTAAAATTGATTTTTTGGAGGGATGACAGTGTGGGGAATGGAATACAGTGCCAGTTTTCCCTGGGCTGCATCAGTATAATGTCTTCTGAAAAACACTGAAACAGTTCCACCTGTTTAGTAAGGTTATGCAACTAACTGTTGTGACTCAACAGCTATATTTTACAGAGCTTAATTTGGCAAATTTAAAATTTACGTATGTTCCATTGGCCTAGATATTCTTATGGTGGCCCTCACTGCAACTGATCAATATGAGCTGAGACTGAATATTTTCATTTTTTCTGTGAGAATCAAGACTTCAAAGACTAGTGGAATCTCAGAATGAAGCCCCCGCAAAATGGAACAGATGCATAGGTACTTGAACCTCTCTGATTGTAGCAGGCCTCTTCTCCAGGTGCAGAAAGAAAACAACAACAACAATAAAAATACAAACAGAAATGTTAAGACACTGTTCTGAAGATTTTTTTTAACTACTTGAGAAAAATCTGCCACACTACACTAAGATACTTAGAGACCAATTTTCAAACTTTGCTATGGCTTCATTGCTGAGGTCTGGAATCTTCTTGATCAAAGGCAAATGTACAGATTGTAATCTTCTGCTCAGTGATCACTCAAAGTTTTTGTTGTTGTTATTTGTTTTAGCCAAAGTGTTCTATCTGAGGGGTAGTCGTTTTGGGAGCAGGTAATTTTCCTGATCATCTTAACTAAAACACTACCTAAATTTCAATCTGTAAATGACTTTGACCTTAATTATGTGGCCTGGTTGGAGAAATGAAGGCTAATAAACCAAGTTACATACACTAGTTATATTTCTTTTCCCTGTTAATAACAATTAGTAATCTATGCTCTTTTCCTCATCTTTGGTATTAACCTTAAACAGTTCTCAAAAATGTTTTTGAGAAACAAAATATTATTTAGAGAGAAAAGAGCAATTTGTGGTTGTATATTTTGTTCATAGAAAAATGAGTCATGATATAGTAAGTGGACATTACTTGTCAACCTTAGACTATGCCTTATGTTAGTTTTTAAAGTGTTTCTTCCTTCAATAAAGTTTCTTACATATAGTAATAGCTTTTTGAAAATTGATAGTCTTCTATCACTTTCTGGATTTAATAGTGCATGTTAGAGTATGGAGTAGGTAGGCACAATCACACTAGAAGGAAAATGGATCAATTAAACCCAAATTTCTTACTTAAAAGTTACATTCTTCTTGTGTCTTCATCATACAAAACGGATGTGCTGATGGAAAATGTGAATTTTAGTTATGGAAATAGATATAATAAATAATAATTTAAAACTTTGGCTATTAGATTACAGCATACAATTACCAAACATTTAATTGTCTAAAATTAAAATAAGTACTGTTAGTTTTATCCTTCAGGTAATAATTAACTCTTAACAAAAAGTAAATGCTTAGAATGTGCCAAGTTAGAAAATTAATTCTCACCGTGACAGAAGGTTGAGTATTTTTGCAAGCAGGAGTGAACTTCATATTCCAGTCTTTATTGCCTTGTACAAATAATATGTTGGAAGCAGACTAGATATTGTATACTATTTCAGTAAAATTTAGACTTGCCCATATTATCAGCAATATTCACAGTTGGTTCATAGCAGAATGCAAGCCATGCTTGTCTGTGAATAAATATCATTCTGACTGTGCAGGATGATAATTGCTCTGCCTGCACTTCTTTTGGCACCTACTGATCTCTGCTAAATGGTTGGGTAAAGCACATTTTTGTACGAATGTCAAGCACTTCTGATACTCTTTTATATTTAGTTTGAAGAAAATTCATGCTAAGCTGAGTGCCATTGCTGTCAATATCTTTATTAATTTCCTGAAATGACAAATATAGTAGGTTTCCCCTTTTGTGTAGGAGACCTATTTTAAGCAGGGTTTCTTCTTTCTTTTTTGAAATGACACAGACTGCTATGTATTGGGATATCAGGTAACTGACTTCAAATGGAAGACAAATTCAGTAAAGTGAAAATGATTGTGATAGTTCTCTAATTTCCCCCACAGTGTATGTAAAACTGACTTTTAAAGTGTTTAGTGGATAATGGATCATGTAAGGTCAGTGCTAGCCATAGCTGTTATGGCTATTATTTTCTCTTTTCATGGGAGGGTGCTCAGCAAAATGAGATTGTCACACTCTTTTTTGTGAGAGGACAGCGACAGACAGTTAAAAGCCTCTTCATGTAAGGATGTTATTTCATAAAGACACCAGCACTGGATTATCCCCTTCACTTTAAACTTCTGCCAGCTTGTACAAAGAGATAAAACAAAATAGCCCCAGTCCCAGGGGTGGAGAAGTGCTGGCCAGATCTGCCCACGTCCACAGCTTTCATTTTGATTAGTCACATGTGAGGAAAATTCACTTAGGCTGAGAGGTAAATTTAATACCAGTTATGCCCATGCTGTTCATATCACAACCATTTTCACATGATGCCACTTAATTCCCTAAGAAGCAGAAAGGTAAATCGGTGGCTGGCCAGCTAAGGTGTCATAATGCATTAGGACCAGGGCTCGCTGCAGGGGATAATGGTTCTGATTGCTGTTGACTCATGTCTCCACCAACTGCCTCATGTAAAATAAGTGACATTTAAAAGGCATCAAGATGTGAGAAGAGGTTAAAAAAAAAGAAGAAGAAGGAGAAGAAAAAGCACAGTACTAAACTTGCCACCTGAACGTAAAGTCCCTTTTTCACCCTAAGTGGTATAAAATGATAACTCAACATGCCATGGGTGACCTGCACTAAGCTTTTAACTTCCTGTCTTGTGTTTTTAGAGAAAATCTGTAAAATTGCTTCTGGGAACTGCTCCAACATATTTTCATTTTTTTTTTTTTTTTTTTTTTTACTTTTATTCTTTTGCCCTGAGATATCAGCCTATTCATCTTTTAAAAAGCTTAAGGCTGAATCAAGTTGGGCAGTGGTATACAACAAGAGGCAGCCTCGTCTCTGAAGGCCCATTTAAGTCTATTTTTATAAAGAGAATCAAATTCCAGTTTACAGTAAGCATATGCTTCAGTTGACATCTGTTTCTAAGACTTGGATGCTTTGTTTGCATAACAGGCACCAATAAATGGCCTTGTTTTAAGTCTGCTCACTCAGTTGTATTTGGGTTGTTCAGCTGGGGATTTGAGTTGCAGCTGATCCCCTACCGTTCATAGCAGATAGGAAAGGGAAAAAAATCGGAGAAACCCAGTGCTATTTATTAATGCAGATTTTAACATTCTCAATGAACCACTTACAGAGCGCTAGATGACAACCAAATCCTTGTTTGCTCAGGCAGACAAGAGGCGTATGCTTCAAAGTATTGAATTAAAGATTATAAAAGTTTTTGATATAATGTTTTCTTTTATGCCATTGGTCTGTTATTCAACTAAAAATATTCAGACTTGGGAAGAGCCTGTAAATGTTATACACTGAATGGATCATATGTGTAACAAATTTATTTACTCTGGCAACACATAAATATATAGTATAATAATAATTGATATTTTATATTGCTAGATTTAAATCTCCATAAGAATTTTACAATTCTGTCATCAAAATAATAAATAACAATAATAGTTATTGTTTCTTTATATAGGGTCATAAACATGACTGGTGTTTTACGTATACATAAGGCATGGTCCCTGCCCTGATGATGTTACAATCTAAAGTATATTAAGAGCACAGCTTATCTCCAGCTATTCCATTCTTAAGAAACAGGTGTGACATTTTTTCCTGGGAAGGTGATGAAAGAAAACTGATCGAAATGGATGCAAATGTATATGTTGCTTCCGCAACTTGTAAAATGCAGGCACTGTTGATTCAGAAGTTACATTTTGCTATAGCTGTAGTACATTTCCCTATCATCTATAATATAAAGTACATTTCAAGCAAACAAAAAGAAATACCTTCAAACCAAAAAGAAACCTATACAGAGGACAAAGCTATATTAGTCGTGGCACAACTGCTCATAACATCGTTTTTATGCATAGTACGGTACCTGTAGTGTGTTTATAGCAGTAATGTGAACACTCATTCTCTTTAGCATGCCGAACTTTTTTACCCCTCTAAATTATTGTATATATCTCTGTAATAGTTTACAGAATGTGCAACATTTTTCAAGTGGATTTACTTATCAACTTTTTCTAGTGGTACCAACAGCAGTAGTATGAAATGTATCTACTCCATTTACTCTTATCCAATGCACCTACTTTCTTTTTTCCCTTTAATTTTTATATATGGTAAAAATTTCATTGAAGAGAGATTTTAGATGACAGGGCTGTAATTTTAAACCCAATAGAAGAGGTGTAAGCAATTTGAGCTTAGCTGAAGCATAATCTTAGGTTGTCAAGAAGAAACCCATTCTCCCTATGCTAATCAATCAGTATATCAACCGACCAATCATCTCCTCAGCTTAGCATATATCCTAAGGTTTGATATATCTATTAACTGCCCATCATGTAGCTGGTCTCTGGATGATGAGATTCCCCCTATCTTGGCATTTGGAGGCAGACAACTGAGCTATCACAGCCGCGGATAAATACCAAAGTAGAGATTTCAGTTCTGTTCCTGAGAGCAAAGACAATCCAGGAATATAGAACCGATTCTCAGAAGAGAATACATAGAAAATTATTACATTTTCAACACTATGTTGTGTGTGACAATTGTATATATTCATGATTTTTTCCAAAACAAAACCAGGAAATTACTCTTTTGTGACTGAAACTCTGGCAGAATAAAATAAGTGCTGGAATTTGTTGTCAACTGCTAATTACAATAGAGATGACACACAAACAAATGATTGAATAAATAAAAATAAGGACTTCCCCCTATTATTAGTGTACTGACACCTTATTGACAAAGGAGAACTATATGAAAACACACTGGCAAAATACATTTAATCCTGAAAAAAGAGCATTCATTTTAGAAGATTGCACACCTACCGCTCCATTTTAAAAGTCACAAGCTCAAATCTCATTTAGAGAAAAATAATATAGCTATTGCATGAGCTGTCTGCTAATATGTGAGCTTGACATACAAGTTCAAGTGTTTCAAGAAATGTCTGAGTGAGAAGATCTGTAGAAACAGAGAACTTTTTGGCTTTGCGGTTACTGAAAGTCAGAGCATACCTCAAAGAATGAAGTGGCCTAAATTAGATATTGAAGCAGATTCTACCCAGAGGCCATAAGCACCACGGAACTGAACATATACAGTGAAATCCTCATACTTAGACCACAATATTAAAAAGACACTGGGCCAGATTCAACCATTGTATAAGCAGGGCAATTCTGTTGAAGTCAGTGGAGTTGTGCCCACTTTCATCAGGATTCAATTTGATCCACTAACTTCAGGGCCTTCTCTTTGGTAGGCATTCATGGTGTTAATTAACCTGTTGTTTTGTACGTCTAACATTTTTAACTAAAATATTAGAACTGATATTATTTGTATCAAGAGAAAATCTTGTTATTTATCCTTCGCTGAATTAAATCGCTACCATTTTATAGTTGTTTGTTTTATATGATTGTTGATGGGAGGAGGGGTTGCTGTTAGGTGGTTTTTTTCCCCCTAAACAAAAAATTAGGACAAAATGAAGAGCAGCATAAGTCAATAGAGTACATTGTGGTTTTTTCACAGAGACTAGGCAAAGTACATTATTCTTGATTTAGGACACTTCTTCATCCCAGCATGAAAGAGTTGGCATTTATGCAACCCAGATCTTTTTCAGCTGAAAACTGGTAGCCCTGTGAGGTTTGGCGCAGTTTTGTTGCTCTTTTGCATCAGCTTTGACTTGGTAAATAATGATATGGCCAACTGAGTCAAAATTGCAAATGTTATTGCAGTTAAGTGAGAGATATGAAACAAATCTTTGAAAAGCATTTCTTAATTTTTGAAGCCTCTCTAGAAGCCAAATTCTGCTCCCATTGTCTTCATACTTCCCACCAAATGCACTTAAAATAATTCTAACAGTGATTTCAGTGGGAAGCATACACATGCGTTTGAGGGCACAATTTGCTCCTAAGTGGCATTGTCAGTGTAATACTGCTTTAATGAAGGCTACTTTGTCTCTCAAAAACACATTAATAAATGAATATTTCAAATATTGTACTAGATCCTCAGCTTGTGTATACTGATGATGCTGAGTTACACCAGCTGAAGATCTGGCCCATTGTATTTAGTGCTCATGAAAAGTGCCAGGGTGATAGCTATAGAGATTGAAGTCTATTAATTCTCAAAACAGGCACATCCGGGGCAACTGCAGTGCAAGCTCCCTCGCGCTGCCCCACGAATGCAGGTCTTCATGCTTATTTAACCCTGGCTCTTTGGCAGAAGACTATTAAAAATGCTTTCACTCACTGAACGTGTCAGTGTTATTTTTCTTCTAATACTTCCAGTCTGGATTCCGATCTCACGCAGATCAATGTCAATACACGGCTGGGAATATTAGGAAGTGATTCATCCCTGTGCAGAGGTTCCACCAAGGAACGCTGCACCACTTAAATCCCATGTTAAGGGTGTCAGTGGGACTTAAATGGTATTAAAGCTTTCCAGGGGTCCTATGCAGTCTAGTGAAAATGGTGTGGCTTTTAGCGAATGGCACAACATAGCATTGATTGCAGATGTAATTAGAAGGGAGAAAAGGTTGATTAAATATGGGGATCTGAATATTCCATGTGGAACACAGGGCACAGCCACCTCTGCCAGAGCATAAGGCCCCAAATACAGTGGAATTCCATTGCGCCAGGGGCTGGTTATCGAGAGGCTGCATAAGGAAACTCTACCCTTATGAACACTGTGGCTATCTCCAACAGCAACACAGATTGGGAAAGGCAGGGGCCAAACAAGTGGGTGATCTGTGTGGTGATCTATGTGGTGGGCATCGACTGGCTGATAAACCCTTCATCGTGAAACACAGCACAGTGAAACACAGAAGTCATTAGAATGCAAGGGCTGTGGTATTTGTATGGATTAATTAAAAAAAAACCCAGATATTATAAGCACTCATCTGAAGCTGTGGATGCTTCTTCCAAAACATAAAATTAACCAAAAAAAAAAAAAAAGGAGGGGGGCAAACACCTACACACAATATCAAACTACTTAGCTTGAGTGTTAGCACCTCCACAGTCATAAATAGATCCATCCCCCAAACTTTACTGTCCCAAATTAATAAACAACCCCATCCTTTTCAAATGCCCAAGAAAAAAAAGTAATAATACGGTATTAGTAACCAAGGTTTGGATCTGTGATTGCTCTACAGATTTTGAGGATTCTCTTCCCCTCTGCTAATGTTACACACCTGTGCCAAGCCTGTCTCCTGATACACATTGATTTCAGCTATACATAGCAAAATAAGAATATTGGAATTGACTAGGAACGGATACAAGCCTACAGCTGAGATAAATATGATTTATCCATAAGATATTGTGAATGCCTAGGAAGCACTCTTAGAAAATCCTCTTTTGTTTATAGAACTTTCTGCATGGGAAGCAAATACATATGCATATACTCAGAATTCATGACTACATGTTTAAATGGAAAAGCTATCAGTTCAGCTATCATAGAATATTTTCTCTTTACACTTCTCAAAATGAGTGCTCATTTAAATCAGATATTATGAAAACCCAATGGCTAATCCTAAATTCAGGTATACTACCACTCTAGCTAGGCAGATTGCTACTTGATCATACTAAGATGCTCCCTTATCCATTATTGGATCTGAAAAAGAGGAGGATTAAGAATTATCTGACTTCTCAGTTAATGTGCAAATCATCTAAAAGCTCAGCTTAGGAAGGTCTTAGAATGCTATACAGCACTAAAATAATAATGTCTTAGAATTTTTAAAAGCTTAAATATACACTATCACATTTTAGAGTTAGTGTTATTGGAAAATAGAGTTTTGTGGTTTATATGCAAGATATCCTTTTATCATCTCGGTGTGTTTTTATAATTATATCTGAAAGTCCTGTAATTCTATTTTTAATTACCATTTTGTACTGCAATTCAAAGTTGTCACTTGGACAAACTCACTTTGCTGAAACTTAGTATCTAAATGTAATACTTTCAATTGTGCAATGCAGACTAGAATGTTTGCAGTTTTTAGTTTTCCATAATATTAATATCTGACATTTCCCTTTACCTTTGTATATGTTGAAAAAATTATACTGAAAAGGTTGAAATACTTTTTTTCCCCATGTTCTGAAGAGAGGGGAGAGAATATGAACCAGAAGACATGCTCTTAATGTTCCATCTTTGCATTTTTAGGCTAGCACTGCAGTTTGCTTTTGCAACATTCATTTTATCATTTCCATCATTCAGATATGTATACTTGCCTTTCAAAATCCGTGAAAAGTATTTAAAAAGAAAACAGAAATTGTTAGTATTTCAAAACCCTATTATAATAAATTTTCAAATATGTCAGACACATCTTTGTTAAAATTAAACCAAGGATTGGTTTTGAGCGAATAGCCCTATATCCTTACAGATGCTGTGGATGGATGCATCTAAGCTGCTTATTATATTGATGGGTTTTGCTGCTCTGCAGCAAATGAAAACAGGCAGCTGCTTCCTCCATCAAAGCAAAAAGCAGCCTGAGTTTTTATTAAACGAGTGTTCATTTCTTCTATTGCCAAAATTCTTACACAAAACAAAAGAGCAGTTTTAGCACATTATTGCTTAACTAGACATGAACAACTGACAGCAAGTGATAAGCCTGTCTGCTTTTCACAACTGGTAATCATTTTTGGAATAGATGTTTTAATATAGTTGAATATAAAATTTTGTAATTTACATCTACAATGGTACGTAAATTTATAGATCCAGTTTGTTGCAGGAGAGTGAAGGCTATAATCACAAAAGGCTTGTTCCAGTGTTGTTTAATTTTTAATGACTATTTGAAAACTGGGTAAAGAAAACTAAATCAAATTCATTCATTTGAAAAAAGGTGTTAAAGACAATCATACAAGTAGGTTTGTACAGTTTGAGGATTTTACATATAGCTGTACATTTACAGCTTTTACTTGTTACTGTATTTCCACATCAGTTCCACACAGCCTCTTAAGTTTGTGCTATAAAAGAAATTTGCAGATTGCAGACCATCATGTTTCCCTCCTAGTCATGAATAATAATGAGGATGAAAGTGAGAGATACAGCGCTGAGGCCATTTTGCCCAGGCTGAAGATCTCAGCCAGTGCTTATACATATTTTTCAATGATCTGAATATCATAAATTCCATTGTAGATTGAGAGAAAGGCAAGGGTTTGTATAAAACATATGTGAAGAGGAAAAAGTGGGGAGATGTGTACCTTTTTATAGCCTCAATTTCTCTAGTATTCTTTTACCTTTTGAAACTCACTTGTGGCAGTTCCTGCTGTGGGAAGGGGAATCTTGTCCCTCTGGTGTAGGCACAAATTGCTCCTCTTCACAGGACTTAAAGGAGGAGGTGGGTGAGAGTGGACAGAATTGACATGTAGAAAAGTTCAGGTGCAAGCTGATACTGGTAAATACTATTGAACACATTTGTTAAAAAAAAAACTCACACAGTATATTTATCACCCAGCCCATTTAACAAGTGTACTTAGTCTAAAACTTTTAAAACTGGGCATTTAATGTTAGACACCTGGGATCAGATTTTCAAAAGAGCTCAACCCTCAGTAGCTACCCTTTTGAAAATCTGGCCCCCGTTGTGAGTGTTGAGGCCTTGTGAAAATTTGCCTCCTACTTCCATATTTAAATACCCTAATGAAAGTGACCCCTCCTTCAGAGATGCCAAGCACCCACAGCTCCCATTAACTTTCACTGTAGTCTAAATGTGGATGTAAGTGCCTGAATTTAGGCCCCCAGGTTTGAAAATTATGAATTAAAACATTGTAAACATTGACAAAACAACAACAGATGTTTAATCATTCCCTTCTCTACATTCCTGCCTACTTCATTTTACTATGCTGATTAGACTCCTGTGTTTGGGCTAGCATAAAAGGGATTTTGTATGATAAACTTTCTTTTGCTGACTCTAAAATTTTATGATATCTGAAAACTATTCATACCAGTAGTAACTTGTTATATCTATTTGTCCTTTTTCAGATACAGTCCACTGAAAGTGGGTACCTAGGCATCATGGATTAATGCACTAACCTTTCACTTACATTCCACTTTTGTGTGATATATGACCTAATTAGTGAAAATGAAGACTTTTGATCCTATCGTTGATCTTAGTACACATTTTTGGTGACATAAAAAAATTAGAGAAGGGCTCAAGCTGTGATATTTGGGCAATGTTTAGAGTTTGATCACACTCTGTCTATTTTGTGTTTAGCTCTCACCATGCTGTTCATTCCCCACTTTCAGACTTTTTTTTCATTTGTAAGTGAATTTAGTGCTCAGTACTGAGGGACTGATAGCATTGGCTAAGGCCAGGCATAGGGCTAAGAGGCATTCTGCAATTTTCTCCATACAACTCTGCCATTATATCTCAATCTTGACCTGCACTATCAGTTCTTCTCCAGTCCTAGATCTCTCTTAAGCATACTATACACAGTCTCTCGTGCTAAATTGTGAGGTGGTGATGCACACAAAAGGAGATTGGAATGAGATCATCAAACTCATTTTCTATTGTGACCTATTGTAAACTAGGAGATGAATGTAAGGCAGGGTCTCTGGAGTTGAAAACAAAGAGTTAAACTTTTCATACCTTAAAAGTACAACTGTAAATATGTTACAATAAGAGTAAAAGGACACAGTTGTAAATTACCTAGAATATAAGCATACTAGTAATATAAGCATAACTAGTAACTGGCAGACATGTTTGTTTTTCTATATTTTTCTGCAGTTGAGGATAAAATGTATCTTGTAGCTGTTGTAAACCTAGGAATTACAGTGCATCTTCTTCCTTTTTGTGAATTTAGTGCACTTGAAAGGTACTGGATTGACAGCCCTGGAAACTGAAACCTTTTATCCACAGAATAGGTACAGCACAGGCAGTAATAAAGTTTCCCCGCGTTGCCCCAGCAATATGCCTGAAACCTGATCTCTAGGGGTGAAAGAGTAGTTAATTCTCTGTGGCTCAATTCAATCCTTGGTACCTCAGCTGAGATTACCAATACAGTTGCCAGTTAGTACCAATGACTTTGGTAATTTTTATTGTGATACAGATACCTGTTCACTATGGACTGGACTGAGATTGTTTGGTGTAGCTGGGAGGTGGCACAGAGTTGCTACAGTGACCCTATACCTCCCAAGGATTCCCCCTGTGCAGGGAGACGTCCCAGCTAGCTGAATCAGCTGGGTTTATGACTCTTCTGTGCCAGTGGAGCAGCGCAAAGAGGCATATTGGCTCCTTCTGTACAGATGTATATGTAAATATACTGGATATTGTATACTGAAAGTATTCTAACAATATGCTACTTTTTTGGAGAAGCTTTGTAACAGTTTTCAGTCTGTGAGTTTTCAAATGTGTGACACTAGTCTTTAACATAAGTTGTTAAGAACCAAATAAGGGACAAGTAAAAATAGTGGATGAAGGATCTTTAAAAAGTGTTGGATAATTCCTTTCAACTGAAAGTTTTCTGTAATCTCCCGTTCATGGTTCGTCATTTTTCATGCCAATAACTGACTGTAATAGAGTAGGAACAACAGTAGGTTTGATTTTACCTGAAATGATGATGTCCCTCACAATGAGATTGAGTTGCAAGTATTCCTTCCAGGCCTGCTTTAAATTCCTATTAGGCCACATACCACTAAGGCTGCTAAAAGAGCTGCTGTGCTGAAACAGAAGGAATTGAAGGCACCATTTCAGGGCACTGACTCTGCCATGGGTACTGTGGCAAAGTCAACTCCATTTGAGCATCCTCAGGGTAGCATGACTTCTTTAGCTGCTCTTTCTCTATAGGGCAGGAAGGATTTTTGTTGTCATTTAAGCACAGAACTATGAATCAGGAAATGTGGGCTTTATTCCTGGCTTTGCCATAGACTTATTGTGTGACCTCCTTGAGCAAGTCACCTAATCTCTGTGCCTCAATACTCCATCTGTAAAACAGGGATAATAGTACTCATGACTTCAAGGGATTCTTGTGAGCCTAAGTCCAGTAATGTTGGCGAGGTGCTCTGATACGATGGTATGGCAATGAGTGCTAGAGAAATATGTACAAATAAAATAAACATCACGTCCTTCACCACCCCTCCCATCTAGTAATTAAGGTGCTCACATGCCAGTACAGTCATAATGAGCATTGTGTAGATACCTAGAGCCAGTAGTTCTGGCAGTGTAGTGCACCTCTTCTGGCAATCACTGCAAAAGAATCAGGGTGGAGTGGAGCAATGGACTACTTTGCATCAGCAAGCCAAAGGAAGTTGCAGTGTGCATAAAGGCAGCACAGCAGCTGTATTCCTGGGAATTCTGGGAGGCTTTGTGCTGAGGCACAGTCCCTCTCCTAAATCTCAATGAGTACTGTACAGCTACACATGCACAAACACACCTTGACATGAAGGGGAGCTGTAAAGTCCAATAGAGCCATTGCCTATTTTTTCCTGCACAACTGTTCTGATGTGAAGAGGTGCAGTTATTCTCGTACATGCAAAGGTGTAAGTTTGTAAACAAGCATTTGCAAGTGTAAAAGCAGTAGTAATTGCACATCCAAATAGGTGCCCATCCAATTTTATGCATGTAAAATCAGAGGCATCTTTTTGTTAATTGTACCCAGAAGTCTTTACAGTATTTTTGCATGAAACAAAACCCATATGCACATGTATGTGTATGTTTGTATAGCAGGAAGTAATAGATAATATTTTTGTCTCTGAAGAATTAGTGCTATATGCTAACTACTGTGGATTTTGACATTGTATTATAACAGAACTGAGCATTTATTTTCTTTTTAAACAGAAACTATACTATTTTATAGTTTGACTATGTTACAAATGTAGGTCGCAATGTTGAAAAATGTAGGTCAGGATGAAAGAGTAGAAGGCAGAGTGCAAACTCCTCCACCTGGATGTTTAAGCTTATCCCTTTTCTAAAAGCAGTCAAAGAGGCTTACTTACCTGTTCAGGCAAGAGAAGCTTTTCCTTTTACTAAAATTAACAAAGGTATTCTTGCTGCTGGCTTAGTTGGTAGCACAGTGTGCTTCCACACTTGAGACCTGGGTTCGTGAGAGACCTTCTGACTCTTGCTTCTTTAGCTGGCGGTATCTTGGATCATTATGGAGGTGATACTTTCCCCTAAGGGGGACGAGAGAGGTGCAGTGTGTGTTGCTAGCAGCTGGTTATAGAATGGCACTTTTGTTTCAGAAAATGCTGTTTCCTTTCTCCCAGTGATGGGGTAAGTGGTGTATAAGCAGCTGCTGCCACGAGGAAGTAGGTATTAACACAGTGTGGTGGCAGGGTGAAGGAACTGGTGTCCAATAGTAAAAGATTTGGTGAATACTTTGACTTCAGTCAGGATGTCTTTTCAATCAAAGCCACATCAAAGTGAGAAGCATTTGATTTTGGACAATGGGCGACAAGCTCAGACACTCAGGGCCCTCTGCTACAAAAACAAGTATTTTTAAGAGTCATTTAGACTCAAAGTTTGCTATAAACAGTTTTTTTTAATGTGGATTGTAGAGTATTACAAATGGTCTTGAATTAACCACTTATTCACTAAACACCAGAAACCACTGTTGTTGCTTAAGTACACCCCTATCAGCTGCAAACTGAAACATTCTTATATTATTCACTTAAATACTTAAATAGTTATTATATTCAATGTAAAATCTGTCATTTTAACATATTTCAATGCTCAAAAAAAAAAAAGAGAAAATCCTCTAGCTTCCTTAGTGATCATATTGCTGAGAAATGGGTAATTGTGTATGAATATGTGATTTTAACCCTGGTGTATATAAGAAAAATAACAGATTTTCAGACACCATGTAAATCTAAATTACAGTGAACTGTACAAATAATAATGTTCCTTCAATGCTTTTGGTAGGTATGTGAACCAACACTAATTAAAATATTAAATTTTACATATCTGATCTTTTTTTATTCAGAAATGGCTTACAAACTGTATATATACAATGCAAAGCAAGAGTAGCCAGCTGTGGGAAACTGAGGGTAGCAATTGAATGGACTGGAACGCTCTTGAGGACGGCAGTCAGGCTGCACAGTGATTTAGAGAAGGGGAAGTGTTGGCCAAGAACACCATGGGGCAAAAATCCATTCTTATAAAATGAGTTATGACATCTTTTATGACTCTGAAGAGCTGAAAGGATTTTTCAAAATATATGATCTGAAAGATCCACATACATAGTAAGTTTTATACTCAATTTATTTGTCTGGATCCTTCAGTAGGATGGAAGGACTAAGGCCTTGTCTACACTGCGCTGTTATGAGGACTACAGGAGGTGTGAATTGCAGAGCACACCAAAGAGTTGTTCTCTAACTGTCCTGTATGGATGCTGCAGGCATGAACTAAAAAGTACCTAGTTCATGTTATGGTAGTTCTCTTTCAAGCAGGGTTACATTAACGTGACCTAGATACCTTTCCATTCATGCCAGCAGCGTACACACAGGGCAGTTAGAGTGCAACTCTTTGGCATGCTTTGTAATTCACACCCCACAGTCTACACTGTGGTACTGTGTAGACAAGCTCTGAGTTTACCCTGCCAGAATCTGTTTTAACATACTAGATAATGTGTATATGTACCACTGCCTTCTACTGGATAGAATATCAAACTTATTCAGATATGTATGTGATTGTGTGTCTCTGTTGACTGCAGTGCATCAAGGATATGAACCTCAATGTTAATATAGCTAATGAAGAGTTTCCTATAGCTAAGAAACACTGTAAGTTAGCACCATCTTGTAGGTTTCCCATTGTGGGTTTATGTCTGATCTTGGTTGTCTATTGATCTTGTAAGTTGCAAAGGGCATGGACTGTGCCTTCCTTTGTGTCCTATATGTCACTGAGTCCATTGTTTTGGTGCTTAAGAAATAATAGATAATAATAATTAATAACCCATGTTGTGGGGACCTTGGTTTTTTTTATTAGAAGGTTCAGAATTCAATTGCTATTAATGACCAAAAGTTCATACACGCTGTGCAAAATACCTGAAAATGTTGAAGTCTACATAGCTATGGAATCATTATAATTGGCATTTGATGGTTGGTTCTGAAATCTTCTTTTTCCCGTATCTGAGGTTTACTGCTTTGCCTGGCCTGGGAGTATATAATGGACTGTCTAATGAAAATGTGTATCGCTGCATTCTGCTGATTGGAACTGGCCCACATGGGACATATAAGGCCTATTACTACAACAACTAATGAAATGTGTGGAATATGATGACCCTATAGTATCTGTAGCCACAGAATTATTACAATGTGGTAACAGCTGGTTATTTCAAACTATTAAGACATTTGCTGGGGAGAATTACTGGGAGTCTCTAAGGGCGATATTACTCATGTTTCCTTCTTCAGGTCATTTCCTAGTTTCAGGGAACTTTGAAATGAGGAAATAGAAAAAGTTTATGCACTGTTGAAAAAATCACAAGTTGCTATTTGTTGAATAACCTTTTTACTGTCTCTAAGAATTGAGTGGGTGTTTTTGTTGTGAGTGGAACCCTTTTCTGGAAGTCATATCCAAAAATAGGAACTTTGGGTCTTTCTACCTTTCTACCTTTTTAATTTCAGGCGGACTATTTTCCAGTGCCACCCCACCTCTTTGCTTATGGGAGCTTTGAATTATACACTTTCACTGTAGTCCCATGAGATTGCAGTGTCACTTTTAGGGCCTGTGGGAGTGCACAAAACGTAGGCATAAACTTCCTCTTCCCGTTCACCTCCCCAGCAGATAAGAGTATATGATCTATGAAGTTCTTAGTTCCGAACAGGCATAGTTTGCTTCTGAAGCCAGGTCACTCTCATGGAAAGCTAGTAGGCCAGCCCAAGCTGTGACTTACGAATTGATATATAGGAGTGTTTTTTCACTACCAATAATAATGGAGGAAAAAACACACAAATATAACTTTGCCACAGAGTCACTGCACGTTTCATAACTGAATATAATTCAATTGAAAAAGTTAGAAGTTATTCTCTATTCTTTTTTGGATGTATAAATGGGAGTAGTGAATAGAAATTTGGAAATGATTTTACCTCCGTATATGGCTTTGGTGAGACCAATACTGAAATATTGCATCCACTTGTGGTCTTCATGCCTTAAAAAGGAAATTGCAAAATGGAGGGGGTGCAGAAAAGAGCCACAAAAATAATTCAAGGACTGGATAAAATGCTTTACAATGAGAGACTTGAAGAGCTCAATCTGTTTAGTTTATGAAATAGAAGATTGAAAGGTGACTTGAGAACAGTGTATAAGTACCTTCATGGGGAGGAAATACAAGGTACTAAAGGACTCTTTAATGCAGAAAGGCATACCGAGAATCAGTGGCTGGAAGCTGAAGCCAGACAAACTCAGATTAGAAATTAGATATACACTTTGAACAGAGAGAATGATTAATCACTGAAGCAGACTATCAGGGAAATGGTGGATTCTTCATCTTTTGATGTCTTCATATCAAGTTGGGATGCCTTTCTGGAAGAGATGCTTTAGTCAAACAAGTTATTGGCTCAATACAGGAGGAATTGGATGAAATTGAATGGCCTGTGATATACAGGAGGCCAGACAATGATCTTATGGTCCCTTCTGGTCTTAAACTCTATGAATGTATTAATTTGTTGCCTACCAATAGTTACTGAGGCTGAAAATGTCAAATATATGGTATAAAATTGATGTTTCTTAGAATTTGATTTTATTTAATGTTGATGCTGGTGCCTAATTTTTAAACAAGTAGACAGCTATGGATTAGCCTTGCCGATGTTCATATAAAGTCTGTTGCTGGGTATCTTAGGCTTTGTTTACACTGGAACTTTGTTGGTAAAACTTCTGTCGTTCAAGAGTGTTAAAAAAACACATGCCGAACGACAAAAGTTTTACCGACGAAAAGCGCCAGGGTGACAGCGCTTTGTCGGCAGGAGCGCTCTCCTGCTGACAAACCTACTGCCGCTCGTTGCGGGTGGATGTTTTTTGTTGGCAGGAGAGCTCTCTCCTGCTGACAAACAGCAGCTACACTGCACGCATTTTAGCGGCACGGCTATAGCAGCACAGCTGTGTCGCTAAAAGGTGGGTAGTGTAGACAAAGCCTTAGAAGCATTGCTATTGTAAGTTTTGTTCTTTTTTTTATTCTCTGATACTGTGGCACATTTTAAAAATAAAATAAAATAAATCCAGTAAAAGTTTGGTTTGGTACAGATCTAAAAAACAGCTATTAAATATTAATGACACCTTTCAGAAGAAAAAATATCTATTCTAAAAAAGGAAATATCTTTATGTTTTATAGGTATCTGGCCTTCTGAAGAGGTGCTAGCTTTCTACTGCCTCAAGCAAAATCAAATGTTCAGGTACACAGAATTGAACATAAAAGATGCTTTCCAATCCATTGGTTTTATTGTATTTACCTGGTAAAGATTGCTATGATTTAAATCTTCAGATTAAATTTAAAAAGTTCAAGGTGAAAGCATGTTGCTTGTAACAAAGAATTTTGAGCTGCCTTTGGGTATTAATATTGCACAGCAAGCTTTTTGTTATATGTCAAAGACTTTTGATTTCCACTCAAGGCGTTTTATTCCACTTTGATTTTTGGGAAACAAAAGTGAAGCTCCGATCGATCATTACTGATTGTGAAGGTCAGGAAAAATAAAAGACACTCTTTAAATGGATTTCTGTTGGGAAAGCAAGCAAAGTATTATCTGATAAAGTACATCATATTCATATTATGTAGTGATGTACGTGTACCCCGTTTCTGTGTCATTCTGCATTTTATGTATTTATTTTTTCCATATTTATATAACATGCCTATCAAACACTTGCTAGCCACTCTTACAGTAATAAAAAATAAATCAAGCCCTACATTCTTTCCACTCTTCTGGGGACGTAGAAGGCCCTGTGCTCAGCGGAATCCCTGCAGTTCCATTGTACAGGAGCAATGGTGTAGGGTTTGGGTTGTAGGTGGAGTCCATCTGTACACAAGCTCCCTACACAGTTGTGAACAACTGTTCTTTGAGGGTCAGGTGGAGACAGGCAGGAGCAAAGCTAATGGATTTATCACTGCTTATATTCACCAATCATTGACCCTGGCCTTCATAAGGCAGTGCAAGACCCGAGGAGGTTACTTCAGCCTTGATAGTACAGTAGCAGCAACAGAGCTTCTCCATTCTGTTCCCCAGCCTGGCATAAAGACTTCCTCTGTCACTTGCCCCACAGAGTCACTTTTCCCCAATGCCTGGTTCAGCCAGCTACTTGTCCTGTCGGTTGCTTGTTACTGATCCATGTTGCACACAAGGTACTACGATGGGTGTGCGCTATGGATCACTGTATTCCATTTTTTAAAAATCTGCCTCTATAAAAGTCCCTAAGTCTGGGTGTAGTACTCAGAGCTGCTGAGCAATCAAAACGTCCATTAAAGCCAATGGCAGTTTCACCTAGTCATCTCTTGTCAGGATCAGGCCTTCTGTGCAGTAAACTCAAAGCTGATAGGTTTTCCATATAGGTTTTAATTTTCATTTTATAAAAATCACCGAATCTATATTTACTTCACTGACTGGTTCCAAAAGAACTGTTAATCCTCATCATGCATGTTTGAATAAGCGCTCTTATATATATATATAAGACTATATATGTAAATACATATAATATGCATTTACATTATTGGTTCAATAATACCCTTTTTTAAAATTCATTGGGTACATACTGGATTGTAATTGCTGTAAAGGATAATAACTATTAAATGCAAAATGTGGATTGTACGTTTTTTCATTAAACACTACCTGTTTAAAACCCTAAACCTAAAGAAAAAAACTGTGAGAAAATAATCTTATAAGATTAAAATTAAATTAAAAACATTCTTATAAGATTTTATAGAAACAATGAAATACAAATACATTCAGAGTGTAAGCTGCAGACTTTGTCTATTTTTAATTCTACTTATTGTGTTTAGGCATTGTTTGGGATCCCAAATATGTTTATATTTTATAGAGTGATGTTTACATCACTTCCATAAAACCAGTGGTCTTTATGCAAGTGAACTGTGCAGAGTCTAAGGGAAACAAATCCATCCCATTCTCAGATGGATTGGGTGTCAGTGTATGGGGATGCAGCAGAGAGATTTATATGGCTGGACTAGTGGACACAGTCCCTAAAAATCACTTGTACTGTCTTTTGGAAAATTATTTTTTCCCACCAAAAAATTGAATTAAATCAAATTTCTTTTTGTTGTTTTCATCAAAAAATTTCAGGTTTTTCATTTTTCAACAAAAATATCAATTTAATTGAAAAGCCATTTTCTGTCCAAAATGTTTCAGTGGAAAATTTTCTACCAGCTATAATCACTTGCCGTAGGTGTAATTGGAAATCCCATGATCCCACCCTCAACACTGCCCTATATGCTGGCCTAGGTGATGTCAACGCACAGTCACCCCCCTACCCCCCTCGCCAGCATGCCATCGGTTTGGAGACAGCGCTAATGTGAACATTCTATTGATGGCTCCCCCCATGCAGCTCCCATCATGCAGGTTCTCCACACTAAAGTATATTTCAGCCATATAGATAGCACATATGTTATTATTATTGGTAATGCCAGTGCACAATAGGCTAATTTAAGAACAGCATGTCACAGCAGATATTTAGCCTTAACTCTGAGTTGTCTTGCTTTTCTGGGTTCAGATTAGGCTCTTGACATTACCTTACCTTAGTTTTCAGTGGTTTAACTGTACATTGTTTGAGTATTGTTTGTATATCATTTGCAATTTAAGTGCTACTTGAGAAATCTAAATACTTCATGTGTAAGGTATGTGGCTTGTTTTAAAATTTGTTGTATTTTTTTCAAAATATAAAGAATTTACTAGATAAAGCTGTATGTCTATATATAGATATAAATAATATTCATTTCCCCATTTACTTGTCTAACTGTTTTTGAAAGAATGAATGTGGATTAACAATGTTATCCTTTCCTAACAATTATCTTTCGCTACTCTAGCTAGTTTAGTTCTAAAAGACAGCGCCATTGACAAGGGGAAAAAAGGGAACCTTCTCAGATTTTTCAGCTCAGCGGTGGTAATGTTGCACTGAACACTAATGAGGGAACCCCTACTGATTTGCCTGCTTTGTGACTTTTCTATTTCATAATTATTTTTAAAACGCAAACGACATGAGGTAGCCTAGTCGTGTCTCTACAACTTCCTGGTAGCTCAGTTCGTACTGCAGATGGCAATTTGTTCTTGTAACATATATGTCTCTCTGACCATTTTCATCTAATTTGTATGGGTTCTACCATTTCCTTTCTCTCTTTCAGGGACCTTGCTGTGTGTGAGCTAGGGGGTGGCATGACATGCTTGGCTGGGCTCATGGTAGGTCTTTTCTCAATTCCAATCCCATTCAGAGGGAGGAACAAAAGAAAAAATGTTCCAGTGCCTCCAACTGCTGGGTCAGAGAACTGTCAACAGCATCAGCTGCAGTCAAGCTGCAGAGTCTTGAGAGACCTTCTAGATTGACTTGCTTTCGTATCATATTGATTTTATGGTTGCCTCGATGAGCAGAAACATTTTACCTCAGTGTAGTCAATATCTCTTGTTGTGACATTCCAGGCCACGTACGGTCTGTCTTTCATTGCCATAGCTGAAGCATTTTTTTTTTTTTCAGATTATAGTCCCATTTGCTAAGATACAGGAATAGCCTGGCGAATCACAGTTGGAGCACCATGATATAGCTGCTAATGTTTTGCCTGCATTATTACACCAACAAACATGATCCAGAGCTCTCAGTAATTAGATTCTTTTGAATTAGATTGGCCATTCAGGAGCGTCGTTCACCATTCTCTGGGTTCTGAGTCATGTATTCAGGAGATATTATGTAGCAGTGCAGTGCATTAGACAAGTTTTTATGTCTCTACAAATAAAAGCATATTGTTACACTGATTGGCATTTGACAAACCTGTCGCTCTTATACAATGTGTCGAGGTTACAGCCCAATGTGCGAGCATGTCAAAGCTCACAAAAAAATTACCCTTACAAAGCCATCTGCCTGCAATGCAAAGTTATATGAAGGGCATCAGGCAGTCAGACAGAAGCAAGCTGAAAGGCAGAGTGACAGCCTTGTATGATGGCTCTACTAGATAAACAGAAGCCCGCAAATGAAAGCCTCTCAGAATACCATCATCCGCTGTCACAATGCAATTACGGAACAGAATGATAGCAAGATAGAGGCTCCCGCAAATGGAATGATAAAAGTATTGACTGATTTGATTGAATGATTAAAATAATGCAGACATAAAATGAAAAAAGATTGAAGATTGTTACAGAGAAATAGGTGAGGAAGCATGATACTGAAGGCTTGTCACTCCTGTCTTCACTTCCACACAGACAAGCATATTTGCTCATTGTTTGCTGTGCTCTTTTTTTCAGGTTGCTATTTCTGCAGATGTCAAAGAAGTTCTGTTAACTGATGGAAATGAAAAGGCCATCAAAAGTATCCTTATTCAGATAGAAAACTGGTTTGTTGTGCTCATTCCTTTTTACTGGCTGAGTAACAATTGATATAAAGAAAGACAGCATGGGGTATATTAAAAAAAAAGTCTCCACCAGGAGTAATTAAAAAACAGAAAGATATAACATTTCTTGAACGAAACTACAATTTTCCCTGTAATAAATTCCACATTTTCTTCTTGGATTAAAAAAAAGTACATGTTGGTAGGGAGAAAGCAGCAAGTACAGTGATATATATTTGTCTAATGGTGAAGTGTTCAGAGAATCCATTTTTTATGTTCTGTGTTATAGGAACTACAGCAGTAAACCAAATAATTAACTCCCTCTCGACATTTATTCTTTTTGCTAGATTTTTTGTACCAAACCTGCTTTCATATACTAACCATTTACAATATGTCCAATATAGATATATTTTCATAGTATTCACAGTATATACTATTACATGCACAGTACCATTATTACGACTAACTTATAACTACCTATAAATTATCCACATACTGTGTTTAATCAATTATCAGTTTGGCATTATTTATCTTAATGTAGGGTTATAAAAACCACTCTTTCCTCTATGTACTATTTTATTATATTTCTTATATTATATTAGAATAAATCATTATTATGCCATACTAATAGGTACACAGAATTCAGAAAATTGAACTGTCTTTAGGCTAAGTGAGAGAGAAAGTGAGCATGATTTGTGGTCACATTATATATCTACAATAGTACAAGAACCAATGTATATAGTGAATATAAATACCTGTTAGAAACTGAAAGGAAAAAGTGCAAGGTATCTGTGCTTTTTTTCCTTGATGATCTTTAAATTTGCATTTGCAGGAAGAGTAGTTGTTCAATTTTTGGCCACTGCAATGTCACAATGCTTTAGATTTATGATTTGTATGTATGTGAACACTAGCATAATGAGTACTTATTTTTTCATTAAGTTAAACTCTGTTGTGGATTATTTAAAAAAATGAAATTTGCAATTATGTAAGGCTGTTAAAACAGGAGACATGGCAATGCAAGAATATTAGCTAGCAGCCTTTAGAAACACTTATGTTCTCAGAGGTAACTCAGCCAGCCATAATTGCCTAAAATACTTCAACAATTTCATGGAGAATAACAGCCAATCACAAATCATTTCCTTTACAACTTGAAAAATGCTCCATAAAAATGCCCCTTTTCTCAAAAATGTAGGGTTTTAGTTATGATTCCGAGATTGTTTCTAAATTCCAAATGTTTACATTAGTGACTTGATGCTGGGCAATTGCACTGTCCTGTGTCATTTCATGTAACTGTATTATATCACACCTCTTAGCCATGTGTCATTGTGGAAATAAAACATATGAGGGGGGAAAAGGTTTTCAAAACCAACATAGCAAAATAAGTTGATGTTTGACAAAAGTATGGCTATTTAACAAAAAGGATCTTCTACCATAAAGAGTTTCAGTTTGGGTTTAGTAATCATCGTGTCAGCAAATATCTCAATTAACAGATCCTATAAGCACATCTGAATTTTTACGAAATTGTTGAAGTCTTCTGCATCAAGGGTATGAACTGATATGTGCTAAAAACATTCACTCATTGCATTGAATTAAATGATCAAAATGGTTTTTGTTCCTCAAAAGGATAATAGTTAATATCACCTAATTAAGAAAGTTACGTGCCCACACTTTTTTTTGGAAATACCTTATATTTCCTAAAATCCTACAAGAAGTCTTAAAGTCTGTAGTGACTCTGTTAGCCTTTCAGAGAAGTGTTTGCTGAAAACTTCAAAAAAGATCCCGTTCCCCTTCCCCCGCCCCATTTTAACATTTGGTACTCTGGAGCTCAGCGTTCAAAGTTCTCCTATTGTACTGCATTTTACAATTTATGTTGCATATTATGTATTTTAATGGACTTCATTGATAGTTTTATGTTCTGTCTTATAATAATTTTATTTTTGCATCCTTTGCTATAGTAACTAACTATAAAACAGTTATAGACAAAATTCTGATCTGTTACATCCATGCCAACCCCACTGAAATCAGGGGATTTCTATTGGAGTAACAGAACAAAATCTAACCCCAAATGTCCCAAATTACTAAAAGTAATGATTTATTTCTAATAACTTTTATGATAGTTTTGGTATATTTTAGTAATTTATTGTACCGAATTATATTAGCATTGCTAAATTATTGTTTTCTTTTCTGGATTCTGCTCTTCTTCAAGAATAGTTAATGTCTAGTATTTTGCTTTATTATTGAGGTATTATTGATTAAAATAACCTTATTTTAAAAATTACTGTTTACATCTTCCCTTTAAGTTTCTTAGGATTTTTAAATTACATGGCAGTCATACTATAATATCCAAAAATTACTTTCCAAAAAGTAAACGTGGTTGTCAACAAAAAGAAAAAAAAAATCACTGTCAGAAACCAGGAAATCACCACGCAAGCCTGCTAATTATTCCTAATGGGCAAGATGAGCACATTAAGAAACAAATGAATACATCAGTGAAATTTAATTGAAAATCGACCTGGCAATAGTGCATTGCATCTGAGTATCTGCCTTTGTATTATCATCATCATCATCATAATTGTTGTTGTTGTTACTGCAATTCAGTGAGCATAACTAACTGCCTTGCTTTGTGAATTCTTAAGCCTTTGAGGATCTGATTTTTCTTTTAATTTTTGACACCATTCATATAATTTTCCAAACTGTGACATGTCTGTTTTTGGCTGGTAGATGAGGAATTCACTCTGTATATTGTGAATGCCTATATTATGATAGTATATTCATATGTTATTAGACTATTACATGACTAAGTTCCTTAAAATGAAACAAAGGTATTGGTCTGTCACTCTTCACCATACATGTACATTTGAAAATATATAAAAATATATTTAAAGTGATAAATGAGCTTATGACATGAGATGCTAAGAACTTTTAAAATCCTAAATGATCCTCTGACCTATGCAATTAACTCATTTAAAAGGTTTCATCCATTGTGCTTATCACAGGTAGCTCTAAATTGTGTAATAGATCATAACACATAGTTATATGGAGAACCTGGGTACAACCTGGTGATGTAAAGACAGATTTCCTTGCTTTTGTCAGCTTCAGTCAGAAGTTTACCCTTAATTTATTATGAGTGTATTTGTCTAATTTAAGTTCCTTTTTAATTCTATAAATAAAGATAATGGAAAAAGAAAAGATTAGATTTTTCAAGAGAGAATTAAAAATGGACCTGAACTGGGTCATCGGATCTAAGCCCCTTTTTAAACTTTGGGGTAATATTGATCTCAATCTGTACTTTGCAGCTTAGGTCATATCTCTATGATGGATCCAAACCAGAACACCAAATGTGAACTCCCTAAAACACTGGGGAAGTTCAGAATCAGCTCAGAATTTCCAGATCCACAGATCAGGCCCATTTCTAAGAAAAATAGCCAGCTGATTCATTAATGTAATGTACCTTCCAGTTTAGCTCTATTTCTCACTGTGCACTGATGACGTGAACTACTCTATCTAGAATTGTGTGACAAGCCTCAGTGCCCGAAAGTATCAGTAATACAAAGTGCTGACACAGTACACTGTAATGACCATTAAAACAATAAATAATAATAAAGTGTGTGGATCTCTCAACAATCATGATAAATCTAGGTTATAAAGGCCAAGTTCAGCCTGAATGCCTTAAGATATGGGTTTGTATATGTATTTAAAATACATAACGTTAAAATGTTTACTACAATTATTAATAGTTTTTTCAGAATTATATAATTTAACTGCACTGAGGCTAATTTATCAGCTGTGTTATCTCTACTAACAAAATAACACGTTCTGCTTATAAGATTAGTCATGCCCTTCTTTTTCTCTACAGGTACATGCTGTACCTCATGGGATTCCATTGAATGCCATGGAAACACTTCAAAAGGTGTGTCCAGAGTGTGGGGAGGTTAATTTAAAACACTCTTGGGTCAACAATTTTTTAATTTTCTGTTACACAAAATAAATGTAAATTGTCTTTACTTCCACATTATTCACTAAGAGGTTTTTCCTAAAATATCTATTCCTGTATAGTCAGTATCCTTAGGTAGGTTAATTATGTAATTTCAGTTAAGTGAAATAAGGGGACATGTTAGTCACTTTTTAATTATCAAAACACAGCATTATTTAATTTGCATGCAAGAAAGTTCACACTGAAAAATTCAACTACACATGTGAACTTCAGTAACATCTTTCTTTAGTACCACTGACTGATTTTCTCCACTTTCTTCCGTGACATAAGAATGGCCATATAGCCCAGTATCCTGTCTCCAACAGTGGCCGTGACAGTACGGAACAGGGCATCTGGAGTGATTCACCCCTCCCTTCCCTTCCCGGCTTCTGGCAGTCAGAGGTTTAGGTTCATCCTGAGCATGGTGACATGTAACAAAAAAAGCCACCATTGTTTTGGTTCATTCATATAAACTGCCTGTGTGATTAGACATTTCTACCATCACTGTAGTATCTGAGCACCTTGCACTGGTCTTGCTTTGCTATGCTGATTTTAGTGATTATTGTAAGAGTGAGAAGTTATTTTAGAGAAGGAGATTAATGCTTTTTGAACCAGATACGAGTATTATTAGGAACAGGGACAGGTCCTAACATTGATATTTGTGTCATATTTGTGAATGAATCACTCAGATACACTGAGGTTCAGATATATTTTTGTTTATCCTCTCAAGACTATCTCAGTACCTTGCCACCCCCATTCGTTCCAACAGTACTCTTTACCACTAGCCACAAGTACCATCCACAGTTGTGGAGATTCTCCCTCCAACCAAAGAGGACTGGGTCAAGCTCCTTCTGAAACCAATCAGTGCCACTCCTTGTTTTGGTTAGCAGGGGACTGACTATGGGGGGGAAGTGGGAGGGATGTCAAAATCTGTGTCCTGAGTTTCTGTACTGGAAGAGGCTGAGGATGAAGCAAAGACAATACTCTTTTTCAGCCCATGTGCCACTTATTGCTCACAACAAACCAGAAACTCCACTGAGTACAGCCCTGCTGAATGCTACATTTCACACAGACCATCACAGCCAGGAGCCAAATGCCTGGGTGTTGTTTCAGGGAGGAATTCAACACCTTGAGCTCCTGAAGTGTCTGCCCAGTGAGCTACTTGCACATATCAAGCTAAACGAGGTAAAAAAGCCATGCAAAATAAACAGCACATCATCTGTTCTGCTGACTGGTCTGTGTCCATAGTATGTATCCCGAGAGGCATTGTGGTTGTGCTGCTGCTTCCTTTTTTTGTTTTTGTTTTAAACTAGTAGTTAGCTTTAAAAATACATAAGGACTAAAAGACCTTTGTTTAAAACAACCCACAGAAAGAATAGCTGATGGACATGGATAAATTTGGTGAGTTACTGGCTAGGGGTATCAGAGTACTTCTGCAGTAGCACTATACATTCATTATTTCTAAAAACACTCACTATGAACACAGATTATGGAAGACCTAATAGGTAAAAGAAGCTATGGAGACATTAACAATTAGGGTAGGGGGGAGTACTTTTCATTAAATTATTATTTTTATGCTAATTCTATGGATGATTCTTAACAAGTATGTTACAGATGTAAGTGACATCATCATCAGAAATCAAACTGCAGGAGTATTTAAGGCTCAGACTGTATCAAGCCGGTAAGATATTTTAAAAGCTGCTGATGAATTGTTTGTATAAAATTATACTGTGAAGTGTATGCAGAAATGTGAGTTATAATATCTCTATTGGCAAGGAAGTTAACTGTACAGTATCAATTATCCAGGCTAGTAATTTGCAGTTCATGGGAAGGGAATTTATTAAACTAAAGGAAGCATCTAGTCCTGAATTCCGATTCCATACCACTATTCAGGACTAGATTGTGTCCTTTAATTTAAGGAATTATACCACTGGATGTAAAATAAATAATGAATCATAACTTCTGGATGGTGGTCCCCAAAGTTACATGTGGCCCTCACCTGTGATCAGTCTTAGCAAAGAGCAATTATACATGGATAATACAGTACAGTTTTTGCTGACTGCATATATGTGCACGTTTGTGTTTCCAGATATGTTGAGAACTCTGGGAAAAAATCTGAATTGAAATTGGGATAGTAGTACATAAAATATATTTATCGGAACTTAATTGCTTTTTGACCTAGAGAGTAAAATATAATTAATCTTGGCCCCATGTGACATACTATTTTTCTTCCTTTAAATTTTTTTAAATATGTAGTATGTCTTTCAGCATTAGAAAGCTGTTCATTGCTTGGTTGAAAACTGGGTAGTTGTGAGGTATCGTGGTCAGTTGTACTGAATGTGGGGTAAGGAGTAAGGGTTAACATTTTCAAAAGCACCTAAATCACCCAAAAGCTTATGCCTTATTTTCAAAAGACTCCTCCTCGCTCCTACTGAAAGTCATTGGGTCTTAAGTTCCTAAGGGTACATCTACACTACCCGCTGGATCGGCGGGTAGTGATTGATCTATCAGGGATCGATTTATCGCGTTTAGTGTAGACGCGATAAATCGATCCCCGATTGCTCTGTCGTCGACTCCTGTAATCCACCACGGCGAGAGGCGGAGTTGACGGGAGCGGCTGCAGTCGACCCCGCGCCATGACGACGCGAGGTAAGTCGACCTAAGATACGTCGACTTCAGCTACGCTATTCTCGTAGCTGAAGTTGCATATCTTAGGTCGACCCCCAGTGTAGACCAGGCCTAAGTGACTTCGATGTTGTTGAAAATTTTACTCCAGGAATTCTTCTATTCTGATCTTGACTGTGCCAATTCTGCTGACAGGTCTTAACTTCTCTGCCTCATTTTCCCTTACTCTATCAAATGTGGGTGGTATTTACTTACCTGACAGAAGTATTCTGAGAATTAGCTAAAATACTTACAACATTTTGATGTATGTCATTACAAAATTGCTAGATAATGTTTGGCACAATTAAAGAACTAGGGGTGAAATCCTGGTTTTTCTTCGAGTGCTTGCTCATGTCCATTCCATGCTAGATGTGTGCACGCTGCTGAGATTTTTCCCTCAGTGGTATCCATAGGGCCGGCTCTAGCGCCCTCAGTTCCTTCTTACCACCCATGACGGTTGCTGGAACGATCCTTCTTGCTGTGGCAAGGTTTTCGTTTCCAGCGGTTGGACTTTCTTGGTCATATTCTGTATAGTTATCATAGTTAGTGTATATAGTTCTTAGAGTTAGTGTATATAGTAGTGTTAATATTTGTCCCTGTCGTCGAGGGACTCTTCACCCCCAGGGCTAGGCATGCCCCAGTCCCTGGGCTTCAAGCTGTGTGCCTCTTGCAGCAAGCCGATGGCAGTTAGTGACCTGCACACTAGCTGTCTAAAGTATCACATCAAAGAGAAGTGCCAGATCTGCAGGGACTTCATACCCTGTACCAAAAAGGACAGGGATATTCAACTGAAAGCCATTCTTTTGGAGGCAGGCCTCAGACCAGCCTCGGAGTTGAGCTGCTCCAAATCAGTGTCGAGTATTTTGGCATTTGTGCGGAATGCTCCCCTGGCAGCATGTTCTTCCCAGAACCGTTCTCTGTCCCTGGTGCCAAGGAAGAAACATAAGAAACAGCGCACCGAGAAAGGACGTTCTTCAGTGCCAAAGAGAGACAAGCAGGGAAGGACTGGCATGGTTAGACCCATGTTGGGCCACTCGTCCTCCCCTGAGCCACTGATGGCTCCACAGACTCCGCCTAGAGTTCAAGACCAGTACGGGACCTGCCACCTACTCCCGGGAGCAGCCGTGGAGGCAGATGGTTGCTGGCCCCCTCAACACTGGAGGCCTTTTAGGCGGAGAAGGATCTGCTGTCTTTCCCAATCCTGCTGACCCTTCAAGGACTCTCGCCAGCTAAGATGACTGAATTAGAAAGGAACAAGATCCAGCAGGCCTCTTCTGGTGCAGGCCTTCTCCTCATCGTCCCTGGATGAGGTGGTTGCAGGCCTTAGTACCCTGCTCCCTCAAGACGACTTCATGGCCCACCAGGACCTCCTGAAAAGAGTCACAGCAAACTTGGGTCTGGAGGTGAAAGAGCTTAAGGAGTTGGTGCACAGCCTGATCGACATCCTGGCGGCTGCTGCTCCCTCCAGAGTAGCCTTATCCATAAATGAAACAGTTTTGGGGCCTGTTAAGATACTGTGGCAGACCCCTTCTTCTCTGCCCCCCCCCCTCAAAGAGGGCAGAGAAGAAATACTATGTTCTGGCAAGCGGTTTTGACTACCTTTACTCACACCCTCCCACAGGATCTCTGGTAGCGTTAGTGGTGAATGAGTGGGAAACTTGGGACAGTCGAGTGTTAACCTCAAAAATAAAGAAGCTAAGAGACTAGACCTGTTTGGATGGAATAGTCTCTAACTATGTATCTCCAACCAGCAGGTTCTACTGGAGTGGTACAATTTTAATCTCTGGGACTCGCTGTCCAAATTTAAAGACTCCCACCCACAGGAATCGAGGCAGGAATTTGTGGCCATCTTTGAGGAGGGCAAGACTGTGTCCAGGATCTCCCTTCAGGCGACTCTGGATGCGGCCAACTCAGCAGCCAGGACTATGGCACCAGCAGTCACCATTAGGTGCTGTTTGTGGCTGCAATCGTCTGGCCTTCCTCACAAGGTTCAGCAGTCCATCCAGGACCACCCTTTTCAGGGCTTCTCCCTGTTTTCGGATCAGACAGACTTGAAGCTCCACGGTCTCAAGGACGAAAGCTTTACTTCATTCCTTTACATGCTACTAGCCTCCAGGAAGCATTCCAGGCCCCAGCAACCTCCCAGGTTTGTGGCATCTCCCAGGTAGGAGCCCTACAAAAAAAATGGAAAAGATTATAAAAAATGACAACCCCTCCCACCTACCTCTGCCTCCCAGTTGGGCTCTCAAAGATACTCCAGTGGGTCCAGGCAGGCCTTCTGAAGGTACGCCCGACTGCATTATACCAGTCTCAGCTCTGGATCCGTCCCCTCTTTTGTTTTTGTACTGCCTGTTGCCCTCCAGCCCAGTGTGGTCGTATATAATATAGACCATTGGGTACTGAGTACAGTAACAGTCAGTTACACCCTTCAATTTTCATCCACCCCCCACTCCCCTGTCCCTCTTTAGGGACCCTTCTCACAAGCAGTTTCTCATCTAAAAGATGGAAGCTCTCCTAGGTTTGAATTTCGTGGAGGAGGTTCTTTGAGACTTAAGAGGGAAGGGGGTTACACCCAATATTTCCTAATCCCAAAGGCCATGGGGGCGGGGGTAGTGGGGAGGCTACAGTCCATCCTGGACCTGCATTGCCTCAACAAATATCTCAAGAAACTGAGGTTCCGTATGGTCTCTTTGGTCCATCATTTCCTCTCTGGATCCAGGAGACTGGTACACCACCCTTGACTTAAAGGATGCCTATCTTCCGCGCTCATAGAAGATTTCTCAGGTTCGTAGTGGGGCAACGCCACTACCAATTCACTGCTCTTCCCTTCGGTCTATCAGCAGCCCCACGGGTCTTCACAAAGTGTATGGTGGTGGTGGCAGCCTTCCTCGGGCATTGAGGTGTGCGAGTCTACCCGTACCTCAACAACTGGCTGATCAAAGGTCAGTTGCAGGCTCAGGTGCAGCACAGTATCAGCACAGTACAGGCCACCTTTCAGATGCTCGGTCTGTTGATAAATGAGCAGAAGTCAACCATGGTCCCAGTTCAGAGAATAGAGTTCATCGGGGCACTGCTCGATTCAACCCAGGCCAAAGCCTGCCTACTGGAAGCCTATTTCCGAGCTATGTTGGATCTGAGTTCCCAGGTCACAATCCACTCACTAGTGACCGCTCGGGTCTGCCTCAAGCTGCTGGGTCACATGGTGCATGGTGCAGCGTGCAAGGCTAGCCTCAGACTCTTTCAGTTGTGACTGGCATAAGTCTACTCCCTAAGCAGACACCGCCTGGACTGGATACTCACGATTCTGCCTCCGGTCCTCACCTCGCTGACCTGGTGGAGAGACCCAGGATCCGTAATGAAAGGAGTACTCTTTGCTGCCCCTCATACGTTAGTAACCTTAATCTAAGATACATTAGACCTGGGGTGGGGAGCCCACCTCGGCAGAAAGAACTCCCAGAACTCAGGGAACTCAGGGCAATATGCTTGGCTTGCCAGGTCTTCATTCCCCAGATCTCAGGCATAGTGGTGCAGGTCTTGACAGACAACACAGCATCAATATTTTGTATCAAAAAGCAAGGAGGGACTCTCATGGGTCAGTGTATGCGAAGCTGTGATTCTCCTTACTGTCCTCTGGCATGGAGTGGTAGGGGTAAGGATGCAGAGCATGATGCTGTGTGGAATGTTAGGGGGATAAAAGGGGCTGCTAAACTGGAGTTCTCCATTAACTGCAAAGAGAGGAGAGCCTGTGATTATTGGACCTGAAGATCAACAAGAGTGTGCAGTATCTGTGTTTACTGCCTAAGAAGCTCCATAATGTCCTGGTGCATCTCTTGCTCTGACTCTTGAGCCTTTCTCCTGTTGGATCTTTTCTTCTTCATGCTGCCTGCCATATTCACCCTCCAGGTTCTCTATTCGCAGTCTGGTGCAGCACTGATTTGCAGGATCTCACTGAACATGTTGTCCCTTGTCCACACAGTCCAGCAGCTGCAAATAAAACACACAGATATATCATTGGATTTCCAGTCACGACAGAAAGGGAAAGATAAGTTTCTTTCTTTATTTCAAGAAAAAAATTTAAATCAGACATGCTTTTTGACACTTCCGCTTTGGATCATCTCCGCACATCACCATTCTCCAGCGCCAGCCATGGTGAATATGGCCTGCCAGAGGAGGTGGGGGAAAATGAGGAGGGAATTTTTCAGTTGCATGAAACAATGAAATTTCAGCTCTTATTTCCATGGGAAAAGAACATAAGAACAGCCATATTGGGTTAGACCAATGATCCATCTAGCCCAGTATCCTGTCTCCTGACAGTGGTCAATGCCAGATTCTTCAAAGGGAATGAACAGAGCAGGGAAATTATCCATCCCCAGTTGTCCAGTCCCAGTATCTGGCAATCAGAGGTTTACAGACCCCCAGAGCATGCAGTTGCATTCCTCACCATCTTGGCTAATTGCCATTGATGGACTTATCCTCCATGAAGTTATCTAATTCTTTTTTGAACCCAGTTATACTTTTAGCCTTCACAACATCCCCTGGCAATGAGTTCCTCAGGTTGACTTTGTGTTGTGTGAAGAAGTACTTCCTTTTGTTTGTTTTAAACCAACTGCCTATTAATTTCATTAGGTGACCCCTGGTTCTTGTGTTATGTGAAGGGGTAAATTACGCTTTCTTATTCACTTTCTCCACACCATTTATGATTTTATAGACCACTATCATATCCCCCCTTAACTGTCTCTTTTCCAAACTGAACAGTCCCAGTCTTTTAATCTCTCCTTATATGGAAGCTTTTGCATACCCTTAATCATTTTTGTTGCCCTTCTCTGTACTTTTTCCATTTCTAATATATCTTTTTTGAGACGGGGTGACCAGAACTACACACTGTGTGCAATGCATGGGCATACCATGGATTTATATAGTGGTATTATGATATTTATGTCTTCTTATTTATCCCTTTCCTAATGGTTCCTAACATTCTGTTAGGTTTTCTGACTGATGCTGCATGTTGAGTGAATGTTTTCAGAGAACTATCCAAAGTGACTCCAAGATCTCTTTCGTGAGTGGTAACAGCTAATTTTAGGTCCCATCATTCTGTATGAATAATTTTGATTTCATTTTCCAGTGCACATTACTTTGCATTTATCAACTTTGAATTTCATCTGCCATTTTGTTGCCCAGTCACCCAGTTTTGTGAGATCCTTTTATAACTCTTTGCAGTCTGCTTTGGACTTAACTATCTTGAGTAACTTTATATCATCTCCAAACTTTGCCACCTCACTGTTTACCCGTTTTCCCAGGTCATTTATGAGTATGTTGGACAGCAGTGGTTCCAGTACAGACCCCTGGGGGACATCACTATTTACCTGTCTCCATTCTGAAAGCTGACCATTTAGTCTTAGCCTTTGTTTCCTGTCTTTCAACCAGTTACTGATCCATGAGAGGACCTTCCCTCTTATCCCATGACTGCTTAATTTGCTTAAGAGCCTTTGGTGAGGGACCTTATCAAAGGCTTTCTGAAAGTCCAAGTACAATATATCCACTGGATCACCCTTGTCCACATGTTTTTGACCCCTCAGAGAAATCTAATAGATTGGGGAGGCATGATTTCCCTTTACAAAAGCTGTTTTGAGTTCCCCAACAAATTGTGTACAAGAACATGGCAGTGGCACTGAGTACTGGCACCTTTGTCCACATGTGGTGGTGATTTTAGCTGATATCTCACTCCTGAGGGTAATAAAGGCACAGAGAGCCCAGCTGCTGCTGGCATCCTGAAGCCAGCCAGTTCAGTGGCGTAGCCAACTTCTACCAGCGGGGGAGCGAACACATAAAAAAAAGGCGCTGAAGCAGCGAAGTAAAAAAAAAAAAAAGAAAAACTCAAGTCTTGCCGCCGAAGACTGAAGGACTTATACCAAAGATCCGGAGCGGCTGAAGGACCCGCCGCCGAATTGCCGCCGAAGATCCAGAGCGGCTGAGGGACCTGCCGCCGAATTGACGCCGAAGACCTGGACTGCTGGGGTGAATGTAAGGAATGTAAAGGCGCCACTTTGGGGGAATGTGCTCAGTGGGAGCGGCTGCTCCCACCCTAGCTATGCTACTGAGCCAGTTCCATATGCCACTAGCCTATTTATTACAATAGTGCCTGCCAAAGTCACTGCGGCGTGGTGTGAGAAAATATTCTACCTTGTAGGAAGCAATAAGACTGCCTCCCTAGAAACCTTTGTGAGAGGATTGCAGAGTTTCATTGAGAATTTTTGGGAGGATACAAGGGACATGTACATAAACAAAATGCTCTGCATGGCTTCACCTCCTCTGCCCAACCCTACAGAGGAAAGGAAAGCAGATAACAACTCTACCTCTGTTTGTTGTACCACAACCTCGTCTTGTATGAGTAGAACAATGAAAAGTCAACACCTGTGTACTGATAACTTGGGGTTGGGCCGGGTGCCATCTTTACATTTAAACAGTGTAGGGAAATTCATGCACACACTTACCCAAGGTTCCTTCCGCTTCATCAGGCTTGTCCGGGCTTCATCAGACTGGCTAGATTGTGGCTGAGTCTTAAACAGGACCTGTCTCGTTGCGTAGCTTGAACGTCTGCCATGTGTTCCTCTCCTCATCCTCCTCTTCTTCCTCCATGCTGTTCACAGCAGGGGGCTCCTTGGAGGTATCCATGGTGGTCTGTGGGGTGCTTGTGGGGTGTCTGCCAAGTATAGCATGCAACATTATAAAAGCAGCAGGTCTGTGGGTCAGCACCAGATTGATTCTTGTTTCTGCATTGCTGTAATGGAAGGCTTTCATTGGCTGGAGACAAATTTGAGTGTACACACATGCCCAAAGAGATCAACGCAAGATAACTTACGTTGACTTAACTTTGTAGTATAGGCCAGACTATGGGTACGTCCAGACTACTCGTCTAGACGTGATATATCGATCCCTGAACGCGCTCCTGTCGACTCCAGAACTCCACCAGGGCGAGCGGCGGTAGCGGAGTCGACGGGGGAGCCGTGGCCGTCGATCCCGCGCCGTGAGGACAGGAGGTAAGTCGAAATAAGATGCGTCGACTTCAGCTACGCTATTCCCGTAGCTGAAATTGCGTATCTTACATCGACCCCCCTCCCCAGTGTAGACCAGCCCTAATATAAGCTAAACTGAAAAAAGGCACTGTTATTCTGGAATAAATGTGTCCACACAGGGAGTTGTAGTGGTATAATAACTGTAGTGGCCTAAATTCACACCTTAGGCTAGGTCTACGCTACAGCGGGGGTCCGACCTAAGATACGCAACTTCAGCTACGTGAATACCGTAGCTGAAGTTGCGTATTTTAGGTCGACTTACCTGGCTGTGAGGACGGGGGAAAGTCGACCGCTGCCACGCTGCCGTCAACTCCGCTGCCGCCTCTTGCCGCGGTGGATTTCCGGAGTCGACGGCAGAGCGATCAGGGATCGATTTTATCGCGTCTTCACTAGACGCGATAAGTCGATCCCAGAAAATCGATTGCCTGCCGCCGGACCCTCCGGTAAGTGTAGATGTACCCTTAGTTTATACTGATATAACTTTCCTGTGCAGACAGGCCCTTAGGGTAGGCACATGCAATTGATAGCTAGAAATTATTTACATTCATTGGGATGTAAATACACACAGTTAGCTATATCTGTGCATTACCACAATTGCTTGCCAAACAGAGCTAGCACATACACACCCCAGAGATAATCTTTTAGGTTCCAAACCTTGAAGATGCTAAGCATCTCCTGTGAACACTCTTAAACACTCAGCTCCTTTTGGGATGGGCTCCTTCACGTGGTATGTCTGGCCATAGGATGATACATTCTGGATGTTTCAGATTGCCATTTATTTTGTATAGGACTTCATCCCTTGTCAAGATTTCAAACCTGGTCTTTTAGATATCAATCAAAAGCACATTTTCCATCCTGTCCTCATTTACATTTATCTAATGCTTAAGGTCATTTGTGATCATTTGAGTGTATTTCAGCATATGGAATCAGTGAATAATACATTTCAGCTCCATGCTGTGAAGAAAGATTGTGTTTTTACAAGACATAATGTTGTTTACTGGGTGTTAATAATCACTAATTAATAAACATATCTAGACTCCTAAAATGTTGCATTTTAAGGTATAAAAATGTCAAGTGTTTAACTTATTGAGTGCAATAACATTTTCTGCCTTTTCTACATAAAATAATTAAATTATAAAAATAAGTGACGTATTGTGCCAAATGCCAAATATGCTTTATTTAAAGCTTCTTAGATGTAAATTCTCAGTAAAGTCTTTTCTATGGTTAACACACCTGTTTTATAAAATATTCTATATTATAACAATACAAATGTGTCACTCTGCATCCAAAGATAAAGACTATTTTTCATTTCTTCCATATTAATCAAGCTCAGTTTCTCCTTTCAGTATTAAATCTAAACTCTGCTTAGGTGCTTGCACAATAGTAGTGGATGGATGAGCCCTTCAACTCCATGATGTATTAAAAAGATACTTAATTAAGATACTCGCTACTGTCTCAAAGCTACAAGGAAACTTGAAAGAGTAGAAGCAATGGCTTCAGTACTATAACCACTGTTTGGCCTTTTCCACCTCATAGAATGTTAGCCATTTAAGGCTAGACTGGAAAATGCACAAGAAAATATACTGTACTATAGGGAACTATTACTAGTGGCATTGGGACGTGGACTTAGATAACATGCTGTACACTTATTTGTTTATTTATTTAGACTCAGACAAACTATAAAACAAGCAATTCTCTGGGAACTCTTGAGAACTCTGTTATATTTTATGACAATAGATATTAAGGTAAACAATTTACTCTAGGGGTAACTGGTCTACTGTACTGTATTTATTTGTAGTGTCTAGAAGGGTAGTCAGGATTCCTTGCTGATGCTTATTGGTGATATGTAATAATAACGCCACTAAATTACTAAGTGCTAATAGATAGTTGCAAGAGTTGGACAAATTATTCATGCCGCATAATGTATTTGATTACTTTAACCCTTTGTCCTATACACAAATTATCCATGAACTCACTTAGATGTGCTCTAGAACTTAACATATGAATTATAATGATACCAGGTGTTATAATATCAACTATTAGTACTTCTAATAATCTGTTTTAGGATTTTGCACTGCTGCCCATCACCATAGTATCTGAGCACATTCTTCATTAATTAGATTGGCAATAGCAAAGCCTGTAGTGGACTTCAGGAAGTTTATGGCTTTTCTTCTTTTTCACATTACGGAAAGCTCTGCCTGAGGTAGGGTTTTGGGTTTGGAGGTGAGCAGGGAGCAGTTGTTGCAAATGTTATTCTATTTATGGTGGAGAAGCTTTATCAAATAGGAAGGTTTGTATTGTTTTCTAAAGATTGACAAACTCTGGATTGCTCTAATTTCCTGTGGAAATTTGTTTTACAGACAGATTCTCCTGACTGATCTGGGTGAATCAGTTAATAAAAGAAAAATCTTATTATTATCACTAATGTTAATATTATTTATGGTAGCACCGATGAACCCCGTCATATACCGGGGAATCATTGTGGTCGGTACTACCCAAACACATAACAAAGAGGTAGTCCTCTTCCTTAAAGAGCTTACAGTCTAAGGCTAGGTCTACACTACAGCGAACTTCCGACCTAAGATACGCAACTTCAGCTACGTGAATACCGTAGCTGAAGTTGCGTATTTTAAGTCGGCTTACCTGGCGGTGAGGACGCGGGAAAGTCGACCGCTGCCGCGCTGCCGCCGACTCCGCTACCGCCTCTTGTCGAGGTGGAGTTCCGGAGTCGACGGTAGAGCCATCAGGGATCGATTTTACCGCGTCCTCACGAGACGCGGTAAGTCGATCCCCGATAAACCGATTGCTACCCGCCGGATCGGCGGGTAGTGAAGACGTAGCCTAAGAAAAGAGGCAATAATTTGACACAACAGAAGGACAATGGAAACACACATGCCTTCACACACCTGAATCTTTACTTGGGTTGGATAATAATGTACTATATGTTAGTTATATATTTGTATTAGTGTGTAGGGACTGCAGTCAAGGATCAGGGCTTCATTGTGCTAGATTCTGTACAAATAAGTGACAAAAAGACAGTCCTTCCCACAAAGAGCTTTAAGTTAGTATCTTTCATCTAAGACTCTCAGTGTGTTTTACTCATGTGTGGAACAGTAGGAAAATGTCTAGAGATGAACAACTGAGGCACACAGCTTATGTGACTTATTCAAGGGCACACAGCATGTCAGTAGTGGAGCTGGGAATAGAATTCAGAACTCCTGATTCTATGCTTTAACCTCTAGTCCACACATCCCTCATTCCACTCCCCAGATGTCCCTTCCTCCATTACTTGTCTTTCTCCCCGAGGCTGCCAACATGACAATGCTTTTCCTTTCCCACAATGGTTGTCAAATAACCCAGCTTCCCAAACTCTCTTCTTCCCTATGACCATCTCATAGGCTTTATCTACCAGAGAATCTTTATTGATAGGGTGACCGTATTTCCCTATGCTAAATATGGGACACCTGGTAAAATTTACTCATATTCAAGCGAGTTCAACAGCAATCAATCAGAACTATGCGGTACAAATGTTGAAATTAACATCAAGTTGACTGAGCCCCCGTTAAAAAGAAATACTGCATAGTTGGATTCTTTTTATGTACCTTCTTATCGTTAAGACTTTAAGGTTCAGACAGGGAGGGGTGACACACACACACTCTTACCTCCCACATACACATGGGGAGAGGTGACATACACACACTCCTGTACACCTCTCTCACACGGGGCGGGTGTAACTGACTGACCTGACCCTCCCTGCCCAGCGCTCTGTGCACTTCATGACTGGCTGGGCCCCTGGGATGGACCCGCCTCTCCTGGTACCTGGCACCAGGTCTTCCCAAGGCAACACATGGGCGGGTGGCATTCAGGGTCACATGCCCCCCTCCCCAATTTCTGCCAGGGTTCACACCAGAATGTGGCCAGCAGCAGCCTTTTGGCTCTGTGTGGGAGGGAGGGGATGGGAGCTGCTTCCAGCCGCAGGGGAAGAGGAGGCGGGAAAGGGATGACCTGGGCCATGTCTTTGCAGAGCTCATCTCATCTCTCTAGGGTGACCAGACAGCAAATGTGAAAAATCGGGATGGGGTGGGGGGGTAATAGGAGCCTATATAAGAAAAAGACCCAAAAATTGGAACCGTCTCTATAAAATCAGGACATCTGGTCACCCTACTTCTCTCCCCGCCCTCCCTCCCCCGCAACCACTGTGGCTGGAAGCAGCTTGTCCCTTCCTACCCGCACAGTGTCGAAAAGCAGCTAACACCTCCAGCCTGCTGCTGGCCACCTACATAACCCAGCCACCTCCTGTCTTCCCCCCTCCCTCGGTTACATAGTGGGCAGGAAGGGGTTAAGCCCTAACGATGCAGGGAACAGCCCTAACAGGGCCCAGGGGACCTGACTGCAGGGGCTTCAGCGAACCTGACCAGGGAAGTGGCTCAGCAGGGGAAGGTGTCTAGGGGATGGAGCAGCCCCACGCTCCCTGGGGGCTGCACCCAGAGCAGTGGGGAGGGGTCACGAAGAGGGTGCTAAGCCCCTGACTGGGAGGCTGCTGTGGAGCCTGCAGGTTTGGGGTGGGAACAGGCTGGAAATAGCTTCCCAACAGTCCAGAACTTAGCGGCTTCCCCGTGCCAGCACTGTTCGGGGATTTGGCACATACAGGGCTCAGCTCCTCCTGGCCTGCGCCCCGGGCCAGAGGGTCTTGGGTGTTCCCATGGCACCAGCCCAGCCAGAAGCAGTGGGGGAAGGAAGGAGCCTGCCAGCCAGGCTGTTGGTGAGCTCAGCGCTCCGACCAGAGGCTGGTTCTCCACACAGCACTGGGAGCGGGGCGCGCCCGCCGGGGGTGAGGTGGGGGGATTTGGAGGAGCAGCGGAGCTTGAGGGGGGGAGGGCGAAGGGGCAAAGCAGGGAGAGGACAGTGAGAGGTGGAGCACATAAAGGGACAATGGGTGGACAGCAGAGGCGACATGTAACCAGCTGCTGCCTGGCGCCTGCCCACCCTCACCAGCCACCGCAGCCGGTGCTGGCCTGAAGCTGTATAGGGGCAGGGCCCTGCTGGCCGAGAGCTGACACGCAGCAGGGGCTCTCGCTGACAGATCTGCAGGGGAGCGGCTGCCCTGTGCGCTGCATCTTTGCGCTGCCACTAGCCTTACACACCCACCCCCGACGTTGGCCAGTGGACCTCCCCACTCACCGCTGGTGGGCGGGCGGCTGGCGAGCGGGGATCTGGCCAGCAGCAGGACCCACCAATACTGATGTGGGGAGGCAGAAAATACAGGATAATTTGCCTGTTTTTAAGAAAAAGTCAGGACACATGCAGGAGGGCTTAAATACGGTACTGTCCCTTTAAAAACGGGACATCTTGTCAACCTATTTATTGAAAATCTCACTGCAACCATGTTGCAGGGGCCTGATTGCTATTAGAGTAAAATCTTGCAGGCTGTGGGTTGCACAGTGCATCCTGAAGTGCCCAGCCTCAAGATATGTGGAATTCGAATGTATGGTGGCAACAAAAGCTGATTTCAAAACTGCTTGGCCTCTGTCAGGATCTTCAGATGCTTGGAGGGGTTTTTGGTGGAGATGTCTATTGGAGGATTGAAGAGTGTGGATAGGGAGGGGCCCACACGTGGGATTAGGTTAGGACTGGATTTCTGGGCATGCTGTGGGTATTAAACCAATTGCTTTTTTGGAGCAGGGAAGGAATTTTCTACTTCTTGCCAAATTGGAGATAGTGGTGTAGCATTTTCACCTTCCTCGCAGCATCCTGGAGGGTCAGTAGGCTGTATTAATAATATTGTACTTCTCACAACTGCATATGGTCCGGTGTGAGTACTTAGTTAAATAAGTGGCCAGTTCCTAGATAAACCCAAAACTGGGAACAGGAATAGGCTGAAGATGGGACATCTCTTAGGGATGCTGCATGGGGAAGGGGTGGGCCTGAATGTCTGGTACAGGAAGGAGTCCTCTTTGATTTCATCCTGCATATGAGGGAAGGGTGATGGTAAGTTTCAGTGATGGTACTTGAACCTCAATTGGTCATTTGGGGCTAAGTAAAGTCTCTACCCCTTAAAGAAGACAGATCCACTCTAGTCAGTCCTTGCTAGATGTTTTACTCAGTAGTATTGATTTAATAAAGTTGCAGCCTGTTTAAAAAGACTTTCTTATATTTTGTCTTTTTTGCTGCTGTGTCCTGGTCAAAATATGTAAAGAACCAAAAATGAGACAGATCTACAAGCCGTATGGAGGGGGAAAAAATAGCACAAGCAATTTCTGCAACTATAGGAGGAACTCTGTAAGGCCATATCTACTGTGACGGGGCAAGGCCAGATGGCTATAGTAAAGTAGTGAGGAACAGGTATGTTAGCCCCAGGCTAAACAAATCCCTGGTACCATGGTAACCAAATGGCAGTTGCTGCAGGTTAATCAAGACACCTGGGGCCAATTAAGATCCTTCTAGAAAGCAGTGGAGGATAGCTAGGTTGATTGGGACACCTGAACCCAATCAAGGGCTGGCTGGAACTAGTTAAAAGCCTCCCAGTTAGTCAGTGAGGCGCGTGTCAGGAGCTGTAGGAGGAAGCCATGCTGTTGGAGGAACTAAGCAGTACAAATCCATATCAGGCGCAAGGAAGGAGGCCCGGAAGGAGATATTGAGTCGGGGCTGCTGTGGGGAAGTGTCCCAGGGAATTGTACACGTCCTTTTTCCAAAAAGTCAGCTACCATAGCTGCTACTATTACGGTCCCCGGGCTGGAGCCTGGAGTTGAGGGCAGGCCCAGGCTCCCCCCTTTCCTCCCCGATTAATCATTGAGACTGGGAAACAACGGAGACTGTGCGAGGGAGGGTTGCTTCTCCTCATCTCCCTTGCTGGCTTATGATGAAAATGGCACAGTAAGCTGTGACCCTTGCCTCTAGAGAGAGAAGGACTACATGGAGGGTCATAGTGAGCCTCTGAGGCTAGCGAAATCCACCAGGAAACATGGGACCCACGGAGACAAAGACAGAGCTTTGTCACACTACATTGTGTGCACTACAGCTGTATTTAGCGCTGTAGCATAGACTCTTCCTATAATGATGGAAGGGTTTTTCCTTCACTATAGGTAAGCCACCTCCCCGAACAGAAATAGCTAGGTTGACAAAAGAATCTTCCAGCAACCTATATGTGTGTACTTAAAGGGTTGGGTCACTATAGCTATGTGGCTCAGGGGTGTGAAAAATTTTTCACACCCCTGATAGCCATAGCTATGTCAGCCTAACTTTTCAGCATAGGCCATGCCTGAATCAAGATTTTTGATTGTGTTAAGTCAAATTCCTGGCGCTGTATCATGCTGGTCTTCTCTTGGACCGTGCAAGCTATGTCTTTAATCAACTTTCAGTTTGCATAGTCCCTTGGTATTTTGTCAGGCTGGAGAGGCAGAGTAGCTGCAGGCAGCTGATATAAGAAAGTTGATGCCTTTCTTTGAAGGAATTTAAGATGAAGTGTGGCTGACAGTTTTTTGTGTAAAGTTATGGTTCTATGGTATTCACATCTGTTTTCAATAAACTAAAATTAACTCAGAGGGATAGATAGTTCTTGTTCACAGGATACAAAATTGCCTTCTGCGCTTTGTATCATTGGTATAATGCTTTCCACCTTGCTAAGTTCATAAGCCTGAAGAGGATAGTGTGTCTGTTCTGTCTTGTTTTCAAATGGAGAGGGTAGTCCTGACAAGGATGTTATAATGCTGCTGTATTTCTATTTTTTTGTTTTGTTTTTAAAGAAGAATAGGAAATGTTTTATTTTGGAATAAACCATACTCTTGGCAAGTCCATGAAGTACAGCAGAGAGGTCTGTATATTTCTTTACCTCTCCTACCCCCCATGTGGTGCTGAGTTTACTAAGTGAGAAGTTAGAATTTAATAAGGGCTATTATTCCTGCTCTTGTTGATGGATTTCCATCCTTTTTAGCTGTCGTACACTGGACATTGTCTCTTCTTGGCTCCCATTAGTAACCAACTTCCCATCTTCTCTACGTATCATAGTGCTATGCTGATAGATGGTCAACATATTAGTTTTCCCTGTTTTCAACATACCGCTCCTCTTCAACAGTGCTCACAACTAACCAAATCCACAGACATAAGAAAAATGGGGCAGGCTTTAAATTTTGACAAAATGACATTAGGGAGACACAGAAAAATCTTACACGAAGAATAGAGAGGTGGTTTAACCTTTAGATATGTCATTAATGTGATCATTACTCCAATACTGTGTCGAGTTCTGATGTATACTCTTTAAAAAGGATTATTGAAAAACTCAAATGGGTTCAGAAAAGAGCCACAAGAATGATTCAAAGTCTAGAAACATGTCTTACAGTGAGAGACTTAAGGAGCTTCAATTTATTCAGCTAATCAAAGAGAAGGTTAAGAGAGAACTTAATCAGGATCCATAAGTATCTGCATAAGGAGAAGATCTCTAACAGCAGCAGAAGAAGATATGGAAATAGAAGCTAGACAAATTCAAATGTTAAATAAGGTACAGATTTTTATCAGTGAAAGTAATTAACCTTTGGAAGAATTTATCAAGGGCTATGGTGGATTCTCAAACGCTTGAAGTCTTTAAATCAAAACTGGATATATTTCTAAAAGATATGCCCTAGTTTATTCAGAAGCTAAGGGCTTCTTGCAGGAATTACTAAGTGAAATTCTATGGCATGTGGTAAGCAGGAGGTCAGACAAGATGATCACTGTGGCCCCTTCTGCTCTTAAAATCTTGGAAACTTCTCACCCACATATGCCTCTCTTGCCATCGCCTCCTCCTCTCTCATTCCTTATGGGCCTACCTCTGCTTACTCTTCCCTTCATATCTTTTCTGCTCTCGGTTTTTTATCTTTCACTCTTCCCCTTGTTCATGGAATACCTCCTATTTCCCATCTGGCAAATGCCTGCCTTCCTTTCCTTCAATTTTCTCCTCTAAATCCATTTATGTGAAGCCTTTATACACTGATCTCATCAGTAACACTGTGCCTGTGCCATCCTGTGTTTTAAAATGTATTTTATTATTTAATACTTGTTCGAATTAGAATTTAAGAAAGTAAGCACCATCCATCCTGTGCACTGCATGAAGCAGAGGTCCTGTGGAAATAATAGTGCTCATGTAAGTAAAGACTGTATCATAATACATATGCACAGGGGGAACAAATTAAGGTTGCACAGGCAACCTTAATTCTGACATTTCCTAACTCCTTAGTGCTTGACTTTGCAACTCCATTGTCATTGTTTTAACAAAATGGTTCTGTCTGTAATATTTATATACATATATACATTGTTCTTTTTTTTTAAATTAAATGCACATCAAGTGCATTTGTGTGCTAAATGGAGGATTGTTTATTAGAAATGGGATATTTATTTTCCAAATGGCCTCTTACTTAAACAGATGTGCATTTTGATATGCAGCTGACATGTGCACAAATTTTATGAGCACAACCTAGTCAGCCAGTTTGGAAAATTTGGCTCTAAAAATTGTAGCAATGGCTTAATTTAACTGTATCTCTCCTCTCCATCTGAATTTTATTAGAATATGTTGTACAAGTAGTCTCAGCACCAGCTAGCCCCTGCTAAAAGTTCTGATGTTTTTTATTGTTTCTTTCTTATAGTTAATCTATTGCCACAATGCCTATAGTCACAGCAGGTTACATCAAAACAAAGACAAAAGTGCACACTGGAACAATGCTGTCTCATTAATTTTTTGGGGGGGGGAGGGAGAGGAAGGTTGAGAATTAATTATTTTCTCAGGCACAGTACTCATCATTGATGAAATTCACCCCATGTAGAGAACAAGTACAAGACCTCAGCACTTTTTAATTCCCAAAATAGGACCTAAGTGGGATTTCAGTGACCATTGGCCCTGCGCTGGTCCTCTGCAGAAGACTGAATATCACCCAATATACGCAGACAAAATAATTTGCCAGTATCATTTTGAAAATATAGTCCTAAGAGTTTTACTCAGCACCACAGGAATGAAGGAGGCAAGCAACTGTATCATCCGGTTTTAAAATAACAACTTTTAGCAGGGGAAGCCCAAATTGCTATCCAGCCTCTTGGCTTATTTATGCAGAACTGAGGAGTATGGACTGAACACTGAGGGGAAACAAGCTGGCCTTCCCACATGGTAATGTGTTAATGACTAGGAACATGCTTGTTTGCACCCACATGCAGTCACCCACACTGCCTTACACAATCTTTTACCCGTACTTGCACACACAAAAGCTAAGAGTTTTCATAAACTAAAACCTAAATTAACTTACTAAAGAAAGTGGGGAACCCCAAATGTTGTTGCTCAGATGCCATGTGAAACAAGATTTTGTTTTTTATTTTAAGCAAGTCACCCACATAATTTGCATCTCTTGCACCATTGTTGTTCCTATCTGATTTCGTGCTCTCACTTTCTCTGTGTGACTACTACAGCACTAACTTTATGTCTACTAGAACCTGCATCAGCCTTTGCCAGAACCGCTCAGGGGAACTTGGAGGCATACATAACTTTTGTGATGAGTGTGCTTAACTTGTTCTGTCAGTGAAAATTACCTTTGGGGACACATTAAGAAGACAACCACTGAGTCACAGAAATGAGATAACTCAAGCACACCCAAAATAACAGAATCTGCTAAAACATATCACCTTAATGGGTACTGTGAATACAGCTTGTAGTGCTGTATAGTTGTGGTGGAAAATGTTGATATTTGTAGCTTATTCTCCAAGAAATGACAACTATGTGGAGAAGATGAATCTTTGTCTACTATACTTGTCCTTGCTGCATTTGCCATCTTTGATTTGCCTCTTTGAAATGGAAGGAAACATTTTCATGGGCTTTGGTGGTGCTTAAAGAAAGGATGCCCTTCTAGTCCTTGTTCTCTCATTTGTCCTTTTGCTGATGTTATTATCACAGTTCTACTTACTTGACCCAAATCACATTCTCTGGATTAGCTGCCAATTCAAAAGAGAAAAGAGAAATAAAATATGAAAATGGTTTGATTCTTTTAATTTTTGTGTGTGAATCTATTGCTTTTGAGTGGTGGTGGATTGACAGCAAAGGAGATTGAAATAGCAGCGTGCATTTCTTCATACTGTTTTACTATGCTTCATTCCTGACCTGGAAAAAGCCATATTTGTGGGTGAGAGGATAGTTCATTCTACATGGCTCGTTCAGTCCTTGTCCTCTTTGCTAGGACTGTCATCAAGGTTGCTAATTACAGTAATCGGTTTGTGATGTGGCTACTTTTGCTCTGGGAACTGGTCAAGCTCATTTGATATAGACCATAGCGGAGCCATCAGATGGTAATAACTTTCGGCTACCTTCAGCTTGGTCTGGATATGAACCAAACAACCCACAGACCTTCCAACCCCGCCCCCCCCCCACACACTTTTTAAAAAAAAGAGAAAAACGGTTAAAATATTTTTTGTTCTATAGTGACCTATACAAAACCAAAACAAAACAGAAAAATCCACCCCACTTTTTAAATTGGGGTTCAGATGTGTTTTCACCAAAGCTTAATTAATTTATTTTAATTGCAGGAACCTAAACCTGAATTTTTTAAGTGGTGCCTGTTTCGAGTCACCTGACTTAGTTAAATTAGAAAGGATTTCCCTTCTCCTGCCTTGAGCTGTAAAGGTTTTGTTTTTAGTGAAAAAGTCTATTTGGATATGGCTTACTCAAAAAGAACCTCATGGAAAACGTGCTTTCCTAATCTTACAAAATATTCAGCTCTTGCCATCTCGCAGTTTCCCCTCACAAGGTCTATAGAGCTTTTTGTAGCTTTCAAAGCTTTGTTTTTACTGGAATAATAAACATAGTGTAAGCAAACATTTTAAAGTTTCAGAAACTTTCCTGGGAACTCCTTCCTCCTGTGCTCTCTTCTCATCCAAGATGGCTACTTTGAAGAGGGTAGAGAGAGGACTACGGCTGTCAGATTTTTGGAAGAACAGTACCGTAGAGGGTAATGTGTAGAAATGAAGCCAAACAAATACTCTGGATGTAATTCCAAACTTTTGGGTGCCCAAATACAGATCCAAATATTGTGACTTGGGACCATCTCCAATAATTGGTGACTAAAAACCATTCTTTTTACACACTAAAATATAGCATTTCATAGCTGTAAATTTGCACAAAAAGATTATTTATACTGAACACATTTTAAAATTTCAAAAATGTTCAGGGGACTTCCATCTTCTTAAGAGTGCAGTCAATATGGTTGACTCTCACAGCTTTAAAAGCTTCTTTATAGCACAGTATTTAACATGCCGGTACTTTTAAGATAAAGACAATTTTTTTAAAAAGTTCATTTACTCTAGTATGTTCAAATCTCACGGTGCTGCCCCTTTGTAGTTTCTCTGACGGTTTCCTAGTCACTTGTATTCCTTAAGTGCAGAAACAATGGCTCCTTCCTTTAGCCTGCCTCCAATTCCCTCAGCTCTGGCACAGAGGTGAAGAATCATTAATAAAGATGTTCCCTTGCCCGTTAGAAGGTTAGTGCCTAAGATGAACTTGGAAATCTTGAGCCTGGAAATATCTCACTTGATCATGCCAACGGGAACTTCTCCAGCTAATTATTTGTTCAGCACCAGGGTTTCTGAGCTGCCATTTAACCATGCAAATGCCTGTTTGTGCTTGCAGTAGTTGGATGTGAAAATTTTGTAGGTGCCAACCTTTGATAATTTGTCCCTAAAATTCTTCTGACTCCTTAGGGCTAGATCAGACTTTTGCATTCTGAATGCTCAACAGGCAGTAACGTGGGAGAACCATTCCCAGGGGAAGTCATCTGTGCCTTCTTCAGCACAGTTTGTATAAGGCACAAAGTGTGAGGATTAAAAAAAATTCCAAACCCTTATTTGCTCTGATCTGATCTCTCTTTCAGTGGCAATTAGAACTAAACATGGCCTTTAAGACTCAGCATTCATCTAACAATTTCCTGTTCTGTTTCAGGAGTCTCAAAATTAAAGTGAGAGCTAAAAAACCCACAAAACTTACCTTTACCTTATTTTTTGCCATTCTAACCTAAGTTTCCACGGAAACAGGGTTGAAAAAGCCGCTGGTAGCCAGCAGGCAGCCAGCAGCTGAGAGTGAGAACTCTCCTTTGTCACTTTTCACTACTGGCTGTCTGCTGAGTACTCAAAGTGCCAGTTTGCAAAGCCACCTTGGTTTGTAAAATCTGCACTATGTTCAATTTGAGGGGGAAATAATAAATTAACCAACTCTTTTCCCCCCTTGGATTGGCACAATAAGTTCCAGGAGGGTAAATGGGCTAATGAGTTCTGATCTGTTCAGTTACACTGATACCCACATAGGAGGGGGTGCGGGCTCTTGGAGGGAGATTGGGTGTGGGAGGGGGTTGGGCTCTGGGAGGGAGTTTGGGTGTGGGAGGGGATCGGGCTCTTGGAGGGAGTTTGGGTGTGGGAGGGGGTGTGGGCTCTGGGAGGGAGTTTGGGTG